>NC_039510.1:6517756-6823434 GCF_003672135.1 Ooceraea biroi
TATCTATTACGATTGCTCTCGAGAGGGTTGCCTCGCTAAAGTACCAAATAAATATTTTCTTGCTTTTTCCTTTGCTCTGTACAATGTTCTAAAATTAATAAAATAAATTTTAACGATAGAATTTTTTTAAATAAATTTAAAATTAACGGTCTTTCGATTTTTCGATGTAGTCAGATAAATTTGCTAGTGTTGAAAAGTGAGAGAGAAAGAGAAGAATAATTTTGAATCGTTTGAAAGTTAAGAGACAACACACGCGATAAATATAGTTTTGGATTAGCAGTTACGATTTCTGACGCGAATAAACCTTTGTTGAATAAAATGTACTATTGCTGATCGCACAGTTACTGGCTACCTGGCTTGGTGAGCGTTCAATTGATGAGCGATCATGTAAAACGGATTAAATCCAGTAAGATAAATGTATGGTAAATTTACAAAACGCGGTACGTTCGAAATATGTAAACACGTTTCGTCCAAACTGATGGATTTTGCATACATATGTTTTCGCAGGATTTAACCTACTGCTCAATTGTAATACTATAAAAAAGATTCATCCGGCCGTTTATACCATTTACACTTGTGAGCATATTCCAGTGTGCAGTTTAGCTAATTTTATTTTTCATTTTTCTTTCGAAAATAAACGTTATTTCAAATCTTTTTTTTTCAACTGCGAAAGCAATATTTATAATGACTTTTGTAGCGACCTCTTTGCAAAAAATTCATTATTTATTTTATTTCATTATTTGTTTTAATAAAGTCGTTTTATCTGTTTAATGCATTTTCAGAAACGTTATCGACGATTACATTTCCAATAAACACGCTTTAATTAAAATGATTTCGAAATCACTTGCATATTTCATACTTACAAAAAGTTAGTGATCAAATGTGATTATAGTCAGACACTCATACATCATCTTTAAATATTTAGCAGCTTTTACAAGAACCGGAGCGAACAAATTTCTTCCAATTGCAATCGTTCGCGACACAATGAAAAAGATAAACGTATCAGATAATCTGGAAATTATATTAATATCGAAAGAATATTATCGACAGAATATTTTTTGCTCACCTGCATGCTGGTTCACCGACGGTCTCGAAAAATAGGCAGGTACCACCGTTCATGCAAAAGTCCCCTGCAATTGGACAGGGCTGTTCCTGCCGCGGCCACGCCGCTGTCGCTGTAACCAAAGAGATATGCTATCGTTAATCACATGTTCCCATAACGTAATTTATAAATTCGTTACCACGGGAAAATATATAGATAAATACTACGCACCTCATTTCCGAGATGTAGATCGAATTTGTATCTGCTTTGTAACGAGCTTTCGATTAAGCTCAATTATAAAAAAAAAATAATATAAAAGTATTTAAAAAGATAGAAAGAAGTATTTTGCGAAATCAGTGTGTAAAGAGATTAATAATATTATCGCGCGAAAAAAATATGCAAATATTCCCACAAGCGAAATGCAAACAGTTCTATGTAAACTTTAAAAATCATATTCTGCCTCGCTTACGCAATGATTCGCCCGACGTATACGTATACGTATATAATAATGCCCAAAAAGATGCACTCGCATCTCTTGTGCGATCGGGGAAGAATCGCGCAGAGGAACGCATTCTGCGAGTCTGCGAGGTTGCGGATGAAAATTTTCCATCTTTCGCGCTTGCGGTCGTTTTGCGACGTAGTACCCGGTAATGCGCGTTAGCGTGATAAAACGAGGCAAGCGCCGCGGCAAGATGGAAAATGCATGACGCTGCTTGCGGATGAAAAACCGCTCGCGGATTAAACACGATGGCGCATTCAATGAGACCAGAATGCGCGTTACTAACGCCGCGCGTAATTAACTCTCGCGTTGCGTTACGAGTCTCTCCTGTCGGTGCATGTTTGAACGTTTCGCAGATTCTCGCGTAAAACTCGACTGCCGCCGGTCGCTGGTGCAGTCGAGTTACTGATTTGATGATTAATTTAATTTAATAACGGGTGCATCCATTAAAATATCGTTAAAATAAACTGTGACATTCACCGCAACGTTAATCGAATCGAGAAAGAAGGAGAGAAAGCGAGAGAGAGAGAGAGAGAGAGAGAGAGAGAGAGAGAGAGAGAAGCTGTAAATCGCGCTAAACACGCAATTTCTGCTAATTGAACGCTCGAATGAGAGAGGGGAAGCGACACCGTGAATTTTTTAGCGACAGATATTGGAAACATTCGCGCAGTCAAAAATCTGTTATCCGGCGCGCATATCGAGTTTATCTACAGAGAGCGATGTGCGAACAAGGATAAAAGAATTGCATCTGCTTCGTGGGGAAGGGAGAAAGGGAGGAAGGGTTGCAAGCTGTCGACAGAATCGATACTCAACCCCCTCGCGCGCGCGCGCCCCTGTACACCGAAAAGTTGTTGCTTTCTCGTCGGCATTTCCGCCAGGCCTCCGCTCCGCTCCGTTCGCTCGCTCGTGCACGCCAAAACTTTTTTTCCGCGCGCAAAGAGGCGAGGGAGAACACGGTATTCATAATATTCGCTTACGAAACACCATGAAATGCCACCGTGCATTTTCATCCCTCGATCATACATTTCTTTCACCCCTTCTTCCATCCCTCCAATCACTCACGTGGAATTATTTTTTGCCATGCAAATGCCAAGAGTTGCCATCTCAAGCGGAAGCGATTTATCCGGCCGCTTTATGAAGATCACGGAGCATCGCGCGCGCGCGCGCGACCCTCGAGGGTTCTTCGCCGATCTTTGACCATCCGCGGCTGTTTCTCCTTCCTTGTCACTTTTCTCGTCGCGAAACCGCAACGTAGGCAACGATCGCACGACGACGCTGACACGTACGATAGCCGTCCTTCGAACGGATCGCTGCGCTTGCGAAGGATAATTTTATTACAACGGAGAATGGCTCGGGCTCTCGCCCTCATCTCGAGATCGTGCGCTTGGAGCCGCTCCAACGCGACATACCGTATCGCGATGCATTAAACGGGGAGTGGACCCGCGTGCGTATAACAGTCTGGCGGCCGTTGGATTTCGCCATTAGGCGAAAATCGTCCGCCGTGGTGAAGTCTTTCCTCGACGGAAGATTGATGGACGCGAAGGCGGACGTAACATAATACGTTTATGTTAAACTCTTTCCGCAAAATCGTAAAAGATCGTTGCACAAGGAGGCCATGGTCTTCCCGGCTGTCGTAGCGTGACATAATCTCGCGACTCAATTGTGCCAGCAGAAAAGAATATATATACCCTCGTGTCGCGCTTACGTACGCCTAACTCCGTTACAATTAGCCCGATTGACGCCGATAAAAAGCCCATTTTACGGAATTGGCTTGAACTGCCGCGAGCGAGAGGAGGATTCGACGGAAAAAGCTCTCGCTCGGATTTCCGCTCGTACCGCCCGGCGAAAACTCGTGTGGCAAACTTCAAACACGCGCGCGGGAAGGTATATCTGTTAATTGCAAAAAGTTACCAGTCTGCGCGGACTGGCTGGACGTGCCGTATTAAAAACCACGCGGCTGTACCGTCTTTGACGAGAACGGAGGCGGACGTTAACATTCGTCCGGACGTGAAACGTTCGCTCGCTTGGGCGAACTCGCGCCGGGGGCAGCGAGCTTTCGAAAGTGCCATTATTATAGCCGGATTAGCAGTTCGCCACCATTCGGTCGGTCCGGCATTATCGCGCGCTTTGCGAGCGGAATTTCACCCGGGCAGCTTCAGGAAGCACCGAATTAACGCTCTCCTTGCCATATCATCCCCCGCGCTGCCCCTCATCACCCGTCGAGTCTCATCGCCCTTTTTCGCGCGCGCACGTTTCTTCTCGTTAACTCGTTAACGAGCAGAAGACATTTCGCAGCGAAAGCTCTCACCGGCTTAGCTCCGACCAGCTGGTGCACGCGGGAAAAGCGTCCCACCGTGCGAAATTTCAATTTTCTCGTCGCCGATGCGCCACCGGAAACGCGCTCCCATGCATTTACGTTGGCCGAAACGTCGCGCAATCTCCTTTGCCCTTTCCTGATGGGATTGGCTCTTCTCGTTGTTCCACACGTTGTAACGACGTCCGCTAATCCCGAATACGTACGAGGAGAATGGTTTTGTACTGTGTTTCCGGTATTAGTGGAAGGTGAGCGTTAAGAAGGGCGGCGAATTTTTCCGATGGCGATTTGCCTTGAAAGGTAGTTTTCAACGGACAACCGTTCTATACGGTTCCCGCCGCAAAAACGCTTCACGTTAGTTCTTGAGAGCTGAATGTACTTAGGATTATTACGGTTTTCAAATAATTTCAAATAATATGTGTCGTATAATTACAAGTTTTTTCCTGACACTGAAAGTTCCTTTTCATGCGTCCAAGAGTCGCCGGCAAGTTCGGAAAATCAAAGTTCAACTAAAACTCTGCCGGCAAGTTTGCCCAAACCGTTATTTGCGGAGAAGTGTAAAAGTGGAAATTAGTAGCGTTTGGAGATTGATCGATCACGCGCGTGAAACTGTATCCACGTTAATCAGTAACCATTTCATGTTAGCGTACAGGCAATTGGGTATCAGGTGCTTTCGCTAATGCGTCTTCACCTCGTAGCAGACTAGCAGTACAATATCGGCAAGGTGTTTGCGTGCAAAACTAGCATATTCATCACCGTCACCGGCACTGAACGTGCACTAAGCCTTATCTATGCAACGCGAGTTTGTTGAACTCGCCGGTTAAAAATTAAACTGGCATCACTTTCCGAAATATATTTTTAAAAAACTTTGATAGTTTTATATTGCATTCTAGTTTATTACGTTTAATTGCATACTGACAAATTTACCTGCAGACATGATATGTACTCTCACACTTAGATAATACTCATTATTACATAATGATACAGAATTGTTCTCCAGCAATTTAACAGCTCAAACTTGGAGAACGAGTAGGAAGAAAGCAATTTTAATAACGATGATTATGGACTTGCACGATGGAGGCGCACAAATGAGGTGGAAAATGCTCCTCGCGCTTAATCCCGCGTGTGTTTTGTTATTTATCCGTTCGATTATGCCGCGGCGCGCGCCTTGCACGCTGGAAGCGCTAACCGCGCGTGAATAAATGATGCCGGAAAATTGAATCGGCGCCTGAATTCGGCCGGGCGATGTTCTCCCGCCACGCCGTTGTTCTCGCCGCTCCCTTTCGAGGCCGCATCGCGGAGGGGTGGGTTGCCCCCGGTTCAATTTCCTAACGTCATTAGTCATCGGGGCGAGTTAGGGGCTATCGCGCGCGCGACACGCACGATCGTGCATTATCCGCGCCGAGCTCACGGCTCGTCGCGGGTGCTACCCCGCGCGGAAATAAAACGTCGCGACTTACGCGACGCCGACGTCGACGTCGAGGCCGAGGCTGCGGACGGCCGTTTGTAACTCGTCGCAATGCGCTCGTGCACGCGAAATCGTTACACCGCGTGGAATTAGTTTGTAAGGATGCGATTTACAAGAACACCGACAACGACAAACGGTTGCGGAGATTTATGCGTACGGCGAGGGCACGGAGGAAGGGTGGGACGGAGGGTGGAACGAGCTAGCATCGAAACGCGCTAGTATCGATTCGAGAGACGATAACATGCAGCTATTTGAATTCGCTTCGGCCCGCGCGACACGGCTTGAAATTCAATGAAAATCCACCGACGATAAAACTTCTTGACACTGCGAACACAGGTGAAAGGGGGGAGGGAGGTTCGTCAATCGCTTCGTTTTATTGAACGTAACGCGGTTTCTCTCTCTCTCTCTTTCTCTCTTCTAATTCTGTTTAATTTCAAAAGCATAATTTATGTAAAAGTGAACAAACATAATTGTAGACTTCATTTAGATTTCCGTGAAGTAAAGTGAACGCGGCAATTTAAATTCGCTACAATTTAAATCCGCATTGCCGTAATGAGAAGAGATAAATAAAAAAAATTGAAATTCTTGATTTTTATGTTTTATTTTTGTATTCAGACGTATCGCTTTACAATTATATTCTTCCACGTTTTTCCATCCGCGAATTCCTAACGCAACGTCTGAACAGCGTGAGGCGTGCACACAGATCCAGATGGACTCGGCAGGAAATTTTTGTTTTAATGTCGAACGATATAGCTCCAGAGATTGCAAGCATGTCGACGTGCGGCACAGGCAACGCGCTTTGAGGTCCATCGTTTCGATGGTTCTTGTTTTCGTGAATTTCCGGCCGGGTGAGAGCGTTTCATCGGGATCGCCTCCGCCGGATTGCGCCAAACAAAAGCGTGGAAAACGGTTTCAGCACGGAGTGCACGGACGATGCATTGTTTGGACACTATTATTGCTGTTACGTCCATCGGATTTTCCAGTTACATGCCGGCGGGTGATCGAGAGGACCTGTCTCGTGACACGGGAGGCCCCTCAGCGCTAAAGATAGACAGATGGCCATTTTACTCCATACACACGATATGCTTCGGGATTAACCATTAAGCGTATCGTAGAATAAATCGATTCAAATCGGCCCTGTCCATCCTCTCGTCTGAGAATCGCGCCTGTAAATTATTACGCGACTCAAACGACCGATCTCATTGGGCGCTGATTTGGAAGGTGACAATCATTCTCTCTGATTTATTTCGTAGCCGAGTGCGAGTGCGAAGCCATTTGAATTTACATAGTGAGGTCCATTTGAATTTACAACTGCGAAGTCTGTTAAGATAAAGAGTTCTCCTCGTGAAGTACGCGCTTAAATACGTTATTGATGTGTTTGCGCGTCATGCAAATATTTATCTAATCCGCAAACTCGAAAATGCAGTTAATTATTATAGGCCGTGTTGATATTCCATGGATGAAGTCACAAATGCGTATTAATTTATTGATGCGTTATACTGGACATTTGCTTTAGCAATCGGTCAAATAGCTTGTATTACATATCTCGACAGTGTACAGCAGGCTGATAAAAAAATCAGCAGCTTTTTGCTAAACAAAGCGCAACGCTTTTAAAGCAAACGTTCTACTCGTTTTGCGATAGGTTTAAATTTTACAATTTTTAATTATATTACAAACGCGACATTGTTGGCGTTCGTAGTAAGTGAGAAGTAATTAACCACTATGCACATCAGTGAACATAGAACAAAATAACTCCGGGACAAATTAAATTTCCTTGGAAAGAATTCTCTCGCTCTTTTACTGGATGCGAAGTCGATCGAGCTTTCAGGTTGCGACGCAAACGGAACGCGGGGAAAAATAGGAAAAACCGCTATGTACAACGATGACGACGACAAGCAGCATTCGCGAGAGGAAAGAATAAGCAACGACGTGTTTGTTCGTCGCTAAAAGGTGCTGAAAGTCCTCTGTACGTGCGACGACGGCCTCGAATCGAAACAGGCGTAAACGGGAACTGCAGATTCCTCTCGAAGCCGCTTTTGAGGACGCGTCCTTCGTGCACACGTCGTCGGCGACGATAACCGTTCATTCCTCGTCACCGGGATTACACGTCGCGGTCCAAGAAAAATGGTACAATTGCGTCGGGCGCAGAAACGAAACGAAACGAAGGAAACGGAATGTCAATAATGTCTGAATGGCGCGAGAGTCTCGCTCGAGAAAAAAGCCCGCTCGTAACAAATAGTAACAACGCCAGAGTTCGGTCTTAAACGTACAATCGCGTGCGCGTTCTACATCCGCGCGCGAATTCGTCCATTCATCCGCGAAAACGTCGTTTCTCATCGCGGCGAAAGAATTCGCCTCACTGGAGGAATTGCAGCACGGGAGAGCGGCGGCATTGTCTCAGAAGCGGCTACTCTGGAAAAACCACGGCCTGCTGACATGAATCTTGCTCGTTGCACCGTGTCGAACCTCGCGCAAAGCGACGAAGGCAATGAGATGACGTGGAAAGCGTTCGCTATTTACGTCTAAAAAAGACGCATATAAGAAAGCTCTGTCGTAATGATCACGAGAAAGTAAAATTGGTTAATTAAATAAGTCCGAAGTATTTTAATCCTTCGTTCATAGCTTAATTTATTTTCATCTAAAGAGAAATCTGCAAACTGTGTATTTCCAAGTTGAGACGAACTGTTTTCGGATTTGGAACTTGCTGAAACCAAATTTGCTTATCCTCTTTTGTAACACAGAAAAAAATCAAAGATAAAAGATCAGAAATTTCTTTAAACTATCTATTTTTTTCTCTTAAAATTGAAATCGTCTCTTTTTTAGAAAATAATACAATTTTTATCTTAATCTTCAAGGTGATATGTAAACTTAACAATTTCTTAATTTTACCTCTTCAGTTGCGGTGCACGCAGAGGTTTCAATGATTTTTGAGATATCCGTCTGCGTCGCGTTGCAGTTGTTGTATGTTCGCGGAAACGTAGGTTTGCGTACGATGCAATGCAAATTTCGCTGCGCCGTTAGTACGGGCTGTCAGTTAGGTAATTATTACGCAGGCGTTGTAATTTCAAATGCGATTGTACGTAGGAGCGACGTAAATTTCGCCGACCATTAATAGCCGATTCGGAACGCCAGCCCGATTCTAGAGCGCTGATGAACCCTAGTTGTTAATTACTCATTTCGGCTTTCGAGACCGATTGACAGAAATGACAGCTGCTGTTACGTTGCGCGAATGTGAATGCGAGAACGCGACTTTATATTATATTTCACTGTTTTTGACTGTCAAAATGAAACGGGCGAGACACACCGTTCTCCCGCGAGTAGCGGAAAATTGCAATTTATCGAGCACACCGTAGAACGAAATAAAGTCGAAGTCCGCACGCGTGTATACACTTGCAACTGAAATGAACGAAATCCACAATTCGCAATAATGTGTAAATCAATTCGGATTGCTGCCATTAATCTTATATTTATCGGGCGGTATTCATCAATCTCCCGCTACCGATGAAATCGCAATAATGCGCGGATATCCAGGGCTTTACCGGCAGATCATTAAAATTTAACGACTCGCGACGTCATTGTCCTAAGCGATCACGCGGTATTAACTTTGCGCCGCTACACTTGCGCGGCATCAGCGTTTGAACGAAGATACAACAGTTAAGATCAAATATTGTGCATATTGTGTCTAGCAACGGTTACGTCATATACAATGAATGATGAGCCAAAATCCGTTCACCATCGAACGCCGCCAGGGAATTAGGTTGTTTATCGCATCCGGAATAAAGCCCGATATATTTACGGACCATGCTCTTGCAGAAATATTATGGCGCAACATTTGGCGCGGGTCTACAAGGCTTCGACCCCCCGCAGCGGTGATAAAATAAAAGTGAGCGATGAATCGGAGAAGATTGAAGGGCTATGAACTCAACGATGGAGAGAGAAAGAGCAAGAGAACGCGAGTGCGTTTGTCCGTCGACCAGCGGAATTCCCCTCGTTTTTCCCTTAATACTCTTTTTTCTTGTGGTAGCCCGCGTTCATCCCCTTTTCCCGACGTATCGACGCCCTCGACCGACGCCGACCGACAATCGATCATACGCCGATCGTCACGCGATTCCGCCACCGGCCGAAAACTCTGGCGGTCATTATCTGGCTGGTTCCTCCTTTTTTCAGCGGCCCCCCTCGCCGTTGTTGCGCGATCGAAAGATACGAATTGTCTCCAGCCCTTCTGCGTGTCCTCTCTCCGGGCATTTGTGACCTGGCTTGTAAAAATCATACTCGCACTCGGGCGCGCGCGCCTACCGATTTACACCGGTTTCCGAACACGATGAGCTTGAACAGGATCGATTTCACGGTTCTCTGTACTGTTCTCTTTTTTTGTTTTTTAATAAAATTCCACGGACGACCGGTTGCTGATCCTTTCTGTGACTCGTCAATCAAAACGGATTTTACATCGGTTCGCACATGGTCGGTTGAATCTTTCACCCGGTCGTTCACGAATTCAAGAGAATATGATGTTTGATGAACAGGAATGCGTTTAAATCTAATAAGTCGTCGATTTTTACGCGAATGCAATCAGTCTAATTAATATCTGATAAATTATGTGCAAAGGTATTAAACAAAAATATATTGTTAGCACTGCTGTGTTTAAAAAAGAGAACAAAAGAAAATGCTGGCTGAAATAGTAGGTGTATCATCGACGGATCAATATTGTAAAAATTGGAACAGTTGATAACTCTGCGATATTTTTTATATATTAATTTCGTTCAATTATTACGAAAAGGGAGGAGTGCAGATATGAAATTATTGATCATTATTGGTCAGATATTGTTAGAACGCTGGCGTTTTCGACACGCCAATACTCTTCGCTGGGTTTACCTTGTATAATCGACATTCCGATGGTATTATTTAAGGTAAAACGTTACAAAAAATGCTCTATAACAATTCGTTCGGCAGTTCGTAGCTCAAGTTAGGATGAATTTTCCATCCGACCATCTGGGAATACACGCGAATACGGACGTCTAACTCGCTTGGCAGTAGTGCAGCCCGAAACTGATCAGACATGCAGGCTCCGTTCTTCGTAGCGCGCGCAGCAGACTTTTAATATTTAATTCACGATACTTTGCGTATAACCGCATGACACCTGACGTCAACTTGGCGTATTCTCATCGTTCACGTGCATTCCGTTATTTTCTGCGCGAACAGAAGAATACGCTAAGAAGTTATAAATAGTATTGTTATATATTAATAAATATACGTAATGCCACAATAGAATAAAATTAAATTGGCTTAAATTTTATAGAGATTTATATCGAGACATTTACGAATGATTATTAATTAATTAATTAAATAATTCTGATGCGTTCTCTGCCTATAAAAGTCGATTAAAAATCCTATGAATTCAGCAAATTTCTCAAACTTCTTTAACTAAATCAAACTAAAGATGATAAATTTGCTCATCATTATACTTTGTTCGTATTCGAGGAACGAAAGCCGAAAGGGCACCGCGCGATGCCTATGAATTAATTTGTCGGAAGCCTCGATCACTCGCGAGGAATCCGCAAAAAGCTGAAGCAATAATTTTTTGCACGGAGCAATTAGGAACCATCCGCTTACAAAGCCAAATGCCCGGTCGATCGGCGCGGATGACCGTCCGCGTATTCCCGCAATAATAACGGCGACGCTCAAGCCGCACACACCGACCGGCCGAAAATTGTGATTTAATCGAGTACTGGCGGCCGCAGGAAAAAAGAGCGCCCGCGCGATATATAGGACAGTTCGTTATGGAATTAAATACTTCCGGCCGAGAGGTTGACGGCCGTGAAAAGCGGCAGAGCGGGAAGAGAAGGAGGTGGAAGAGCAGGAGGACGAGAGTCGAGGGATTCCTCGCTCGCATAAAGGACTGAACCCCTCGGTAACGAATCGCCATCGCGCACCGGGTCGAGTTTATCGAACAGTCGGGCGTCGGGTGCGATTAAATTTAAATTCCTGCCGTCTTTTTTTTCGTTCTCTCCCCTGCGCGTCCCGTCCTCTTCCTCCTTCCTCTCCTCCCATTTCCGGAGCTCGTCGAAGCGAGATTAGTAATAACAAAGTGCGCACGAATTTCGTGCGCGATTTGCGAGCCTCCGCTCGTCACGAGCGGCAGCGCTTAAACCACATTACGGTCATGCAACCGCATCAACCCTTGCGGAGGCGGGAAGGCAGCGGACGCTTGGTTCACCCAGACGGTTTGGCCGATGAAAACATAATTTCTTTTTTTTATTAGACCGTCGCCGGCCACGCTGATTTCGATTTACAACGTCTTCGCTGGAAGACGAATGACCGATCGCGATGCATGAAATAAACGAAGCAACGGTCTAATGACGTCCGCGTGCTGCATGCCGCACGACAGCCTCGCTCGAGGCACGACAGAGTCAACGAGACGTTGCCATTCATATTTGCGGGATATTGGCAAGCAACAACGTGCACCGAGAATTTGCTTATCAGACTTTACGTTATAGCGATTCGCAAATCTTAACGTGAACTTCCATTTCGACGGAGAAATCGTCATGATTTTCCAGAGTATCCTCTCGTTGACACGTTATGCGCGTGTATTTTTTATTTTAAAAATACACAGAAGCGGAATTTCGGGTCGGAATATTTACAAATTTAATTGCGTGCATTTCTCAGCCGGTCGGTGAATTTCATGTAATTTTTCGCGATGGTAAAGCGACGCGGACGCTACGCGCGCGTGTCCGAGGCATAAAAGCGGATTTCCGCCGGACGCACGGGAGAGCGAAACATTCGCCTTGATTGGATCGTTACACGATTCGATGACGTTTTACTACCGTTTTCAGCAGATTACGATGAGTACGCTTGCAAATCCAAAATTAAATCGAAGGAATAATAAAAAAAGAAAAAAGAAGAAAATGATGAACATGGCAGCGATGGAGCGCTATTCGAAGACCGCGATGCGCGAGCGATTTGAAAACATCGCTGAAAGCATCGTGTGATAGCTCATCGCGCCGACTAAAATCGGTTCCGCGTCTATTTGTGGCCTGATTACGAGATCAATTTTAATCACTCAGACGCTCGTGGCGTGCGGGCAATCACCACTGTGCTTTCTAATGCGTTCTCTATTAATTTGAGAGCAGCCATTAGTTTCAACCTAATCATCGAGCTATCCATCGTGACTCCGTGACAATGACGTCTCTCGATCCGTACGCCCGCACGTGCCGGTTTCCAGTAGTCCATTGATTTCTTTCATTCGCGCTTCCGCGAACCTCGAACGATTTTGCTTCGAACTCCGAACGAGTCGCATATAACTCGTCTGAATTTGTCTTTAGTCCAGTTAATGGGTAAATACTCGGGCAAAAGGATGAAATTCATCATTATCCGCGTAACGAAGATCGAATCGCTCTCTGCATACCGTTTTGACCGAAGTTCGTCGTTAATATCGACGGACGCCTTTGTGTGCGCCTATGTGCGTGGCGTCGTTTGACACGAGCGGTCGAAGGGAGCCATTAGCTCGTGTCTAACGTCAGGAGCGATCTATCACCCTAACCCACAGCGATGTTGTCGAAATTTGTTGGCGGCCGAACGGCCAGCGGGGCTTCAATCAGCGCGATTGATGATAACGAGCGTAACGAGGTTGCTTTCGATGGCCACTCGCGATCCACGAGTGCGTGAGTGCGGGAACGCACTCTTGCGCAAGATCGCTACGCGCAATCACTTCATCACTACATCCGCGTCCCAAAATCAGAATTCCGAAATCCGTCTCCCGAGAATCTTGTCGCGATTCCTGATTTCTGATAAATTCAGTATCGCCGTTATTCGGTGCGCTCGTTGCTGCTCGTTTAACTCCCGCGAATATCTCTCAGCTCTTTTGTACCTGAGCGTGTATTATAAATGATAAAGAACTTAACGTGGTGCTCATTATGGGCCCGCTGAAATAATCCTCACCGCGTCGTTTTTATCCGCTTTCTTCTCTTCTTTCTCACTCTCTTTACTCTTTTTTATCTCTCTCTTTGTCTCTCTGTCTCTTTTTCCATTTTCTCTTGTCGGAAGCCACCAGCGACATTTTCGTGTCGGGTATCGCTGCCGGTCGTTATTCACCGAGCGTTAAACAGCGAAATTTTCAACAAAACCCTGCCCGCACCGTTATTCCTCCTCCCACCGCTCGTAACGCGAGACACAATGAATGAATATCCGAGTGCATTTTCAGAGTTTGCGTTTGCGGCGATCAGTGACCCCAGTGGAACTTTAAATCCCATTTCAAACAGCCTCCTGCTGGGGGTTGCAAGTCGAATCGGCAGCTGCGACACCACAGAGAGAAGCATCTCGGGATTTCACCTGTTTGCTTGATCGCACGAAAACGCGATTCAGGACATTCCGCGCACGATCGCAACCATTCCACAATTGCGCATCGTAGAAATTTGCAAAAAACCGCATGCCACATCTCGATAGAGTGTCAGCGACAAAACGTCCGAATACTTGTCAAGTCTCTCGCTTTTTTTCGCCGTTAAAGTGCTTGGTGACACGATCGGAACTGCGAATTGACCGAAATGAGCATTCAGGGTTGACGAGAATTACGTCACACGAGGAGGTGCAAATCGCGACGGTAATCGTGGCGCACTCGAAAACAATTTGTACGAGCGTTCGGAGCTCTCGTGATTTATATTTTTGCGAAAGCTCTCTGCAGAGTCGCTCTCATGCTCTAAACCTATGGCGGTCAGCCTGATAACGAGCGGTTGAGCACCATCAAAACATTAATCGTGGCCGGTGGTTGGCCGAAACCGAAATGTCGATTTGCGGGGTTTCGCTATTGGGGTTGAATGCCGCGGAACCGCCAAGACGGGCCGATGATGCGCTCGCCGACGCACCAGCGAGTGTTTCCGTACTTTTCGCGCGGCCAGTACACGCAATGCTGCGTAATTAACTCTTAAACGTAATCCTTTACACACCATTTCCGATGCGTAATTCAATCGGATTTAAAGCAACTCGTGATTATACCATTTTTTACTCTACGTCTAAAATTGCAAATAATTTTATTGTATCTCGAAACAAATTTGGGTAATCATTTTATTCTCTATATTTTATTCTCTATATTCTCTACATTTTTTCTATGAAAAGTTTAGTACAGATTAATCGGAACATTTATACACGGGCGAAAAAATGCAATTTAGTATGTTTGCTATATTTTATATAATATTTCACTTATCTCGTGTCACTATTTTACCCTGATTTCCTTTCGTTTTCATTTTGCTTAAAGAAAAATATTGCTATAAATTATTCAAAACAGCGTTGTTTTTCAATCTGGTGAAAATCAAATTTATGAGGAATCGCAGATTGAGCGAAGTATGCTTCCTAATGGCACGTAAAATCAAACACACAGTGGCCGTTTATTCCTTGAGAAATGATCAAAGTTAAGTAGATTGAAATTAAGCGGCTTAAAGTCTGTTATTATTTCGCGAACAACAAGATGCAGCGAGTACATCTGGTGCGCGCACGCGCGCTTACGGAAAACATGTAGCACGGCAGCTAAGTAGGGCAGAATGCGCATTCAGGAATTAATTACGTTCGCGACACGTTCGTTAAATTATATCGGGGTAGTTACGGGCGTGTCAACGGAGCATCCTCGTGCAAACCCCGGTTGCGAGAGAGATTCGTTTCCACGATTGGCTCGCGTATTGTTACACCGAGTTGTCCCATTTGCGTTTCGCGAAATATCGAATTTCGATTGCGCGCGTGTATCTTTCTTTATTGGACATCACTGGTGTACGCGAGTGACGTCTGTCTCTCCCTTGCCGCCGGTAATCGAGCGTGATTTTGCCGGGCAAAAGGAGAGAAAGAAAATATCCGGCCCAAGATGATGGCTCGATACACACAGCGCGCCCAGTAACGCGATCCTCTGATATTCGAGAAATTTACAGTTGATTTTTTGCTCGGCAAAAATATCGGCGCGAGTTTTCGTGCGCGGCCGATCGCGATTGGCGCATTTCCTGAAATGGATTGAATTGAATTCGACAAAAAACGTAGTTCCTTTACGATCACTAATGCAATAAATACTCGGTTTAGGAGCGAATAGAGAGAAAGCGTACGCTCTCCTCTCGCGCGTGCGGCATTTCTCTCTAAAATATTACCTCGTGCGGCCCGGAATGTCCCGTATGCGAGGGTGGTCGCGGCTCAATTTCGCGTGTGTGCGCGCGTACGCGCACGCCATTCTGCACTTTAATTCGTTTAATGGACAGGACCCCCTGCGTGTGTGTGTGTGCCCGCGCGCGCGGCTACTCGCACCGGCATATGAGAAGTCGGCGAAAGCAAGGGCGGTGGGAAATAGCGGGAAATGAATTTTTGTCAAATAAACGTGTCGGAATATTTTGTTATCGCGAATGATGCAGTGCGCGATAAAAACAAGGAAAAAAATTGGAAAAAAGGAAAAAAGCGAAGCTAAATTTGATCCCGGTGCGCGCCGCAGACGCGCGCGCGCGCAACTGTATAGAGAGAGAGAACTGTATATGTTCGCTCGGGAATGTTTTGAGAGATTTTTACGTGATACGTCATGATGCATGCGTATGCGTGAGTGCGCGTAGAGATATGTACGGGTTATGCGCCGCCAGTGATCTTTTCCTCCCCCGCGGCACTTGCGTTATAACAATCCCATAACATTTAGTGTAATAGTCAGAACGACGTCGTCTGATCGTCGCGTTCCGTAAGCACCCGAGTCGCAAGCACTAACTGTTTACGATCGGATCTCGAATCGTGTTGCTTCTTCGTTCTTTTTCCCTCTCGTTCTCTATCTCTCTCTCCCTCTGAGTGAGTGAATTAACGCCGTCCCTTTGTAAAGTCGGCTACGAGAGAAAAAGCGAGAGCGAATAATCTGCCTTACGTGATTCCGCGCTCGGATTCGTAGCTTGCGGCGGCGGCGGGCAAAAGTCACAAACTCGGGTCAAAAGAGAGCGGCGAGATAAAAATCCCGGGACCAGCGAGTTGCGCGTAGTGAGGCGGAGGAGGGACGAGGACGGGGGAGGGAACGAGTAGGGGTCAGAGAATCGCGCGGAATCTTCTGGTACCGGTCCAGGTCTGCAGAAATGAAATTGTGAAGTTTCAAAGCACCTTCGAAGCTTTAAGCACCGGCGAGGTTCTCCACGATGGGCTTTACTGAGCGGAATTCTCTTCTTCTTTCCTCTCCGCCGCCGCCTCCTGCTCGTCGCCTCGTCCCTCTCGCTCTGGAGGCTGTAGCTCTTTCCTCCCGGAAGAGGACGTACGTTTCCTCCCTTTGTTCGGTGCGGATTCCGACTCGGCGGGGAAAAAAAGGTTACGAAGTAAATTGAATAGATCTCGCAAGCCTTACAAGAAAAGAAGTGCGAACGGGGCAGACGGAGCAAAGCTTGGACACACGCTAAAGATAAGCGAGGGGGGAGGAAAGAGAATGAAAAAGAGAAACGGACGGGGAGAACGGGTTATATTTCTCAGTGTTGAATACACTTTAGAGAAGCTTCGTTAACGAAAACGACGAGATCGTTCGACGACTTCTCCCATCTCGTTTTCTTGCGCGACAGGGAGGCTTCGTAAGGGCGCGTGATCGCTCCATTTCTCGCCTGACGTTCAAACGAAGCAAATTCGTTTCCTTTTTCGCTTGACAGTCGCTAAACGGTGCCATTCGTTTAAACGATGCTCGTCGAAACGATCGTTTTCCACAAACGGGAAAATGCATCTTAGATTGGCGAAAGGATTCGCGGAAACTCGACGGGAAGTCTCATGTGCTCGCACGTGCACGGCTGTGACGCTTCACGTTTGTTTCATCCGTCGTTTCACGTGTCGACGATACGTGACGTGAAGCCACCGACGTTTGCGGGATGCAAATGCGCCCCCGTTGCACAAAGGGCGATTCTGGGGCGTCGGAAGCACGTCGAATGTTGCGTTTCCCGAGTTACGTCATTACGAGCTCGAGCTCGACGAGGAAACGAATCGAGAATCGGTCGAGAACACGAGCGGGTTTTCTGGTAACAGCTTACAATTTTAATAATCTCGCTCGCGCGCGTTGTCCGACGAGAAAAGGGGCTTGATAAGCTTGCGCGGCTCGTTACGGAGTCCGGGGATGTTCGACGCGCGTTTTTCCTGACGGGAATCGATGCCGTGGATGAAAATTTTACTGCGCCGCCTTCTCCGAGGAAACGGTCGACTTTTGCGTAGCGGCATCTCTCCGCTTCCGTAGTTTACGTCGCTACGTTCGGTGCTTCTCTTTCGACTGCTCGGAGAGAGAGGAAGATACGAAGAAAGGAGGCGAGGCCGGTCATTAAATCTTTATGGAGAGGGCACGATATCGCGCCCGCTCGTCCGGCGAAGTTGCCGGTGAGATCGGCATTCAGCCCGGAAGACTCCTGCGAGTCTTCCTCCTCCAGCCTCCTCCCTCCTCCTCTCGTCACTGCTTCCGAGGACGCGAACAACGAGTACGTATCCTCGCAAAGAGGATTTTCGCCGCTGGAAGAGTAACGACAAAGAGTTTCAAAGGAAAAACTTTTCGCTACTCGTGAAAGAGGCGTGGTTTTCCGGGTGCAGCTGCACGTTCGACGTGGTTCTCTCCGTCTTTCGTCCTCTTTTTTTCTTCCAGCCTCTCTTCCACTCATGGCGCGCACAGCGCAACGTTCCATCACCACGTATTATAGCGAATTATTTTCTGACATCCGCAATTTGGTTGTATCCCATTCTTAGCGAGTTTCGTTTAATAGATCCCGTCGACGCGAGATAGCTTTTCACGCACCACGCAGCGATATATTCCGACGGATACGCCTCGGCGGATCTCCGAAGAATTTTTCCGAAGCGCATCGCATTTTCATCATGCCCGCCTGCGCAACGATCAACGACGACGACGAAAGTAAAAATATGTTTCACCGTTTTTTATTTCGGAGCGAAAATATCCGTCGGTACACACGTGAGGGTCGCGAATGATGCAGCGCGCGCAGGTCGTTCCCATAAATATGTATTCACTTTAGTTTTAATCCCGAAAAAAATATTCCGTATAACAACGTTTGCATACGTGCGCCCGGGAAAATGAAGACTGTATCGACGGTGTTTTCCCGAGCAATTTTTAAACACAATACGTCATGTTATTTCGCGCGGAGGAGGTATTGTACCCTATCGAGGATTAGGGGAGAGCTCGATGCGTCGATTCTCAACAAATAACGCGTGAGTTGGTGAAAATAAACTATAAATTGCCTCCTCTTTGAAGAGGATGATCTTTCGGGAAAGCTTACGTGGTAGGATCAATAACGCTGCTCAAATCTATAGATGCTCGAGTCGTAACGTAAACATTTGAAATGTCCACGATAATTTGAAAAAAACATTTTTTCTATATTTATTCATATAAAAATGCTAGTAACGTAAACTGTCAACATATCAATTGAATGTTCTTGTAAAATTCGAAATTTAGGTACAAAGAATAAATAAAATAAATGATCAAATTACTTGATATTTTACAAAATAATATGCAATAATGTCATTATATAAAATCATAAAAGAGAAAGAAAATATATTTAAATTTTAAATAGTTATCAGGACCGGATAAAACCAAACACGCCAAATCGATGCAAATTTAATAAAAAAACAGATGTATATTTTCTCAACAGTATTCATTAATAGCATCATGTTTTGTATCTGAGCATTTTATTATCGGCTTGTATTGTTTTTACGCTGGAGTCGCGCATGTTTCGAATGCGATGACCAACAAAAATAAAAAACTCGGAAAAGAATCCACTTACCGGAAGAGAATCAGTTGAGCATTAGAAAGTACCCGCGTTTCCGGCGTCTCCCGTAATTTTACCGCCTAAACAACGTTAATGAGACGATATGAGATCCGTGAACGGTCGTGAGCGTAGCGCGCGTAAAGAGCCACCGTTCGCCTGTTTGGGATGCTAAGTGGAGTCGATATTCACTTTGGATTATTTTCTCGGACAGCCCGTGCATGCATGCGTGCGTGTGCTCGCTCGCTCGCTAGCTTACTCGTGCGATCGACCGATCGACCGACCGTATCGAGAGCAAGCGGGCAAGATTCAATAAGACCAGGTGGATATTGCTGACCCAAACTTACGTTATCGAGCGGTTCTGAGCGGAATTCGAAATTCGCCCTCGCGGGCCGATACGAGTCACCCCCGGTCCCTCTCCTCCTCTCCACCCACCGCACCCCTTACTTCTCGACAGTGCCATTTCTCACGGAGCGTGCTTCGTTCTTTCCCTCGGCAGCGCGTTCCGCGGTGAAAAGTGAGCGACAGCTTCGACAGGTGGAGAAACGGTGCGATAATGCACGGCGCTTTATTCGCTACTATTACATGCTGATGATGTATTTATGTGATTTGCATTCTGTATACGAGATGTTAGATATTACATATTACAATTGTTACGTAATACGTATTACAATTGTTACAGTGCTTCATACACGGTGATGACATATGTACGTTGCGAGAATGCAATAGCAATATCCAGCACGTCGTTTAATTGGAAAAATAGTCAATGTTTAACAAGGAAATGCCAGTCCATACTCGCAAATGGTACTCGCCATTTTTTTTATTCAATTCTGATTGCGATAAGATACTTCAACAAGTTCTCGCAGTATAAATATTATAGTATCATGCATAATACATGTGAATTTGAAATTTGTAGACCGTAAGTTATCGGAGGAAATCAGAGGAAAATGAATTTTGTATTAAATTTCTTTATGAACATTCTTTATTATGCTTCAAATGCCATAATTTATTGAATCTGTAAAGGATGTCACATTGATATCAGTAAGTAATAATAGCATCGAAATCAAAATTGGAACAGTTATTTGTATTTTCGAGTCGAACAGAGTTTGCAGTAGATGTATAGCATCGGAGCATCTAGGTCAAGCAGTATCAGCTTGAAGATAAATTTACGAATTTTATATTTTCGTACATTCTTTAGTTACAAAAATCAGAGATATATTTATTAAATTAACTAAAATATTGCGAATATTTAAAAATAATTTATTACATTTACATACGCACATAAGTGGATTTTTTTAATACACTTCAATTGGCAAGATGATTTTTATGTCAGATTTGTAATAAATGGAAAATAATAGAAAATATTGAAGATAAAGACTGTTTTGTTGAAATCAGTAATGCAATTTACTTTGCTTTGAAGTAGATATTTTTTTATCTGTAGACATGCGAAATATTAAAAATAGTATAAATCATAACTTATACGTACAAGTACTCAGAAATCTTTTTATATTTTATATTTTGTTAGATAAAATGCCCATATATTAACATCTAGTCAATCTAGCCCATTGCTTTCATAATTGCAAAGAGAGAAGCTATGCAAACAAGTAAACTAAAGATTAATCTCTAAAAGCTGTTTAACAAGTTAATAAAATATTATATGTTGTAAAATGTAGAAATATTTATTGTTAATTTATACTATTTATTTTATTTAACACTGAGTTACTATTTGCCATGAACGTACATGATTGTACGAGCAATATTGCGAGTAATACAGCAATTTAATATTTGAATTTCGAGAAGCAATTAAGTTTGAGAATTCCACATATTTAACTTTTTTAATTGAATTATTTTACTCGTGTATTCATATTAATGGATTTCGCAATTGTATCGATTTTGAATTTTCGATTTTTACGTGTGGTTGCATTCATATACATTTCACCTATCACATTCAAAGAAGTATATCATTTTTGTAATAATGGCAATTATTTCTGTTTGTATACGCGTTCGTATACGGGTTGGTAAAATTGCGGAATTATTTCGCGTTTTCTTACATTTATTTACATTTCCTGAGCGAAGTGCAATATAATACCGGAACATGTAGGTTCTCTATAAATGTTTATTGAACAAATTTATAAAATCCACGCATCTTGATATAAAAATATTTATTAAATATTATAAATATTAAGAAGAAAAAAAATATTGCAATATCATTAAAAATATCAAATATATAAATGTGTATATATGTTAAGTGTAATTGACGAAAAATGCATGTATGGGAAATATAATCGACGAAGGAAATGCAACAATCAAAGTTACGTAAGATTCCAGAGATGCAAAAGGTTTCACGCTATTCGTAAACGGACTACGATGAACTTTGTGGGATTTTATCACACCCTGATGGGTGGTTAATTTTGTAACATCTACAAAATAAAGTAGCAACAGAGCGGCACGTGGTTCATGAATCGCAGTGGCGTCCAAACGAGAAAACTAAAAATAATTACATATCGTAAACTTAACGATCGTACACGAAAAATATGAGTCCCCTTTAATTAAATCCGCAGAAGTAATCTCCGCAGAGGTACCGCGGTTTTCCGGTTTACGCGGTTTACACGGAGCAACGAGAAAGAGTTTATTACTCGCGGGAAAAAAGCGCGAGAAAAGCCGGGAAATTTTTGTGCCGCGCTCGCGTGCGACAATTCCGCTATTTCGCTGGTGCACGAAGCGGAAATGTGGAAGAGTACGATCGCGTCGAATCGACCACCGTGTTCCGGCGCGAGTCGCGAGAATCGGTGTAACGCGGAAGTGCGTAAAAGATGGAAACTAGAACGGTCTCGCTGTCGCTTTTTGTGGCCGAATTACATCGGGCGTTATGGGAAAATGTGGACGTGCGGAAAACTCTCCGTGAGTGCCAGCGCTTTTCCCCACGTTTCATCCACCGTCGATGATAGCGACGGGAAAACTGCACTGAGGGGTGCGGCGAGAACGCGCCGACAAACACGACGGAAAAATTGTCGGTGTTTGCGCGCCGCTGACGGCTCTTCACGACTCGCGGCTCTTTCGCGGCCGTTGTCGGGGGTTTTTACGCTTGCGTCGCGCGAGCGGAATGACGAACTGGAAAATGAAGTTAAGTGCCGACGGGAAGAATCCTCGTGGAATTTAAATAAATCGAAAGCTTTGCACGCGTCGCGTTGCGCCTCGCGGATTCAGCGCTCGCTCTGCGATCGCACGTGATCCGCCGTGGATCGATACAAAAAAAATGTATTGTTAATAAACGACGGGGATGTATATTGATCCTCCATTTCCGCCTGGCGGTCTCATTGATAACTCGGAGTCGCTCGGATTTCATCTTGAGATTCGAGTTGCAGAATCTCGATGACGTAATGCTCGCTACGCTCTTTTTGCGGGAAACGCAGTACAGAGTGGTTTTTCCGTTCTTTTCGAATTTCTTCTTCACCTTGAAATTTCGAGCGGACTTTTTGCTCTCGTTCTCTCTGTTTGCTCTCGTCGTCCTGTTTAATTACGGTTTTGAAAAATATAGAGGAGCGGAGGACGAGCGGCCGCGTTTACGGCGGTTCTACTGGCACAGTAAAACGTGGCTTCATGCTCGTGAGCTTCGACTCCGACGCTCCAGCTTCGCGATGAAATAAAAAGTGGCCTGATAAAAGAACGGAACCGAATAAATCCAGTGGAAACGACGACTCGGTTATACGCACGGAAGTGCAATTATCCCCGGAACCGCCTGAATTACAGCTGCCTACTCGTTCTCGTCAGTAGCGCCGGTCTATTCTCCTTTGTAGGAGGATCTTCGCGTTAGATAGAGATACTTCGGAATTGAATACTTCTCGCCCAGGGGCTAATGAACTGGGGGGTGCAGTCATTGATAATTTACGCGCGGCTTGCACGGTGCAGGTGCGATCGTAGGAGGCGGACGTGCAACGTGATATGTAATATATCTACACACACATACACATACACACACAACATATATACGTATATATCAAGCTCATGCATATATAGCTTCACGGCGGTCCTGATGACGATGCTTGTGGCGGCGGTGCGCTTTCTCTCGCGCGGCAAACAGACCCTATCTATTCATCGGGCCGGCTCCATTGTCGGGATTCTGGGGCCGCGGGAAATTCTCCGCACGACGGCCGAGCGTCGCCTGCCCGCTCTCTCCGCTCCGCGGGCTGAATCGCACGTAGGCGTGTAAACGTTCCTTGTACCGTGGGTACCGTATGCCGCAGTATCGTCGACCGCACCGCACGTTGGGACCGCCATTGAATTTCGTCGCTGCCCTGGCTTTCACGCCAGTGCGAACTTCCGTGTATCGTGTGTGTGTGTGTGTGTGTGTGTGTGTGTGTGTGTGTGTGTGTATTCGTGTGTGTCTCATGTGCGAGGATGTGCGCCGATGAAATATAATAGAATAATATTTTCGCGCGCTATTTTCGATGCGGCGCGATTCCGGCGGCGCTATACGCGCGTGGAAAAGCTGGATTAGCTTTGAAAAATCCGCGAGTTTCCTCTCCTGCCGGTGCGTATGAAACCGCGCTCAAAGCCGCAGTTTAAAAATTAAATCGTTGGATAAATGAAATGGCCGAGCACAGGACACGAGCAGATTAATAACGTGGACAGAATTGCGCGGATCTGCTCGTTGTCGAGGGGTAAGTCTCGTTTAGGTGTGCATTATGGGCCCCAGGCGTGCCCTGAAGGGCGTATCTCATAATGCACGAGCTGCGCTCGTGCATTCGGGACTAGATGACTGTCGTTGCTGAACGTCCGACAGCTCCGACGGCAATTACGTGCCCCGCGGACTCAAATGGCAGTTTGTAACTTCGGAATTCACGTCGCGAGGGTGCATAAATCCCTTTCCGTTTCCCATCTGGATATTTTCGCGGGGAAGCCGACGAGGGGAACGCAGGCTCGCGAGATTCTCCGAGAAAGATGTTCGCGAGCACAGTTGGATTCCTTATGGATCACATCCGGTTATCGCGACGATCCAATTATTTAAGCGCGGTAAATTAATTTGCATAATGTAATCGAGCCGGGACGAGCGGGTTTCGTTAATCGAATCGTTTAAAATCAGCAACTGCAGTAGTGCCTATCTCGTGGCGTTCCGCAAGTTAACACAGAAGCTACTGTCCTTTTTGTCTTTTTTTTTAAGAGAAAATGGTGCGCATCATGCTCTCGTGTCGATGTACCAACCCTCTTTCGCGAGTTCTTCGGTTCTTCTACCTTCTCTCTCACATTCAAGTTTATTGCATAATTGCATGTACGCGTGGTCGCGTCTGTCTCTCGGTGAATCCACTCGCTTACAAGCAGAAAGCATGAAAAGTTCTCCGGATTCGCAAGAACGCCCGACAAACGCTAACGGGTGCATTCGCAGCACAGCGCGCACTGTGCGGAATTCTAGAGCGACGCGACGCGTTCACAGAGACGACGACGCGTCTTCTCGCCTCGTCTCCGCGCGCGCGGAGAGATCGTCGTGGATCTCGTACTTGTTATACACGCCAAGCAGCCTTTACCTTTACGCGAGTCGTAACGGACGAACGCACCGAGTTTCCTTCAGCCGACGACGTCATCTTCGTTTGTACATTTCCGCACGTTTGTTTCTCTCTCTTTCTCTTTCTCTCTCTCTATCTGTCTGTCTTTCTTTTTGCTTTTCCATAGAGACAATGCGAGAAGGTACCTTGAGGATCAACATCGTGGTCCCTCTTTCCCTCTCTTTCTCTCTTCCCGTATCCTCCAGTGGTCGTCGCGCTCAAGAACCGTGCATAACACCCCCGCCGCCTCCTTGTCCGCGCATCTCGCGTGAGACTCTCGAGAACGCAAGTGGTACAGCAGTAGCATGAGCGCTACACTCGGTCCGTCTGCCGCGTCCTCTCTTTCCACTTCGGTCCAGTTTGTTTATTCAGCACGCTCGGGCGAGCCTCGCAGAGAATTGCACGTCACGGTCGCTGGCTTTGCTTTCCAGTTTGATGCATTCCCTTTGCAAAACGATGCTGCGAACGACAGCGTCTCGTGCAGCGTTCGGGATCTCCGGCGGATCGTCTTTTTTGCGATGAAGAACGCGTGAGAATTAGAGGCACGGCAGTCGATGGGCTTTTCATTTAATTCGAGAGTGAGTGAGCGGAAGGGATTTGAGAGAATTTCGGAACAGGTTGAAGAGTGCGATGTGATTGTCAGTACGAGCGCGGCGTCTGTCAAAGATAAGGGACAAAACGGTGTGATAGTGTGCGTATACGTAATTGAGAATGTAATGTAAATGACGAGCTCTCTACAAAGAGCAAAGTTGCAAGGAGAGTCAAATAGTAGTATTGTTCTGAGAATGAATAGATCGAGAGCGATCTTCAACGTCAATAGAAAATTTCTTTCCCTTTACGAAAGACCTATGTTAGAGAACAATGTCTATTTATTATTCAGTTGCGTTCAATTAAAAGTAATTACTACTTCATTCAAATTTTAAAATAATTACCTACTCCCAAGAGAGCAGAAAAAACAAAACGCTCAAGGAAAAACGGGAGGACGCAGTTGCGATATAACGGGGAGGTATTAAAAGTTTCGACGCGTTTCCCGGTCGAAAGCCAGAGGCTGAATCGACTCGCCGTTGCTTAAGCGATCCTATCGATCCTCTTAATTAATTCCGCAAGAACAGTCGTATATCCGTGACACAAGTCCCCCGACCTTCCGACGCGCTCCAGCGTGCGACTCTCTCTCTCTCCCCCTCTTGCGAGACAATAGCATGAGAGACAAGGCAGCGACAGGGACTATCGTTCTTCTCTCGCGGCATCCGCGCGAAGCTCGCCGACACAGCGAAGAAGAGCTTACCTTCCCGCTGTAATTGCTTCCATCTCGTCATTCTGCCTCGTGCCCCATTGGCCCGACTCTCCTAATTGTCTCTGTTTTTCCTCTCTACACCTTCGAGATAGGCGAGCGAGAAGAAGATGGAGAGAGGGAGCATTAAATGCGCTCGACGTGACCAAATGCTGAACGCGATCCTATTTTCATCCTTAGTTTCCCCATCTTTATGTTTGAATTATACGCATAAGTATTCTCTTACCGTCTCTTGAAGCTGTCTCGCTTCGTCGTTTCTTTGATTTACGAGAAATGTTACAGGCAATATCGTTTTTATCAACCGCCGCGTAACTTTCTTATTAAATTAGCATAACGTTCCAGTCTCCGTACAATAAATTCACTGGTCTCTCTCGCTCCGCTTCTCGATCTCTCTTTATCTTTGTCTCCTGGTTTTCAAAGTTTCATCCTCTTTCTTGGAATACGCTCATACGCACGCGAATTAAAATCCGCGTACCTCTCGTCTCGATTTTCCACCCCTTCGATGCTCTCTCTCGGGAAATGATATGGTATCGAAAACCATTCCCGTGGTGAACACGCGAGTTTTACAACGCGCTATTAAAAGTCACGCCGCGAGTTTATCGATGATATGTCTCGCATGCACGCGCTATTTTGGAAATTTTCCGGAGGAAAAAAGATCAGATTTAAACAATTTAAACATCATGCCATTAGGAAACCAATAAGAATGCCAATAGAAAACTTTTCTCCTCACCTTCTTGCATCAAGAGAGAGAAAGAAAAAGAGACACATATTTCTGCACATTCCAAAAATACAAAGAATTGAAAGCTTTACACATTGCGGCGCGTGATATCTGAGTCATTCAAATGTGTTCCAGTTTTGAAATGTACCCCCTTGCTCTCGCAAACAGAATAGAAGCGTGTAAAAAGAATTGCCACCGGAAAGCGAATTTTCGTTCGCATTTTCGGTTCCACGCCTCGCGGCTTCCGCAAAGCGGAGGAAAGGAAGCGAAAGGGAAGAATAGAAAGAAAAAGAGAGAGAAGAAAAAGAAGGAAAAAGAGCAGAGCTACGCGCCTCGATATTGGCGGCCAGACGAAGCGTACGGACGTTAATCCCCTTGCCTCCGCGGTCTAAACCCTCAGCCCTCAGTCACTCCTCCCGGCCACGGCGGGTGAGAGGGAGAGAGAGTGGGGCTCGATTGTAGTAACAGATTGTGGTAAACTTTATAAGCCTAGAGTTACTCGAAAGTGCGCTCGCGGTGTCGGTGCCCGCTAGACTGCAATAACATTTACCACAAACTTTTACTACAGCTCAAATGTTCCCTACCCTACTCCATCCGCGGGACCCCGGATATTCTCCGGCGGGGGTGGCACTACGTTCTAACAATTGCCGGTGCAGCTACAATGGCACGCTTTACTGCCGCGCGGCGGTGTAACTTGATACAATAATGCGCGTTCCGCGTCGTTTACCCGGGAAGAGTTGACTTACGCGGCTCGGAGAAAATGGGGGGAGAGAACCAGGGAGTCAAGAGTTTGCAGGTTTCCTCGTGACAACCCTTGGTATCGATAGGCATATCGTCCCGAGGGATGAATAGCGTCTCTCCTCCATTTCGATCGCGTTTGAGCCGTGGAACGGCGACGTGCGCGAGAGAAAGAGGGTTCCTGGCGGAACCAGAATCGTGAAATAAAATTAGCATATGCTCAGGGTGAGGAAGGAGAGAGAAAGAGAGAGAATGAGCGAATGAGAAAAGAGAGGAAGAAATGCATTACTCTTTCAGGAATAGGTGTTCGTCGTGAGTGAAATATTTATTTCGTGGGTGCTAGAATTTCATACGCAAAGTTTGTGTGTCGCTCGTATATAAATTTTTTTATATATGTTTTATTCCATTTTTTAACATAAGATTTATTAATCTCTACTTGTGGCGAGGGAGAGTCTGTAGACCACGTTTATACATGTACGTCCCGCTGCTACACTTTTACACTTTTAGACCACCGGTTTGAAACTTTTTCATACGAAGAGCATATTATAGTTTATTCCATCTCCCAATTTGCTAACGCATAATTTTCTACTCATTCATAACAGGATTAATTTGTAAATAACTCACGCGATTTTATAATTTCTCTCGTGCAAGCTGCATGAAATTTATGGAAAATAACTCGGAGAGCTGGAAGGACCAATGGAAATTCGAAATGAAAATTTTTCGCTCGATATATATTTCAACAACATTGAGTTGTAAATTAAAAAGTTTCCTTGCCCCGCAACTGTATCTGCAAATCTTTCACTCCTCACTGCTTTATGCGTAAAATAAACTAATAATCTAGGCAAATAATTTTAGCGAATAATTTTAGCGAATAATTTTAGCGAATAATATCATAATAAATTAAATGTTAAATAATAAGTTAAATCAGTAGCGAAGCTATAATTTTTCTCAAAAAGATTTTTTAAACAGAATAAAACAGCTTTTTAGTTTCCTTGATAAAACTTTTCGTTCGCTTTGAGCTTCCCGCAGTTTATCGAACATGTCGCTCAGTGTCGAATAACATCACATTTTTAAGAAACTGTCAAAAGATTTGATTCCGGCGTGCTCTCGACTTGTACTAGTCCGAGAATCGTATAGAATCATCGTACACGGAAACATTCCGCCAGCGGGCTGCCATCAGCAGGGCTATATGAAATCCTGACGTGGCTGCCGGGGTTGTAATTGTCGTCCTTTGTCCGTCATACGAGCTTGCGGAACCGCTCGGCGGTGAACCGCAAGCTTTACCGACCTTGTTGGAACCACTGAGCCGTACAAGCATTATCGCATCAGGTGCTTAATCCTTGGTTTATCACCTGCGATGCCAACTGCTGTCGACCTCGTACCGAGGACTCGCCAACCCAGTTTTCACTTCCTTGTTGTCGCGAATTTCCCGCTGACACATCGTATACTACGAATTGAATGAAACTGCATGGGGAGATGCACGCAGGCAGCACGGTTTTCATCCGAGTTCATGCTTTGCCATCTGATAAGAGGGGATATCCTCGTTCCATCGATTGCATCACAGAACTGTTATACTTCCGGTCAATCAGACCTTCTTGGATCAAGTAAGAATTGACTTTGTTTTTTAATATATATTTATATACTTAAAAGATCCTTTAACGAATTACTTTTTAATATTTAATACTTGCCACTAGCTTTAAGAGATTCCATATTTTCCAACTCAGTCTCTCTCTTCTCTTTCTGTTACGTGTCATTTCTTCTAGGTAATACTTGTTATATCACTCGGTGCAAAATGTGGAAAGTCTAGGAAGGTATCGATAAACCCGGTGCGTTCCACGTGTATATCTGGAAATAACATAAATATCGCAATAAAAGGCGCGATCCCCCTCCAAATATTGCGAGCATTATGAAAAGCCATAAACCACTGCCCTAAGGGCAGCCGCCGCTCGGGGTGCGCAGGATCGATAATCCGCGTCGCGACTCGCAGCGACTGCGGGATCGTCGCAGACGCTCGTGCCACGCACGGATATCGCGAATGTACCCACCATCAGACGATACATCATCGAGCAGGTCTATTTCGCACATCTCTCTCTCTCTCTCTCTCTCTTTCTCACACACACATTCTTTTTTCTCTTTACAAAGCATGAGCAGTTTCGAAAGCGGCTTCGACTTAAAATTGCCGGAAAAACTCGGTTCCTTTATAAAAAAAAAAGAAAAAAGGCAAAAGAGGAAGGAAAAAAGCTATTCAGTTAAAAATTGTTTTGCTTCGTTAATTATAAGTTCCCTTCGTTTTCTTTTCCTTTATACGGCTCGCAGACAGTTTGCAGCGAACTGCAGAGACGCGGGGCTGAAAAAAAACTCGGAACTCGTACAAAAAAAAGGAACGCGGCGCGCAGCTTCTTTGCAGTCCGCTCGAAGTTAGCCCTACCGGAACCTCGGGCGCGCGCCGGGTTCCCCAGCCCGGGTTACGAGCAATCGATTTCGGATCTTTTTAGCTCCGCCGTCACGTCGGATTTCCTGTAGGTGCAGTGCGTGAAAAACCGCGCGCGGGGGCGAGCGCATTCTCGGCGCGCGTGTATTTTGCAGCTCCTCGTTTCGCGCTTATCGGATAAAGGAGAAGGATTCGGGGGCATGGGCGTGTCACGGAAGGTAGCACCGAGAGAGCAGCCAGATTCCTTCGTACGTTCGCTGAATGCGAAACCGCCGGGATCGATATTTCGTGGTCGATTTAGCGGAATCGCCGTCGCGTCGCGTCATGTATTATTGTCGGAATGGCTGATCGCGCCAGTCGCGATCGTTGCCTCTTACCATGTGATACGAACGACGAAAAACCTTATGGGACACCATAAAATTTTTTCCCAACAACACCAAACGCGTGCTCTCATTTCGCGAGAACAATCGCGCGTAATCGCTCTCGCTCATTGGTTCTCTGTGTTGTTGTCGGCGATACATGATTGGCCTCCCTCGAACGCAATCCGACGAAGGGATAATAACGTTAAAAAGTCATGAGATGCTTTCTGACGTGCAGTGATTTAAGATATACAAACGTTCGAGTCGCGTACTCTCTCTCGCGCTTTTGTACACATCATGACAAGAGCGACCGTGATAGCATCAGATAGAAAGCGAGATGCTTCCATCCGAAAAGTCTGCATAAGGTATCGACAGGTGTATGCGTCCCGATTGACTCACGAAAATCCTGCATTCGGTTAACAATCTCTGCCAGTTTCGTTATATCCAAAACGTACTGTCTCTATCGACAGTATTGATGAGGCGTACTGCTTTTCAATGATGTACGATGTTCCATCTCGGGAACGTCGTTCTATTCTAATTTTCTCTGTGACCACTATTTCACGTTAATTACGAGATGCCCTCAGCGAATAAGCTCTGAGAATTATTTGCATACCCATTTTCGTAATTTTCTATATTGAAGCGAAAACTTTACTATTTAAGCTAATGAATTACATTTAATCATAATTACTATGATTTATATTTATTATAATAAAAAGTCATAGCACATCAAGTTGTAACATATTTGTAGTACATTTATATTTTTACAACTGTACAAAAATTTGCCATTGTTTGCGAATATTTGCAAAGTCTTTATCCTTCCGCAAAAATACTTGCGTACAGCAAGAGAGAGCAAGCAATGGTTGTGTGTACTCACTTGTTTCCGGAATTCTGGTATCGTGAGCGACTAGAAGTTGGGCCGCGAGTGAGGCCCGATGACCGGAAGTACTCTCAGCCACGCATTCGTATCTGCCACTGTCCTCAGGCTTCGCGGAGGATATCACGACTTTCGATCTCCGCCTGTGAATCAAAAAAGCATCCGTTTGTAAATCATTGCAATGCTCTATACTACATTTCTTCTGTTCGCAACTATGATCATTCGCCAGCTCTGAACGACCCAGTTTTCAGCAGTTTCCGTTGCGAATAACGTCGCAGAAAACGCACGGAAAGCGCGAATCGTTGTGTTAAACAAAGATGAAAAGGAACAAATTAGAAAGCTGAATATTGTTTAACTACGATCAATTACTCGAGTATGCAAATACGCAATTTCGGGTTTGGCTACATCAGATTCATTTGTCGGGTGTCAACGAGCATTCAATCTGTATATCTGCGCGTGATAAATCTGCGTTGCGTTCAATGAGCTCGACCGATTTTCGTTTCGTCAATCATAATTGGAAGGGTAGAGCGGAGGCGGGAGCGCAAAGCGATCTCGGAATTAACCGTCTCGGGGCCCGCTTGCATTACATCAAATTTATTGACGCGTCGGTAACGGAATTAAATAGTGGATTTGCCGAAGCGCAGAGCGGAACCGTTGACGCGTGCCGCGACGATGGTTCAATAAGCTCGGTCGGCGAGTCGGAAATTCACGTCGTTATTAGCTTTCGATGAGTCCGATCGAGACCGTTGGCCGTGCGGTGCATTACTCGTGATTTTAGTAATTAACGAAATCTCGCATTGCGGGACTCGCAGCGCGCTTATTGCCGCGTTGCAAGACTCGATCGTGCAACTTTGGCCACCGATGATATCGCGTTTACGTTACCTAAGCCGTGTCTCCAAGTTGCATTTCAATTACCGGGTTGATTGCTCGCGCCGAAAACTCGCGCCGATTACACGAGAGAGCGGGAGGTGCATTGCAAAAGGAGAATCGCAGAGTGAAAGAGAGATAGTGCCGGAGAGTTCATTCGTAGATAGTATACGCTAACGAAATTAAACGGAGTCGCATGATCGTGATGTGATTCTCGTCGGATGTGAGAGGATGCGAGAGACGAGAATTAATCCGTGCAACCGGTACACAGAGAGGACTCCGACAGACGCTCATTTAACCAATAATTGCGTGCCACATCGCTATTATATGCCGCTTAGATCGGGAGCACTGTAATTCTGTAACTACAACGGGTTTGGGAGCTACTTTGATAAAATAGAGACCCTCGCCGCTCTACCGTCATTCCGCGTCAGCTAACTCTATCAAGGGAGAGGAAGTTTGCCAGAAAAAAACTCAACGTATTCAGCATTTCCGCCGAACTATTTCAATTAACGAATCATTCGCAACGTCGGATTCTGTAGACTTAACGTGTCCCTTACGGTCCCATAATCGTCCAACGAGTTACACGAGAACAATGGTACAAGAGAATCTCGATGCAAGGCCTTCCGCTTTGCATAAACTTTTAGCAACACATCCTCTCCTTCCATCTTAGGCGATGTCAAATGCACCATGTCAATGTGTAAAAAAAAGAAAAAACTTTTATAATGTTTATAATATGCTAGGGACGTACAGCATCGTATCGATGCCGCGAATGAACTCGTTAACAGTTCCGTACGTTTGACAGGCCTCGCGAACTCGTCAATTCGAATCGAACGCGAACGTGCGTCTCTCGTAGCTTCATCCACTCGTAGACCGTGCGTAAATGGCGCGTTAACTCGTTTCACGGTTAGCTCGAGTTTATCGACGTCGAATAATGGAATTAGACGGCCGATTTGTCGCAGGAGATAAGGGAGGAGGACGACGAGGAAGAAGAGGGTTGAGAGTCGCAGACTCGCGCCATATCGTCACGTCTGGATAACTTTGGCCACCAAGATACCGTGATGCGGGGAGAGGCGACGCAGAGAGGGATTAACTTATTATTATCTTCGCCGGGATTTCGAAATCCGAATCCGGACGGTTTCCCCTGCTCGAGCGGCTCCTCAAAGAGATTCCGTAAAGTTCGAAGGGGCAGGAAGTTTTCGCTCTCTCTCCCCGGGGAAAATCGAGGAGGACTCGGATGTACGCGTCGGGGGTACGGGGAAGCGAGCCGGGTTGTCCGGACTCTTTCCAGTCGGGACAAACTCGTTTTTTCATACGAAGGAGCCCGCGACCTCCAGCCTCACCTCGCGAAAGTTCCATATTTTCGAACGTGCGACGGGAACAAATTTAATAAGTTGAAGCGCGCACGTACGCCGATGACGAAACTCAGTCGACGAGGCCGACGAAAAGTAATTCCGAACGGCTGTAGTCGATTCGCGCCGCCGATCCGTGCCGTGTTTTTCATTCACGTATCTCTCGCGGATGCTTCCCGCTGGAAACTGAGAAACGGAGGAGCATCGGCGGATTCAATCAGTTTTCAATGTCGCTGGTATGGAAAAATGCATAGATCTCGTTTACTATTACGGGAAAGCGTAACAATTCTTCTCAGAGTTTACGCTTATCGAAACGATACCTCGATTCCGCAATTTCTGTTTTCCGTGCACTTGTCTGCGCTATTGATCTATCTTTCTAATATATTGATCTATTTTTAATCTCTTTCTAACTGATGGACGTAAGCAAAAAAAGTCGGTCATTCGATTCGAAATTGTGAGCAGGAAGCAGGAATTGTGATGCAGGAAGAATTAATGGTTCAATCGTTATATGCGGTCTACTTTAATAACTATTTGTTTTAAAATTGATTAAATTAAGGGCAGGATTGAAATAGGCAATAAAAAATGCAATTTCCCAGATCAATTTTGAGGTCGGTCCGTGTGCGATCTAATCGATATTTTCGGTTTCCTAAAATATATAAAAATGAAACTCGCTACCGTATGATAGGTTTGCTCATTAATTGTTTTCTGACCCGTTGGCTTGAATTAAGAATGTCAATGCATTGTGAAAAAATATAAAATATAATATACAAATAATCCTGTGATATTCTCTTATAGTTTTTAATATAAATTTATATATTAATCCCTAAATCTATAATATTTTATTACAACATTCCAAATAAATTTTCGATGCACATATATCTATTACATTATTGGAAATCTAACGAAGTATGAAAAATTCGAGCAGCCATTAATACTTTATTCCGCGCATCGCTTTTAAGCGTATCTCTTTCTGAAAATTTGTTTTTCATATAATTCTTCTAATACGTTATTACGCGATCTCAGAAAAGTTGCTAGTCTCGTGTCGTTTTCCAAAGAAACACGCGGTATAATTACAATCCCTTTGCATTTCCAGAGCATCGAAAGTACCGGTGAAAAAGTGACGGTACGTGAAAGCGTTTGTCTATCTGGAGGAAGTATTTCTTCTTAAAAGTGCGGCGGTGCACCGCGAAAGGCGAGTCGCGATGCCGGAAATCTCTACAGTAAGAGATTTCATTTCATTTACATATCTCTGTATTCCTCACCGGACCGTCGGAGAGGAAGATCCCGTCCCTCCTCTTTGCCCCTATGCCCCTCCCGACTGCCATTTTATCTCCCGCTGCCGTTGCTCGACGGCGTATCAACGTCAAAGGCCGTGGAAAAGGGAGCTCCGCGGAATATGCTACGCGTTATAATTAAACGTTTGCATTTTTTAGCTGCCTTTACGTGACACCGACTAACGAGCTCCTGCCGGTCGCAGCGCGAAACGAGTCGCGAGCTATTAAGTTCAGTCCCGAGCGAAGAGATCATCGTACGATAAAGGTGTCTCGTATCACGACCGCGTCTTGCGAGACATTTGCGCGACAAGCACGTTAAATTGTGAGAAATATTAATAGAACGTATTCCATTTCGCGCGTCTACGTGTCTACGTCTCGTACGGATGTACTACGTAACACGCCGACGAGAATGATTTCCATAACACGATATCTCTTTAATTCGCGGCTTTGTCACTTTCATTTACCGTACGTCCAGCCTATATCGCAACGATTACGATTTTTCGTATTTTTTTCCGGGATGAATAAAGCAAATGAAACCGCATGGATAGAAAAGGAACACGGGCGATGAGTGCCGCGGAATATTTGTGAGTATCGTGATGGCACATGGACGCGGAAGGCTTTATGGGATTAATTTTCGGGCGAAACGTCAAGCGGTGAATATTACGGACGTAGCGTTCGATCGCGTGGCATGGCGCTTTTTTTTGCCGCGTGCGATGGAATGAAATCCGTATGCGGCGGCCATAAATTACGCGAAAATCGCGGGTGGTCGGCGTGGCATTACGCGAGAGGCGTTTAAATAGCGAGTCTCTGACCGCGATCTTCACAAAGAGATCTCGACGCGAGATTAATTGCGATGTAAACGCCGAGAGAGAGAGAGAGAGAGAGAGAGAGAGAGAGAGAGAGAGAGAGAGAGAGAGACAGGGTGAGAGAGAGAGAAAGAGAGAAAGGACAGGCTCGAATTGTGCTGAATCTTTGACGGATGCAAGCAGCGGTCGCAATTTGTAAAATGAGCTTGTCGCGCGGCGCGCGTACACATACCGGCCGTGCAAATATTGTAACGGATAATTGGAGCGGCGCAACTTCGCGGACGTTGAAACGTCGATTATATTCAACCGGGCGGGACACGCGACCGTCTGTCATCCCGAATTGCTTTTTGGCCGATTACCGTGTCATCGCGTGAAACGCGTTCGTGCGTGCTTCGCGCCGCGATTCTTACCGCGTCGGCGTATCTCCGTGCGATTCGATCGCGAGCGGATCGAAACGAGCGCGACGATCGCGGTATACAACAATCGCGGTTTAATCGAGCCGTCACTCTCGCGCTCGCCGCGACAATATCGCGTTTGTTCGGATCTGGAATTCGACGCGCAGTATTTTTCCCGGAGATTCCGCATGACGCAAAAATTTCGCAACGACGCGGAATCTGCGCTTGAATATGCGTTGATGTACGATACACGCGGCTAGTCCGCGTTCTGGTTGAATTACGATTGGAAAACTTAATATCGAACAAATCGATCAATCTGCACCGCGAGTATATCGGAGATCATCAGCACATTTCTGATAATTTGCTCCCGATAAGAGACATCGCGACGGATCGATTAGCAATTCGGGGATAGATTCGACAAAGTGCGCCTCGTGAGTACGTTCCCGTTCATCCCCTTTAACCAATTTCACATGCACGCGTTTACGAGATACACACGTCGCGAACGAGAGAGGCAGCGCGAGAAGGGGCGGATGCAGAAAGAGGACAGCGCGTCGGTACGTAGGATACGAGAGAACGACGGAAGGAAAAGCAACGAATAAGAGAACAAAAAGAGGGAGAGAGAGAGAGAGGCAGAGGAAAGTGAACTACCGTGGGACCAACCGAAAAAGAGGAAGAGGGAAAGAGGGAGGGAACGAGGTTTCTAATTTCGTGCCGCGGCAAAAATCGACACTCCGTCTAGACTACCGGCACCCTTTTCTCCCTCCCCCTCCTCTCTCTCTCTCTCTCTCTTTCTCTATCTCCTCTCAGTCGCCTTGTATATCTCGCCGGTTGGGGGAGGGAAGAGCCCCATCCCCGACGAAACGTGAGAGGGAATAACGGGCACGAGGCGAGGGAAGACGAACGAAGCGAGGCCGCGAGAGAGAAAAAGAGAGAACGCGCGCTAGCAGATTCCTATTTATATACACGTACACTTCGTTCATGGCTCTCCCTGGCCGCCTCTTCGCGCTCTCCTTTCATCTCGTTACGTCTCTGCGGCTAGTTACCGCACCCCTCGTCCTCGCTTCTTCTCGCGGCGGACGGAACCAGCCCGCCTGCCTGCCTGCCTGCTTGCCTTCCTTTGACGGCAAACGGAGTCGATCCATTTCCCAACGACGTGGCCAGGCAAATCGCCAAGGTATTCCTCTCCCCTCGTGCGAATCGACGTACGCATCGCCCCGAGCGGATCGGGCTCTCGCTCGCGAACTGATTTCCCGAAGTTACCGAAAGGTCGAATCGCGTATGTAGAGAGAGAGAGAGAGAGAGAGAGAGAGAGAGAGAGAGAGAGAGAAAGAGAAAGAGAAAGAGACAGAGAGGGAGAGAGAGCGGGAGTGAGAACGGGAGGGAGGAACAGGGTCAGTTTATTCGCGCCCCCAGGGGGTGCGTTGCGGTCGAGGCTTTCGCCGTTATGACGAGGGTTCGAGAGATCTCGCGGTTTTCAATGAAATACCACGAGGGCGATCTCGCGTCTTCCCTCGCACCACGTCCATCGCGCTGCATGTGTGTAGCCCCTCGACGCGTTTAAATCTCTTCGGGCTATTCCGAGGCTGCATCTCTCCGCTGTAGCCGTCGGGAACGGATCGAGTGTCTGCGATCGCCTCTCCATCTCCCTTTCTCTCTAGTCTCTCCTTTCCTCGACAAACACGGTGCATTACGCGCGCGCGGTTCGATCTTGCGAGCACTCGCATTTCCGGCCACTTTTCCGACTTGGCAATCTGTAACCGTTTTCTTCTAAGCTATCCGGGATATTGACGGAAAGAGAAATTATAATATACTTTACTTTTAGAATTTTAAGGTTACTTTAGTTCGTCAAGGTACTTTTTAAATCAAAGTTTTATTTTTATAGAGGGAAAATATTTTAAGATTTGATGAGAGATATTGTGCTTTGCTATCGTGATTCGTGTTTTCGATACTGTGTACATTGATCATCGCCAAGTAATTTTGAGAAAACACGAAAACAGATGGTAAAGCGATATTAATATCCAATAGAATTGTAAATTACAACAACGCGACGGTGGTTCGCGGATGTTTAATGTTTTATCTATACCGATTGCGTGTAACATGCTAGTAAACGCGGTAATTAAATCTCAATTGAAATTCCGCTTGTTTATTGTATAAATAAACTGCAAATATTTGTGCAGTTTTGCACGCGGCTTCGAAACGACGAATGAGAAAGAAAGCGGGAAAGAGTAAATGAAAGAGGGAAAGAGAGATACGAGAAAGAAAGAGAGCGAAATAGCGGCGAATTCAAATTTGCGTGATTCGCCGGGATCCCTCGTTTGCCGATTAAAATTCATTTCACGTAATTGGCTATTATTCGCAAAATAATTAGTTACGTCGTTCGATAAGCACCGTTTGTTTTTAATTAAAGCCTGACAAGGCTCGCTCGTGCGGCCGAGACGACTTTCGACTCGAAGCCGTTGAGTTTCTCCGTTTGCTCGAGTCACGCAAGAATTGCGCGTAGGAGGAGCTGGTTCGTCGGAGAGATCAAACGCGGGTCAACACCGCTTGCGGACACGAGCGAGAGTGTGGCAAGTTATCGGCCGGAAGTTATCGAAAGTTACGCGAAGGTTCAGAGATGCTGCCGCTCAAATTTAAGCACTCAAAAGCGTCAGAAAGCGAGATATCCGAACATCCGAGAATCTTGGTAGCCGCTACCGACGATTCGCCATCGATCGACGAAACTTGGAATGTGTCGTCTTGAACATTGTCTTGCTTCTTGAATGTTTTATTATTGTACAGAATACGAGATGTTCATTTTATAATATGATATACTACTATATATAGACGAGAGCGTAAAATGTTGAATGGCATTTTAGGGCTGCACGAAAGTTCCAAATTATGCATATTCCGATATTCCGGCAAGCTGCATCGGCGATGGCAGGATTAGACAGTAACTTTCAGCTTAGATGGTATTAGTCTTAAGAATGGGTTCTGCGCGATGATCCTAAGTGAATACACTCCGCGAACTTGGCGAACTGCGCGATAACAAAGGCAGGTGTGAATCAATTATCATACGATTGAGCTAATGGACTTTCGTACTAAATTGTTCTTTGAAGGATCTTATAATATACGGACGATTATTGCAGACTTGGCTCGAAAAAAGCGGCGACATTATTATCAAAAGGCAAAGTATATAAAAAAGATTCAAGTTCTATGTAAACTAATTTTTATTGAGCATCAATGCGCATGGATTTGCCATATTTTTTAACTTGAATACGTTGACTAATTTATCAAAAGTTTTTAAAGATGCATCATATTAATACTTGTATATTCTAAATTCCATTCGACAGAGATTGCCAAAATGTCATAAAAATGCAAAATGTCAAAATTAGAAATTACCACTTATATTCATTATTTACATTAATTATTATATGAAAAAAACAGCGAGATACATTTTTACGTGAAATACCAAAAAACATCGATGTGATGAATGCATTATTTTCACGTTGCGAGAAACAAAATTTTTCAACACGAAGCTCGTTTGCGTAAAATGAAGTTTGTCTGTCGAAAGACTTAAGGTTCGCGAAATGTTCCGCGGGATTTTTCGTGTTACCGCGTAATGAATACGCAGTTAGTAACGTGGGAAATAATTACGGTTGTTCCGGCGTAATACCCGCGTATGAGCGAGAAAATGAACAAGTCCTGTATACAAAACGCCAGTTATTAACGCATATTAACTTTCTCATTACCCCTGCGGTTTTCCTGATTTTGGCGACCTTTTTTCTCGTTTTTCTTGGATTTTCGGTGAGATGAGCAGAAGAAAGGGTACGAAAAAAAGAAGGAAAATCGGAAGGAAGGAAGGAAGGAAGGAAGGAAGGAAGGAAAGAAAAAAGAACCAAAGTGGAGGCAGAGGGTGTTGGAAAAAAGCGGGGAAATAGGGGCAAAAGGGGGAGCAAAATAAAGCGTCGAGCCGCCGGACATTTCGCCGCGAATTGCGGTTCGCGTGTCGGCTTCCAGCAGGAACGCCGGCGTCGCGACGCGAGCATTACGCTTAATTTGCCTCCTGCGTTCTCCGCCGTTTGCCCCTGTCTCTTTTTTGTCGTTGTCCCTGCCCGGGGGAGATATGTCGCGGCAGCAGTTTAAATGAACTCGAGTTAAAGTGACGAAAAAGATTGCGGAGTGGGGAAAAAGATTGCGAGGTCGGGATTGGATTCTGCATGAATCCGAATTTGATCACCGCCAATTTCTTTTTCTTACCGCGCATCTTACGATATTTCACGAAGGAGGAGATATTATTTACTCCGTCATTTTACATCCAGCGGGGCACTTACACAGAAATCGAGGAATATCGAGGATACGCGTGCGTCGCGGGGTCTTAAAGGACCGTGCGCTGTTAGCGCAAACGAGCGAACTTTTCTGCTTACTTTCACCCTTTCGTGGCCATTCATCGATCGTAATTCCGCGCCGGGTTCGACTGGTAATCACTCGTGACTCCGAATGCTTTTAAGTCGTCAGTGGACAAAACGGAAAATGTATCGGCCATCGTGGACGCGCCGACAAAACCGCCATACAGATAGAAGTTTCTCGCGCGCTTTCGCAATGACCCCGATGTTCGTGGCAAATGCCGCGGAATGTTGTAATTCGATTGACCAGCTGGCGGGGGGAAATGGATTCCTAATGGTGAACGTCACTGCAAACGGCGCGGCTGAACTATCAGTCTTGTAATGGAAGCAGCGTGTCGTAGAAACCAGCAGCGACTCCGACCGGATAGAAAGGAAGAAAGATACATTCACAAAGGCGAAAAGGGCCGGACGATGGTGCGGAAAGGGCAGGACCGAACGGTGGGATATCGAATGAAAGAGAAAGAGGGGTGGCGAATCTTCCTACGTGCTACCCCTCTCCGCATCTCCCGTAAAGTCTGTTTTTCTTCCATCCTGTAGAAGTAGTTAATGGTTTTCTTTTGGGCAACTTGCCTCGCTGTGTTAATGCCTCTGCCGGTTGAATAAAATCCCTCTCCCCTTACCTCCTTTTTCGCTCTTTCGCTTTCTCTGTCATCTTCTCTTTTCTCGTTCCCGTTTCGGCTCCTCGTCTTTTCGCATGCTCGTCCTCCTTCCTTCTCGCGTCCTCGCCGCGCGAAAGCATACTTTCATCTGTTCCGTCTGTCGATGTCCGTCTCCCCCAGTGGGCGATTGTATTGATAAGTGGAAATGGTTTTCGATGCGACAGAAAGCACGTAAGAAGAAAGTCTCATATACGATGTATGTACCATGAATCGCATGTGCGCTACAAGTCGCCGAAAATTGGGAGAAAAATTGGTTGCGTCGACATCAATTAAGTTAACGATGTTAATACAAGAACGTGAGAGTCTAAACTGTAATTGATGCTGCGTATATTTCAATTCTTTGACTAAAGTTGAATAAATTCGAACGTTGCGATCCTGCTTTTGGTCCCACTTTAATATAAGTAATAAGAAACTAACTCAAATTGATTAAATTATTATTTCTTCATTTTTTTTTCTGGATTAGAATAAAAAATAAAAGTGATATTCTTAATTATAGTCGAAGTTAATGATTAATCAGGAGCGGATGAACGTTTCGCATCATTATCGAGATATCGATGATTTGGTCACATTTGTCAGACAACAATTTTCCTTCTGATTTTGCGATCCGCTTGAAACAATGGCTGACCACTCGTCTACCTTTATCACTTGCTCTGCCAGTCGATGGATATTGACGTTGACGTATTCGCGTTCTGACTTGGCATTTTGTGGCATCCGCTGCATTATTTATGATTAATTTGTCCAGTTAAATTTGCACGCATTGCTGTCGAATAATTAGTATTCATATTTAAATATTCCCGGTTGTGCGATTGACATTTAATTATGAATTTGTCCAAAGATGATAAACGCGAAAGTTAAAAATTTACGAGATACATGCGAATCGTTTAATAATGTTGCATAATTTACATTATTATATTATCAAAATGCAATTGGAACAGAATTTTTTATTTTATTAACACAATGTATAATAATAATATTTTACGCTATTCGTATTTCTTGAAAAAGATTGTTCTCCTGATACTCATATTTCTTTATATATTGTTATGCACATATCTTATATATATCTGTGTGTGTACATTTATATATATATATTATATATATACTTTTTACACACACAGTTTACGTTACATCTTCGTTTTAGATTGACTTCGTTTTTACTTGTAGATCCTGAAAACTCTTCGTACTGAACCGCTATCCGCTGATTCATTCCGTCATTTTCGCGATCATCGTCGTCTCGATTACGGATCAGTTACGTTAGTGAAATACGAATAACCACGGCTAGACAACACGACGCTTCTTAGCAGCCTCCGCCGCGACTGCGTACGCGATTTCTAATTTTAGTTGCGACAGTCCAGGGACGTGTCTCTTTCTTAACCCAAGAGCGCATTCTCTCTCTTTCTCGTAATGGAATTAATAAATGTATAAAGATGTGTATATTTTACTATCCAAATGTTTTAAAACAAGATATAAAACTGGAATAAATGCAAAAGGCCATTTATAATAATGCTACAATATATTTTGTATTTCTATTAAGTGCAATAGTAATCATTGAATCTACACTTTCTACTTTTTTATTTTTTTCTACTTTTATTGAAGTACAATGCAAAGATATAAAAATATAATCAATTTTATTTGCAGAAATCTAGTGAATATAACATTACCACATTTTGCCTTATAAAATTCAAAAATACCGAAAAATTCACACTTCGTCCAAAAAATATGTAAATATACGTAAATAATATTTTCTACTAGGAAAAAGACCATTGACTAAAATATAAATATCACATAGTATCTTCTTATCAATATGTCAATTACATAAATGATATTGTATAAATAGTAAAAATAATATGTAGCAGACTGTAAAAGTAGGTCACGTATGTTTTACACGACTGTCGTTTTATTGGCAAGCAGACAGCGGCTAATCATTGCAGAAACATATTTTTGGCGGCCGAATGAAATAGCGCCACGCCGTTAGTTCTGTTGTCCGTCAAACGCGAAATCTGATCCGCACGAGTCGATTTGGAACTGTAGCACAGCTCTCAACAGGAAAAAGAAGAGAGACGAGGAAGGAAGAGAGACAAACTTAAGGATCATGTTGGAGATGCATTGCGTGCATCATATTAATTTCGGTGCGAGCGGCTCGGCGTGCGCGCGACGTTACCGCGTTACGGAAGTTTTGACGTGTTTCGCGGAGCCAACACGGGGAACTAAACTGATAGACCGTTGAGAATACGGGGGAGAAACATCCTCGATGCAAAGCCCGTCGGGGATATTCCTGAGAAATAGTCAGGATCGTGTCCCGATGGGAGGCCCAACTCTTGTCGTGGCGCCTCGTTAAGCCGCATGCGGATTTTCCTCCGGCGCAGAATCTCCGCGGCATCGCTCCGGCTCCCAGAGCGACGCGAAAGTCGCGGCCAAGTTTTGCCGTCTGCACGAAGCGATAAAGCGCTCCGATAATTGCCACGAAACTCCTCTCAGAAGAAGCCTCTCGTCTTCAAATTCGGGGTTCCCTCGTGTTCTACCACCAAAGTTCGCAATTCGTCATTTCCGCAAGATCCCTCTTCTCGCAACGTGATTCTATCGCTATGTTTTTATCGAAAATGTCTTTTAATGCTTTTTTTTTCTTTCAAGATTTGGAGTCCATTTTTCTGTGTACGTGCGCGACGATCTATCGATTAGTTAGCTCATCCTCAGCTTATCCTTTAATGAAAGAGTTGGGAGACTCTTAAGCATGGGAACGCCGCGCAATCGCGCGAGATAATAGACAAAAAATCTTAATGGACACGGAGTTCCGTGAAAGCGCTCTAAAAGCGATCCGGGCGTTACACGAAGACGCATCATGGTCAATAAAACGAAAGTAGCCGGCCCGCCCGATGCGCCGAGCGGTCTACAGTCTAGATACCGGCCCTCTTTGCCGGGTATCGGCGACGATAAATCAATCGTCGTAGCTGTATCGCCGCGCAATCGACAGAAATTCCAGCTGGGATTCCGCAGTACGCTCCTCGGAGTCGAGTTACCCGGCAAGTCGGGGAATTCTCTCTGTAGCCGCGTTCGCGACCGAGTATCTCCCTTTTCTCTCTCGTGTTTATCAAAGGCGCCGGCCATCGGTGGGACGGAAAAAGAGCTTTGATTTATGGCGCTGTTCTTGCACCCGCGACCTTAAAGGGCGATTTTCCGTTCCGGCGAGCCGTGCCGGAGTCTAAAGGGTCGAAGCGACGCGCCGAAATAGTATCGGCTTGCCGAGCGTTCGCGCTTCAAGCACAGGTAGTCATCAAAAGCCTCATCGGCCATGCGATGCTTCCTTGACGAGTTTGACGTAGAGCTATAAATACCGTGACCCATCAATGGCACAATCGCCGCCATTCAGAGCGTCGTAGAGAGAGAGAGAGAGAGAGACGCTGATGAAGAGAACAGGGTGGCATGGAGAGAGCAAAAGGTCAGCGGGTGAAAGCTGAGAGAAGAGCAGACGTTTATACAATCAGATGATTTCCGTGAATCTCGGTGTGATTCAGTAACAAAGGGGGAATCTCAGGGGAATCCAATAGCGACTAAAGGGAAGACAAAGAGTCTCCGTATCGGAAAACCGCGATACACCAGAGAGGATATGGAAAACGAGATAGGTGATCGCTTATCGAGCAGCAACCTCGAAATTTAGCGGAGTTTCGCGCGCGGTATGAAACACGCCGCTAATCAAAATGACCGGAACATTCGCGCGTGATTGAAACTCCGAAAGCTCGACGTCGTTCGACAGTATTCGAATAACGATGCTCGGATCAATGTCATGTGCAATCTGCGGATATTCCTAACGTACGGACTCATGCGAGATAACAGCCATCGTTTAAAGTTACGGGAACACGCGTTCAATTTTCGATACGGTGAAAACTACTCGTGAAGCAATGATATCTTCGCAGCAGGGAGGTATCGATGCCACTTACGGTGAGAATTTCTCTCATCTCGATGCTATGGAGGAAGGAAAGAGTTTGCGGAGAAAGAAACAGAGAGAGAAAGAGAGAGCGTTATTGTAACTTGAGCGTTACTGTTTGTAGCCGCCCGATTTCCAGTGCTTCGTTAAGGATCGTATAATTACGCGATATCTTCTGTTCGAAGTACTCCCTTCCAGTCCTCTTTCTTTGTACCCCTTCATCTGCAACTGATCTCGCGCTCAAAGTGTCGTGCAAAGAAAAACGTCGCGGAGTCGCAGAGTTATCTTTTACAGTTGAGCATTTCCGCGCGCTTCGGTGAATATTTTATAACGATGAAGAGAAACGAAGGATGCACACACAGGAAGGAAGGTGAAGCGCTTTGTGAAGACGGCGCAGGAGTTAGTTCTCCAGTACCTTCGAAGATAATCACTCGCGCGAGTCGAGAAACTTTCTTTGGCCCTGCTCGTTCCCTTCCTCTCTTTACCTCATCTTTTTCTCTGCCTTGTCGGTGTCCGCTATTCGCGGATACCGTTACAACTGCGACCTCGAAGCGTTACTTCGTTCTCATTCTATTCTGTCCCTTTTACCGCGATGCAATAAGGCTGCCTTAACGCTAATTGATTAGTCTCGGTTGCAGAAAGGACGAAGTACAAGAGGAAAAATGGAAAGGTAAAAAGATCACGTGAGCGTCGTTGCGAAAAAGGAAAGATCGCAAGCCCTTTTAATTCCCTTTCTCCATTGTGGCGGATATTGACGCGAATACCTTAATTTTGTCAACGGTCTCTTCCATTATTCGGGAAGCTTCACTTTGATGCTCCGAAGATGTCCATGCGCGACGACGCGGATTGTTTCGCCCAGAGCTTGTACCTTCGTCGAGCAGAAGAAAATCCGCAATATTGCGTTATTACATTTACACCATTTCTCCCGTTTGTAGCTTGTTCTCGGCGAGGCCGCGAGGAAAATGTCTTTATCTCACGAGAACGCTCTTTGATTCGAAATCGTTCTCGGTCCATTGGTTTAATCTGGGAATGCACGCGCGATTCTTTCTCTGTGGTAAACAGACGTGACAAGTATATAAACCGACGTATATATTTTTCACAATAAAATAGTAAAATAAAGATGAAATCATAATAGTAAAATAATTATACTAATTCTATATATGATTCGCGCAAATTGCAAAGTCACCTGCTTCAGCTTCATAGATATCATTAACTGCATTTCAGGTTTTTATTTATCTTACTTGTATCGTAATTTTATATCAATTTATATTTTAATTTTATGGATAAAAATATGTAGAAATAATTTTATTCTTGAATTATTTTAAATTTATTTTCCCGGTTTTTAGAAAAATGTAATAAATGAGATAAATGCGTGGATGAAAATATTTTTACGAGTCCATGCATTCGCGCAAATTGCGAAATCGTTTAATTCGAATTAATTTTATTTTAAGTAAATTAAAAATAAAAGTAAAAAAAAAACAAAAAATTTAAGTAATTAAAGTGAGATCTTCCGTTTTTGACGTCACAGTATTAATAATTATTTTACAAGTAAACGGTTATGACACTTTTTAATGTCCTTTCTCGAAATATCCGCACGAATAAGGTCACGAATTCACGACGGATGCCTCGAGAATGCCGCGAGAAAAGGTCAAATGGCAGCGCAATATCTGACCTATCAGAACAAGAGTCCTGAGGCACTAGGGGTCCGAAGGGTGCTGTTCGGTGCAAAAGAGAAGACGACGCCGAATTCGGTGGAGTTCTTAGCGAGGATGAAGTGCTCGATAGTGCCCAAGTCCTCTGGAGAGCTTTTCGAGTGGCTGCCAGTCCACGTCCGCTTTCATTCCTCGCTCCCTTTCACGCCAGCTTCGGTGCTTGCGGCTGGTCAACCTCTGACCTTAACTATTACGTCTTCACAGAAACGCTACATCGTCCTTTCCGCGAAAGTTGCGACTAATATCGGTTGTGATGCATATCACGAGTATGCGCTGATTCATAAAAAACCTCTGCCTTCCTCATACAACCCCTATCGCCTCGAAACTGTCCTCTCACGAGTTCTTTCACGCATTCTTTTGCCATCCTCTGGCAACCGTTGTTGCCCCCGATTTTCGCCGCGTCTTCTGCTATCAGTGATAGACTTTCGCGCCAACTTCTGTCATCTCTTTTTCACCTGGAGGAAAACTTTTCGCAGGATGCGGATGAGTCGCGATCGTGTCATTCTCCGTCGTGAAAACTGCGGCGCGTTCCCGGTTCTCGCTTTCGCTCGCAGAGATTCAAATCTTCCAAGCACTGTAAATTCGTACCATCTTTTTTTATACTGAGGGAAATCTTTTCAAGTCTCAAGTATCATAATACATATAATACACAGGTGGATTACGCGAATACGCAATCGTCTAATTGTTTTGAGCGGCGGATTAAATTGCACGCTTACGGCAGGAGCGCCTTTCACCCTCGCGAGCGCCTAAGCGCGCTTTTGAAGCGTTTCGAAGATTACGGTGGAATGAAATATTAAACACCCGTTAATCCTTAATAGGCGGCACGTCAGTTCGCGTACAACGCAGAGGCTACGTTGTACCCGTCACCGCCGCCGCGGTCCAATTTTCCTAAAAGGCGAGTCTTCGCCGGCAGGCGATATCGCGTTACAAAGCGGTTTTTCAGTCCCTTTCTCGGTCCTCGCGGAGCCGCCGGGCGTCCAGGCCACCCTCTCGAACGTTTTCAGAATCAAAGGCGCAACGTGCCCTTTGACAATATTCCCGCCCAGAAGGGCCCACTCGAAACCCCTTGCGCTTTACAGGCGCGTGTTGCAAAGCGCGCGTCTTCTCAGAAGGTTCGTCGGCTCCTCGAAATCCGGTCGCTGAAGGGCGCGATTTCATCGTGCTGAATAAAGTATCGGGATTCCGCACGTCGGGAGATCTCGGCAAGATCTCGCTGGCAGATACCGCCGATTGCACGCGCGACAAGAAGCGAATCGAGCCGATGTGTCGCACGTTTTCATTCTTTCTTTTCGATGCTGCTTCCGATATCTTTGATTCGAACGCTTCGTACACAATGCATCGACTGTTTCTCGCAGCTATGTTCTGTTTTGGGAGACACGAAATTCACAATATATTCTCTACGCAACATAAAATATTTATAAATCATGAGAGAAAACTAGAATCATATGTAAATAGAAAAATTTATTTTCCACGAAAAATAGAGATACTTTATCTGGTTTTGAAGTCGCAAATAATCAAGTACTCGACTATTTTGTTCGAAGCGTTCCTGTTTTCGACAATTAAAAGTTTTCCGTTTAAGATAGGCCGTTAATTACTCCCTTAATTATTTATTAGCATGTTAATTGCTTTACCGAAATTACTTGTATCGATTTTCGTTTTTATCCTTTTAATATTCTGTTACTTCATCTTGTTTCTCTTGCGTCGCGCAGTAACGCCTGCCTCTTTTCGTGTTTCAGACAACGTAATCATCTTTCTATTCTACTCACAGTTCTCTAATATCGGCTGAATAGCCTCTCAACGCGACGAATTCGATGCACAAAGGCTCGTATTGATCCACGATGCAATTTCTACAATGGTATTCATCGGGCAAGTATCGCGAGAGAGAAACGGCGCGTCGGGACATAAGAGAAAATCGTTGTAACCCTCGAGGAGTATATCTCCAATCGTTGAAATATTTCTGGAGAGGAAATCCGTGCGCGATGGCAGCGAGCGGGAGAAAGAGAGCGGGCAGGTACTTTTCCAAACGGGACCGATTTAAATCTAAGCAGAGTTTTGGCAAGCGTGCCGGATCGCGATGGTGACGGGGGGAGGAGAGCAGGGGAACGCGGTCTTGCGTCTCGAGCTCTCTCGACGAGGATGAGCTTCTTCTTCTTCTGCTTTTGCTTTTACTTCTGTGTGTCTTCTCGCTTCCCTCTTTCACCTATCACTTCGGCTCTACCTTCGCACCGTCCCTCTGGCCCCCGTATTTCTCTCCGTCTCTGACTCATCGAGAGCGGTGAGTCATCCGAGGCAGGCAGGCGAGATGGTGGACCTTGCCGCGAATCTAAATAAATACGGAGAGCGAGAGAAAGACAGAGAGAAAAAGGGGGAGGAGGAGAAAGAGAGAAAGAGCGCACGCGAGGAGGGGCACGAAAGGGGGTGGGCTTGGTCGGTGGCGGCGTGCTAGCGAGACATCGCTTAGAAATGCGTGAGTAAGAACCGCGGTAAATTTATATCGCCATCCGGCTATGCCGTCACCTCCTAGATGTCTTCTCCACCACCTCCTGCTCCTCCTCTGTCTCTTCGCGAGCGTCGCCGTTGATCAGCTTCTGCGAGCCGCAAGTCGAATCGATCGATCACTTCGATCCTCCGCGCGAGATCCACCTCTTTTCTCTTCTCCTCCGTTTGCCTTTCCCTTGCGAACCGACGATATTTTTCTCTCGATAGACAAGTTTCGGTGAAATCCCGCGTCCTCTTTAAATTCGTCGTCGTGCAGCGTCTTACTCGACGAGGGAGGCGCTGCAGAAAGCTCGTCTTCCGTTTAGCGCTGTAACCCTCGATGAAATCCGACCAATAAAATCGCAAAATGTCTCGTCAAAATATTATCGACCCACCGTTACCCCTTCATCTTATTCTTTCGACCCTAAAAAGACACAGAAAATTACGAGCTTTTTTATACTTTTTTCCTATTTTCTCTTTTTTCTTCTTTCTTTCCGTCACAAAACAGGAAAGATAGCGGAGCAAGAGAACGCTAAGGGAATCAGAATAGCTCTGTCAGGCATTGTGGCGTTAACCACCTAACGTATTCGAAAGTAACCAAACTCATGAACGGAGTTCGTCGCGAGGGATTCATTTGCCGCCGATGGGACACCTCGTACACGGTTTCCGCTAAATGGCGCGTCCGTTCGGGGAAACTCCAAATTACGTGCTTTACGTTGTAATTTACACGTCGTATATATCGCGGTGGTGCGCGTGTTGCCCCTTTATTTGAGCCCGCATCGTGGTGGGTTGGCTGGCGGTGGCGGCACCGACATTGCGCCATAAAGTTGCGTTGGGCGTAACGAAAGAGCCCGGAGAAGCGGAAACGAAGTTCCTGGCCCTGAAGCCGCTATGGGTGCCGAGAAAACGAGGGGGGGTCGCGATGGGACGTCGCGTCGCCGTTGCTCATCACGGCGGCAATTAGCGACGAGCGATTAATTAGCGATATCCGTTTCTCGTGCATGCCGACAGAGTCGCGATCATAATAGAAATTTCTGTCCGGCGCGATGGCGGTGACGGTGGCGGCGCGAAGGTTGCGACGGGGGTAGTGGCTAATATTCGTGATGAATCTCTCGCCAGCAAAGTCGAGACGGGGGGAGGAAGAGAGTGGGCAGAAACTCCCGCCGGCGGGACGGAAAGATAGCTGCCGGGGAGATCAGAGTGTGGCTTTGTTCGCAAATTAATAATTAATTAAAACTGATGGGGTCGGCCTGGAGTCTAACCAGACGCCCGTTCCATCGCCCGCGCGTTTCCCGGCAACGTATAAACGTGATTATTCTTTTCACGAATAGAAGTGTGGATGCGGATATAAGAGAGCGCGGTAAACTCGCTTGCACAGCGCGAACAAATCCTTCTCGCAGCCAAATCTTAATTTTTAAATACGCTGTTGTAAGGAAATAATGATGTTTTCTCATCTAGCTTTAATATACATCGCAATATTGAAACGGCCATTTTAATAGATCAATCCTGCAAATTATTATAATAGATAATTGTAAGGAAAGTATGCGGAGGCTTTCGATTTTACTAGAAACCAGAGATTATTTTAATAAATTGACTGATGGTATTATTGAAATAATTTTTAATCCTTCTTTATTTATTCTTTAGCTCTAGAATAAATTGCACATTGCTGTGTTCAACCGTTACGTGCTAATGTGTTATAAAATATCAGAAAACGTGCCAACTAAGGAACCTCTATTTGTTCCCATTACTTTCAAGACGCTGAGAAAGGAAAATACTCGCATGGAACGTAAGGCGATGTACGTACATTCCTCACGAGAGAAGCCGCGTACAGCTCGAGAGCTTAATCACCACGATAAAGAAGCTCCTCTCGACGAATTTCCGATATCAATACATGTCTCGCCGTTCTAGCCGTTCATCTCTCTCTATCTTTCGCCTTATAAATATCTTATTTCTACCCGAGAATACCGCAGTACGCCATCGACTGACCGTTCTCGTCGCTGCCCCTTGACCGCTGCGGATCCGTGGAAAATCGCCCGGTCAATCTCTCGAGTCCTCCTCGAGTCGTGCCACCCCTCTTGTCGTCTCATCCTCGTCGCGTTCGCGGTACGAGGCTCGTTTTCCACGCGGTGGCCCCCGTCGTGGTAAACTCGCCGGGCCGGTGCGCCTTTGGACCACTTCCAAGACGCGTTGCAATTTCGAAGCGAGACGAGAGAGGGACAAAAACCTTGGGACCGGCCTTTCTTCTCTCTCCCTCTCTCTCTTCCCTTCGTTCTGCCGAGCATCGAGAATCCTCTCGATCGAGATCTCCAGCGACTCGCGACCGGCTCTGGCTGCTTTCCGTGCCGTTTTCCCATCCTTGAATCCTCCTTCCTGGCCTCTGTGGCAACCAGGAACACCGACTTAATCGCGTTTGGCCGACCTCCAGGACACAAGTTACCCAGGAGCTCGGTCGTCCAGTCGCCGGCCATTATCCTAAAACTACGTTTGTCTCATCCGCCGGCAGACGCTCCTGGTACGTGTATACGACGCTCGTTTACTCGTTAAGCTCGCTCTCTTCTCTTTTTCGTCGCACGCGACGAATCGACACCGTCTCTCTTCTCCTCGAACAGTGCTCCCGTTCCTCGCGAGGATCGTGCTCCGAAACTCTTTACCTGCGATTCTTGGCTGAATCTTGGTACGTTTGTGGCGCAAATGGAAATTTAGAGCTTACGGAAAAGTTAAGTTCATTCAAAGCTCGTTTGAAACTCTGTTCTCTCTTCTCATCTGCTGGCATTTCTATCTACACGGCATCTAAATAGAGAATATTAAAATATTAGCACTATTCTCTCTCGCTTTCTCTTTCTTTCTTCGTCAGCAATGAAACTAAACATGTACCAGCTGTAAAGAGTCTTTTAAAGTAAGAGAGATTTTTTAATCACTCGAAAATGTATCAGTCTACAATTACAAATGTAACATTAAAATGTACAATGATAAAAAGTTGAATAGTCAGTAATGCGGTATACACTGTCAACTGCTAAAAAGTAGAATTTATATATAAATTCTTATATAATAATTATATAATATAAACATATTATTGGTCGTGGTGACACGCGGAACGCCTTCTCAGGCGCAGCGATTGGAAACCTGATTCGTAAATTCGCGTAAGAAGCTCGCGCGCTTCTTCGCGCTCATTAACGAATTTTCAGGGGCGTCGTAAATGTTGCATGCAACTCGTAACACGTGGAGCAGCTCGTCGCGAGCAGTTCGTGACGATCGATTAACAATGTAACGAGTTTCCGAAAGTAGTCGAGTCACCGAAGTAAGGGAGGACAGAGAGTGAGGGAAGGTAGGGCGTTCTCCGGGAGAGTTTCGGATTTATTCACGCATATAATCAAAAGTATCCCGCGGGGGAAGAGAACTCCGTTTCCCCGTTTCCGTTTCCGCATTAATACTTAACAATGGGGATATATATACATAATTTCCTCGCTCCAGGAGCTCATTACGAATATCCCCGAACCCTCGCAAATTCGAAGTGTTAAATTAACGAGCATTGTTCCAAAGAGGGATCTCGCGCCGGCTGTTAAGCACTCTTCAAAAAACTCGAGAGTTGCCTTGCTATTGCTCAGCCACGAATCTACTCGTACGGATTACCATGTGGCCACTCCGTATCGCGAGTGCCGCGAAATTCCGTACCAGTGAACGCACCAAATCTCGTCACGGATTACAATCGCACAAGCGGCATTGTTAAATTTGTTAAAGATTTCCGCGCAGCATTTTCGCGCAGAAATTCCAAGCGAACGAGCGGGCATAACGTCGTTGTGATTAATATCTTTTCTAAGTAAAATATATCCCCATGTGTAACGCGGGGTAAACGTCTCGCGTTACATGAATCCGCGAAATACGAATCGTGTTACGTGCGTCGAAATAAGTAACGCAAGGATGAATTAACAGAACACGTGGTGTAGATTTTAATTTCAGCGGTGTAGATTTGGGAACTGAGAGACGCGAAACATTAATACGAGAACGAGCGATATATTCGTGTTGTACGCCTGTTCGTGTTTCTCGCAAAACGTCGGTGTATTTTCGCGACACTTTATATGCCGGACGAAACAGAGCGGTTTTTTTCACGATAGCAGCGCTCTGTTTTACATTGCAGCGCGTGTCGAGATTGGTACAACGTCGCCTTTATTTCCTTTGTCCAATTACATGCTGTCCATTTTAGGTAATTACACCACCGGCCATCCACTAGGTTTTCGGGTTGACGGATTCGCGAGCACAGGAATGAGGGTATGAGGGAATAGCACCGGACGATAATCCACGTCGCCAGATGATAATTCGTAACATGCAGCGTCATAACGATAGCCGGTTTCCGCGGGAATATCCGCCATTCGCTTTTACGATCGTATTTACGACGCGGATTCGTCATCGTCGTCGGATACATACGCTAATAATAACGCACACGTCGTGCACGCAGCGCGCATTTTTTGCGCCCCGTAATGAAGAAGGAATACGATATTTGCGAAATTTTCACGGATCCACAAAGGAATATTGCACAATCCGTTTATCTAGATTGCAAAAAAGCCCGCTTTGTAATATTATTTTTGGATTTTTGGGGACTGAATGCAATTGTTGATTACGCAATCATAGATCGATATGATAGTTATAAGTTGAGTTGATCAATGATGCGCTTTCGACTTTTGTGCACGAGTAGAGCATGCCTGAGTTAGATCAGACGGTCTTCAGTTTAGGTAATATATTTTCGTGCGATTCTTTCCATTAACCGCAACGGCGAAACTTTACCGTAAAAATTACCGAGTAAAAATATACTAAGAGTAGCATTCTGACGCACAGTAATTCGCTAATGCGTACATATTAAATAATTAGAAGAGAGGGGTACAGAGTAAATATGAATTATCCTACATAATGGGGCCAAGAGAATCTAAGGCTGGCTAAGCGACGGATGAGTGGGCGAGCGGGTCGTTTAAGCAATTTGCAGCTGCGCTACCGACAATTGCACCATTATAGAGCTAATTAATCTCTGCTGCTGAAGGAAATATTTGCACCTAATTCACGTGGCTTTACTCGCGCGTCCAGCGCGATTTAGCGCGGTTGTTTGCGGCATGCGCGGTAGAATTCGGAGCTTCGCTCGGCACCACTGCGTTTTCAAAATGATGAGCTAATGTTCGAGAAAAGGATTAAAAGAACAAAAAAGAAAAGAAAAATAAAGATAATCAAATGCGACGTGTTGATCACGAATGCATTTGGTGCGCATTGTCGGAAGCGAGCGGGAATTGCACGGCGCGTCTGATTCGCAGGACCGTAAAGCGAGTTCTGCCAACGCATTACGCTGTTCGAGGCGCGAAAATACAGGCGGTACTTTTTAAAAATAATCGGTGCCGCCACTGCCACCGGCGGTCGAGCGAGCCCAGCCGTTTATTCGCCGCTCGTTGGCAGATTCGGTTTTTTTCAGCGGTTTTTGTATCTCTCGGCCGCGTGATATCTACATTTTTATTATCGCTTTTTATAACGACGCGTGTTGAGAGTCCGTCCGCGTGCGCTCAAATTAGCTAATTTTTTAGAAGAAGCTCTCTCTCTCTCTCTCTTTCTAAACTTGAGAATTGAATCTTGTAAGAAAAATCTCTCGACTTGTGCGGGTATTTTCTCCGAGCCGGTTTCGTTTCACGAAGTGCTCTCGTGGAGTGCTTTACTGTGTGCTTTTCTCGTTAAGCTAAAGCGAGCTGTTAGGACCATCGCGGTTCCGCGGTTCCACGTACGAAAATTACGTCTCACGTTATTCGAAAACGATTTAATTCGTTTTTACCTCTCCTCGGCAAGAGGAAAGGCCCTCCGGTGCGACACAATCGCCGAGCATAACGAGCGCCCCGAAAGCTCGAAGGACAATCGCGGAATTTACACACCACGGTGTGTCCGCGGTACGCCGCTTTTCGAGCAGCTTCAGCTTCGGTGTCCCTGGACCGCGCTTTTCCCGTAGACGAAGAAAAAAAGAGAGAGAGAAAGCCTCCCGTCGGCAACATTTACATACGCGCTCGGCCACCATCCTCGCGTTTTTCCGATAAATTATATTTGCCAAGTCGGCGAGAGGAACTCGAGGGGTACGGCGAGTGAGAAGGGTGAGCGGGTGTGCACGCGCGAACCGAAAGCCACGGCAAATGCAGATTTACGCAAAATAGGAGTACGTTTTTGAGAGCTGGTTGGCCAGAGCAGAGAAAGGGAGGAAGAGAGAGAGACAGGTAAAGAGAAAAAAGAAGAGTGCACACTCTCCGACAACGAGACCTCGCCGTAAATGCGATTACGTATCCGGTGGACGTCGGCGTCGAGCACAGGAAAACATATAATTTAACGGACGAGGATAGAGTTTGGTGTGCTAAACGAGCGTTCGACCCACTTTCGCGGGCCTCTATTATTACCGGGATCTTTGTCGGGCCGTCAGCGTAGTGCGCTGCAATCGTACGCGCGCGCGCAATTTGCGTCAAAATTCACGTGCATGGAGAACTGTCCGAGAATATGAAAGGTAACACGGTCTATTACTGTCTGTGTACCGAGTGGATTAGTAATTATTATTCGAAATACTTCTAAAAAGTAATTTCTACAAAAATATTACGCTGACGAAACAGTTATTTTCAATACCATCACGATTATCACGATATATTCCATACGGTTTTTGTCGAAACTGACTTTTCTTCTTTGTCATTTAAAACTAGGACAATGTGACGCAATTAAATTTTGCTTTAAAGCTAGTCCGACTGCAGCAGAAATTCTGGAAATGTTACAAAAATGCGTTAAGCAAATTAATGAAAATGTCCAAAATCGTAAAAAGTCCATTTTGTTTAAAATCTATTTTCTGAAAACCTCGATTTAAAACAATGTTAATAATGTTTTCAATAGCAAACTGAAGTGTACAAAAGATATATATATATATATAATAAAGAACAAGCGTATTACAGAAAATTGATGGAATTATTGGATAAAACTATATAGACTATATAAAATATAAACTATATAGTGTTCAATCTATACAATCCACATTTCTTAAAATACAAATTTGGAACGATCATACGTCTCGCACGTACATTTTACATTAATATTCAAAGATTGATTTCAATTTATACGTCAACATAGCAAATTGGAATTATTACGAATAACTTTTGACACGCCTGTTTGTTTGGCAAAGCTGAAGGACTCGAGTGTAAAACGCGATTCGTGCGCGAACATGCAGTAATGTGCACTTCGGCGAAACCGACCGTCTCGGATGTGGCAACGAAACGTTTATAATTCAACGACGTTTAGCGGTCTCGCAGTGTGTGTGCGCGCAAAGAGGCGCCTGCCCGAGTTTTCGTTGGCACCAATTGCCACCGCGTAGCGTGAAATTTCCCACGGAGAACGGTATGCGATGCTATAAAACAATTCTTCGTTCGCACTAGTGCCGCTTTGCAAGTGCCGTCGCGTCGACAGAAAATATCCTTCCCATTATTTCACGAATATTCTGCGCGCTGAATATTCGAAGGAACTCGAAACGCCTTCCTCCTTTCGTTTAATAATTTTTATACACAATGATTTTACCGATCAATTAAACCAGTCAATATCAAATCTAGCGGAATACATAACAAGCGAATTAAGAGTTTGCGTTTTCCAAAGAGCACTCCACTCTGTTTTCGTTATACAATTGAAGCAATATAATAAGACTCAATGCTGGAGAGAATTCCCAGTCTATACAGTATTGCGGCTCTTCGAAAGCAACATACGGTTCGATATGTTGCCCAAATAAAATAGTCTACATCGTAAAGGTACATCTTACTCGGAACACAATTTTCGCTTGCCTTCCCTTTTTTCCTTCAACAAATCATTTTCCGCTTCGTGGAAGTAGTTTTAAAGTGTCCTCTTGTTGCGATGAGTTGCGGCGGACCTTGCTTCGTAAAATACAAGCATTGTTGGTTTCTAATAGCGTGGAGGTGCGTTTCCGTGGAGTTTCTTGTCTGAATTTCCGAGTTATAACAAATATCAAAACCAATCACACCTCCCACCAAACATCAATTATATTACATTAATGCAATGAATGTTTTAGCGAGGTGGATAAAACGAAAACTGATTTCCCGAATTTGAGGCAGCGAATACCATGAAAATTGCCCATAGTTACACCTTAACGGATTTAGAAGCAGTGTATGTACGCGCGCGCGGTATTGCGCTGGTAAATGGGCGGCGTAAATCAAAGCTCGCAAGCGGACCAGCGTGAATCGTCGCGGTAAAAATTTTGCGAAAATTATCGCGCGGCTCGCCGAGCACGCCGGATTATCCGGCTTTTTCCGCAAAACGGGCTTTTGAGGAGAGTTGGCAGCTCGCAGCGGTAGCTCCGTATCGCTGCATGTGCTGCAACCGCGTTGCTTGGCCAAGCACATTATGTGGCACGGCCCGATGACGTAATACGAGCTTTAGTGGATTTTACCTACATTTTAGTGAGATAATTCACTTTGTTGCACTCTGTAAACCCGATACAACTCTTCAGTGTTCATCTCCCGCGAATCAAGTTATGCAATCCTCGTGCGCTATTGTGGCTGTCAAAATCAAATGCGGATTTTGCTGCATCGAAGTGATTCGCTTTTCAACAAATCAAGCATGTCCGAGCGTTCGAAAAAAGTTTTGACAAGAGACCGCCCGGGTAGAAATTATGTTTGGTAAAAGTTAGGGCCGAGTAAGGCATGCCGGCTCTGACATTCGGTCCTGATTCGGTAAACCAAATTCGGCCCGGATAAGGGGGTGTAACGCATTTTACAAGTTTGGACCGGATCATGTCTGCCGTATCTGTTCCTAAGTAAACGCAGGGGGGAATTCACAACTCAAAATTTTGTATACCACTGCCGATTTTAAACAATGCTATAAAATTCGAAAAAACACTGCCAATTAATTATTCTGACAATTTAATCAACATCCCCCCGTACCTCCCGCAAAACGACAATTTAACTTCACAATTGTCTCAATTAATTAATATTAATGATTTATAATAGGCCACTGCTTATTTTTTTCAGTCCACTGCGGTTTTCCGGATGGTTATTTATAATGTGATAAGCAAATGTTTCTTGCGAGAACGTCACGCTTGGTCTGGCCATCTATCGGTCGCTTGGTAAATCAGAAAAAAAGAATATTCGACATGTCAAATAATTATTGGATTTGGCATGCCGAATCAGGTATACCGATCAAAAATCGTATTCGGGCCTTATTTGGCATACGCTAGATCAGGCATGCCAGACCAAATTTCTACTCGGGCGTACGTTTCAAGTATGCGCGATGATTTAAAAATATCGAACCATACTTTTCGAGCGTCCGTCATCACGTTGTCGCATCAGCGACACGTATTTATCAATCGAGCCTCTGATTGTTATGAAGACGCGAATTAACATAAAATTAGAATATTGATGATACAATCAATAGCGAGCAAATTTTAATTATTTTTCGATAATTTACAAATATTTTCTTAAAAATATTATATATATTAAAAATCGAATTTTCATTCAGTGCTTTCTGTGATCTGTTGCTCTTCAGCCCGTTGATATGAAAAGCGAATGGCTGAAAATCATCACGATTCGCAGCCTTACACAAAGGTTTTGCCTTTGCTTTTGCGGTGGGCCCGCAGCTACATTCGCGTGTAAACGACACACGGCATCCGGAATCCGCACGTGATCCGCGCGTGATCTCGAATCGACTGTGAAACGAGCGGACGGACATTGCGTTTCGTCGTTGCACGCGTCCGCATTTCCCGATCTGTGTCACTCCCCCCGGCGGTTCAATTTCCTTGCCCGGCAAATTTCAGGCCGCGTTGTATGCCGCCGGGCACAATGTTTGCCGGCAAATATTGGCGCCGCGATTCGCCCGCGATGCGAAGAAGCATTTATTTCGACAACGGCTGTCGTTCAGATCGGGGTTGCGTGAAGGCACATTCGCGAAATAATCATCGTGAACTGAGAAATATAGAGACACATGCTCACACTTCTTGACAATTTACCATCAGCATAATGGTCAGCAGTAACCGGCAGTAAATTTTCCGTTTATGCTATAGTGACCACTGGTGACCGATATGCAATAAATGTGCTAAAATACATGAAAGATGTCGTAACATGCAATTATTTATATTTGCATAATGATTAATAAAAGCATAACGGGCAACGGCATTTGTAAAGTAGTATTGTAACCTTAATACTTTTATTTATAAAACTTATACAAATGATTTTATATGAACAAATCAATCCAGTTGGCGTGAATGGAAAGTCAGCAAAATAGCGCGAGATAGTGGATATATTAAGAAGCCGTGATCAACTTTTTCGACGAAAACGTGAATCAAGCGTGACGGCCTCAGACATTGTCAAATTTTCGAAAAAGCAATTTCATCATTTCGATCGATCGAATCGCGAGATCGTTGTGCGACGCGACATAATCTCGCATTACCGATACGAGACAAAGAAATAATAGATGCAATCGAAATTAATTAGCAGCCAATCGCTGCTCGTCGTCGCCGGTTATTGTTATTCATCGGGACGCGAATGAGCCCGTTCGCGCGTGCACGCGATTATTTTATATTCCGATTGACACGGGGGTGCGAAAAGCTTTGTGCGAGCTACGAGCACGCGGGCATCGGGCTCGTACACATCGTTGCCGTATAAACGCGAATGAAAAGCCCTTTATTCCGCGCAAGAGAGCGCGTCTCTACGTGATTATAATTAAAAGTTGAAGTGTCGGCCGCGCGTCAAACGCGCTAATGAGCGCCAGAGATGAAAATGTGAAAATCCGTCCGGTCGGACGTGAAAATCTCCGCTCCCTCTCCTCCCCGCCAACTTCTATCTCTTTCTCGTCACACCAGTCAGCCAGTAGCGAGGATCACTATGCCGATGATCACTTTATTTCGCCATCGAATTCCCGTTGTCGCGCGCGATTTAATGAATTTCGTTTTCGCGAGGTTGCAGCTTGACGAGTATTAATTGTCGCGACAATTACACGTTTTGCTGGTACAAAGAGCACGGAGATGAGGGTGCCGTATTGTTTATAATGACGCGACAACGCCATCCCAACGATTGTTATTATTACTTCTCATTGTTATTATTTCCAATAATGCAAATTCGTTACATCTCCCTTTTCTAGATATTATTTTCGGATCCGTGCGTATTTTGTCTCTCGTTTCTCTCTTTGCTCCTGCTACAATTACTCTTTTGTAATCTCCGATTTGTATTTAGACGATAAATCTCGAGAGTTATTTCCAATCGCACTTCGAAGTGCTCTCGAGACTCAGACCTCACACGACAACGACGACATCCCCGTTTCCCCGAGAACTCATTTTGTCCGTCGGCTTAATTAACCGGTTAACATTTTATTACCGGCGAGCCCTCCCTCTCCTGGTTGGTGCTCGCTGCGATTAACTAGAGGATGGCGGAAACGCGAGTACATCGAGCAGAGCAGAACGTAACGACAAAGAGAGAGAGGCCTCATGGCGGTGGCAGTGGAATAAGTTCTTCCGCGGTGCTTCCGCTTTTCGAGGGAGGGCCAGTCGGAGCGCGAACGGCAGTGGAAGAGATTTGTGAGTGGAAACGCGGAAAATACGAGGACGTACTTCCACGGACGTGCGGATCGCCGGGCGCGAGGGGCGAGCTGGGGAGAGGAGGGCAGGTTGCGCACCGAGTGATTTATTCATCTGAGCGTATATATATACAAGGGTGAGATCGCGTATCGGGAGTATCGATTTTTCGAGCGGCGCGAGCGGATTGCGAGCGATTTGTCTTTCCTGAAGGTACTGCCGACTCCTTCTTGCTCCGCCTCCCTTCGCCTCATCCTTTTTCTCCCATTATTGTCGGAGTCGGCGATAATAATTGCCGTAGGATGACGCGCCAGACCCAAAGTCGACGATAATCTCGTTCCTTCGTCTTGGAAGAAACGAAAAGGATTTTAAATATTAAGCTTTCTCAGAAATTTTAATGCAGCGGTTCTTGCCATTGTCGCAGGGCGGGCAATACTTCGTTCCATTAATGTCTCTCGTACATATTTACGACTCATGCAGGCGCAGTCGAGATTAATATTTTATTCATCCCGCGGCCGCATAACAGCGAATTAATTTTACTCGCACGCGTCGCCGGCGATTTACTGCGCTTCGTCTCGATGTCACCTTTTTAATATCAGATTGAATAAAATGCGTTTACGTTCCCCGCGGCGCTCGTAATTATTTCACGCGACGTTGACGGTGATTTTATCGAGACTTGAGCGGTTCTTGAGGGTGGAATGGTGACGAAGAAATTGTTGGACACGTCTCGGACGAATACGTTGTTGCTCGTTGGTGGCCAAGACGTAGCCAGTTCAATAATCTGCAGCGAGGGCCAAGGCATTCGCCATTGCAGTCTCCTTTACCACCTAATTGTACTTAAAGACGGTCTTTATGTCCGCCTTATCGTGGCCACGTGGTGCAACGTATGGACTCACGCCCACGGCATGTATAACACCGCGATCAAATACGAGATTATCGTGCTGGTATACGTACTTTACGGGAAATCGATGATTCAGAATGGAGCAAATGTATCGGCATAAACGCATGACCCCGGTTTCCTGAGGTTATAAATTGCTGGTACTTCCGATACATCGACTTAAACCAAAATATTTTATATTTAGGACGGAAAAGAGCAGAGGAGAGATTTAAATATTTACCATTCTTTAAGAAAAAATGAATATTCCAGTTTTGGGCGATTTATCTTAAATCAAGCAAAGCTCGATGAAGCCTTTTAGTCTCGAAAATGATCAAAGAACTTAAGCAATACTTGCGTTATTGTATTATTGCTATCTTTGTGCGCGAACTCTTAATCGATTTAATCTCGAGAAGTTGCTTTGAAAACTCGGCTGCCTTAATTCAGCTTGCTTTCGTGAGTTATTTATCAACCATTGACAACTTATAAATTGGATTGCTTCGCGACTACTCGGGACCTTGATGGTTGTCGATAAATTCCGCCTAACCACCACGGGAGGCGCGACGGGAAGGAGGGACGAGACGGGCGGGAGAAAATAATTAAAATTGGCTCATTAAAATTTCCGTAGGGTACACACGGTTGCATTATCCGATTGACGAACGTCAGAGTTAATGAATCGGTCAGCACCATAAATCCAAGGATTCAAATTGTCGGAGATAAAACTGGCTTGTTTAAAATTTAAATGTCACTTTAAAATCGCGCGTGATATTTCCATTAGGCACCGCGTAAATTATTATTACGTGGCGTTCTCTTACGTATACTGTAGATTCTCATTTCTCGAGGAAGACGCTGCATTAGCTGAGGGCCTTTTCGAAAGTTACGAGCTTGCGTTGTTCTCGAACATCGAACTAGTTCCCAATCGTACGTGCTCGATGATACAGACAGCGGGAAGCGGAGAGACGGCGAATACGTTTTGCAATCACGCAATCGCGTAATGGCCCGCAGACGCGCCGGACAGCGCGATGTTGGACATGAGTATATAGTGCTAACGGAAACCCGATACCGACAATATACGTGCTTGTTAACGAGAAAATGGCAAGTTGGTTAGGACATCGAGTTTCAAGGCTGTGAATTGCATGACATTTTTCGTCATATTCCCGCTGACTGCTCCGGCCGAACCTCACACAGGGATTTGAGTGACGTCTAATTAACTGATCGCCACTGCCTCTTTTTTCACGTTACGAACAGATAATCTCGCGGATTAATTCAGCAAACAGGAAATGTTTATCCGTGCGCGACTTTAATGGAGAATGTTACGCAGCTGTGGTACCACCAGTAGTGAAGAGTTCTGACGAGCGAGACGAAACGCGAATAATTTGTTCCTCGGTATTTTTACCACATTGATTACTTCCGATGCTTGCAATAAATCCGAATAGATCTGAATATTTGACGAGATCTAGATCAAGAAGCTTCTTTTCTCCTGGTCCTTCTCCCCTTCCATTTCACTTCACGGTGATTCGCCGGTGTCGTTTCGTGTGTTTATTTCACGATTTGGGACACCAGGTATGCATCCGCGGCAGTCCCGGGTACTCCAGGGCGATACTCGACGACGACTACTCGCACCCAGGGAAATCTCTTTTCCGTTCGCACCATTACCGCGTAACGGCGCTTCGCTATCTCGATAAAGTCGAGGATACTCGGACACATACAAGAACGAGTCCTTCGTCCTCGTCTCCGATCCCGCTCGCGAGAGTCGGCAAGGACTCTACTAACTTCTTTTCCTTTCGCCCGCAATCATCGCGCGACATCGCCGATTCGAAGGCGCTTCCTCAAACAACTCTCTCGTTTCTCCACTTCTGTCCGCGTCGATTTCGACGATATCGGCGGCAGCGCTCGTTGTCATCGTCGTCGGTTTTCTGTCGGTTATTTCTATCTCCTCGCTGGTGACTGCTCCTCCTTAAATATTGCTCGACATCGCATTCGGAAGGTTCAGAAACGCGATACAGAATAAACTTGATTGTCTCGCCCCGATCGTTCATTCGCCCCGACTGATGTCGCTTAAAATGCCCGACATCCTGCTCGGGAAGCTATGGAGCACCGGCTGCGAGATTTTTATCCGGTACATTCCGTGCCCGCGTAGATTTTCGATAGCTCGACTATCTCTGCACCCGAAAGCTCTCATCAGTTTCCTTGAAGCTGCATTTTTCGACCCGCGCTGTTTCTCGTGTGTTAACGTCATGTTATATAATATAAAGCCACGAGATAAATATTTATATCAGATAATTTTAATGAGATGTTTTTAGCGGAGATTTACGATAACTTTCTGTCATGTTCTTATTTGAAAATAGCTCTGCTAGAGATTCGACTGGGTATTAACAGAATTTTTGTTAAGATTCTGGAACCGTTCTATTTGAAATTTGTTTTGAACACTCTCGGGTTTTTTCTATGCTCACGCATAGTCGTTAACATTTGCATTCCGAAAAGAAAAACATGCTAAAAAATGTCTCATAAAAGTTTCTTTCGCAGTTATGGTCACGGGCCAGTGAGCTCACGTATCAGTTCGATGGTGCTCAGAGACTCTGACAAATTGGCGAGATAACTACCGCGGTCGGATAATAAACGCAGTGGAAGGTACACGCGCGCGATAATCCTAGAGTAATTGTCAAGTGTAAAGCACCGCGTGTGCGGGCGAATCGATCAAAGGCCGAACGTACGCGCGCATCTTTGATGCCATCGTTGCGCGTCGCGCGAGCACACTCACGATTAATTACTGATAACAATTATCCGCAGATATTGGTACCGCGCGGGACTTCGCGTCTGATTACGTCGACGCTGCGATCCCACCGCAATTCCGTCGACGTCGATGTTCTAATTCCAACTAAACGGTTACCTAACCGATCGTGCTCTTTGATACCGCCGCCACCGTGCTCATATCAATTTGGCGTCAGGTAATTGCAGCTCCGATATCCGATCGTGCGTCTGGTCTTGCGAAAGTTACATAATGCCGTAATAATTTAATAATATTGTTATTGCGGCTCGCTTTTGTGCCCGCATTAGCTTCGTAGCTGCATGAGTGCACACGTCCTGATAGGTTCGTTAAGCTTTAATGGGTCGGAAGATGTTACGAGCTTTCGCCTTTCCACATTGCGAACGTCCAGATAACGTTAAGAAATTAAAAAAGTATTTACGAATATGAGCGGAACAGATTAAGGCAATGAAATGCATTCTCTGGGAGTCAGGGAAAAAAGCACGAAAGATTTCATAAACTACGGTTACAAAATACCAATTGCAGAAATTTTCTGTGAAACTCTCTCTCTCTCTCTCTCTCTACATCTTTTATTCTTTTTATTCTACGTTATCTACTTGCTACTCTTCTTCACACTATCTTTCTTTACTTTATATCCGCTTCTATCTTATCCTTCTTCCCTCCACTCGCGGCGATACCCTTGACAAATATCGATTCGCGTGTATAACTCGACTCAAGCCGCCCGTCTCGTCAAAATTTTCGCCCGGCCAGGCTTTCAACCTAATTGCGCGGCGCGATGTAAGGGACAGATTAAGAACTCAAAGGAACGCGAAAAGTTGTGCCAAAGAACCTTCGGCAAAGGTTCGCGGGCTCCTTCCGCGCGTTCCTTTCTTCGTCTCCTTGGTCCGGACCACCGCCTCGATGATTTTCCCCTGCCGATTTTCCCCTTGCGGCGGAACGCGCAGAAGTTTTCTTCTCCTCTCCCTCCCAGTTCCTTCCTCGCGCTGCCAGGTAAAACTCCATTACACGCAACATCAAAGCTTCGCCCTCTTACTCCTTTCCTTTCACCCCTGTGTCACCGGCGGGTCAAAGCGAACCCATAACAAGTCCCGCGAATGAACGCCGGGTGTCCTCGAGAGGTTTCGATTCCCGTAAGTCGGACGCGATCTGACGCGGACGAGATTCGATTTGGACCTGGTAACGGTATTACGTCGCGATCTCACGGTGCCTCGGAGTTAATTTCATGGAAATCATTAAGCCATCCTCCTCTGCCTCGAACGCTCGCGCTCCTCATGCATCTCAGAGCACGGCGTTCAGACGTTACTGCCTCGAGGGATTGTACGATCCCCTATCGATGTTCGCGCGGTTACGCGCGCTGACTGTTATCTACCCCGAAATATGCTCGCGGCGCGCTCGAATCCATCTGAAGTATCCCGTTTAGTGAAGTAGAACATCAATCGCATTTCGACAAGGCATGTATTAATAGTATACGATAGCCGTACATTCTGACTGGACTAGACTGTTTCACTTTGTTCCCTCATTTTTTACCGTTTATTTTTTATTATTTCGTCCACGTTCCGTTTTTCAGAGTATTCGTGACGGAGTACGTCGTTTCTTCGAGGACTGTGTCCTTCAAAACGATTTTATTCGAGCTAGCCGTTGCGCGTAGCTCCGGCGTTTTCTTTCTTGACTCTGGTCCCTCCGTTTGGCGAAGCGGTTTCCCGTGTCACATTCTCGTGCTTACCCTAGCGCGTTGCAAAGTACAAAGTGGGTACACTTATACTCCCGTGCGAGTCTCGTGAAACAGAAATATGGCAGTTGTTACATACGGAGATTCAATTTCCCACGGGAAGTACATTCTCCCACCGGCAGTATTTCGAGATTTCGCGACGCGGGTCTGTCATCTTTATTTTATTCTCGAAACTGAACAGAAAGCTAGAGCTCGCGCGCGCACGTCTCGTCTCTTCGTTTTGGTTTATACATCGTGCCCGTAATTTGACAAGATTACGAGTCTATTTTCGAGCCGAACGTTCGTCATTCGAAATTCCAATATTTCCGTCGCTTCGCTCGACGACAACGACGATCACGACGACGATCCCTGCCAAACGAAACTGTTTGCGCAGGAGCTATCGGGAACGAACGGAGCGAGTGAGATTTATCGATGTATCGCACGCGGACACAAAAGGCCGGGAAATATATTCTCGCGTCCGTCGAGACTATCGTCGATAAAATACACGCCGCCCGGTCTAGACAAGCTTAAGCGCCAGATGACAGTTTTACGTTGGTGTTCGTCGGTTATGCGAATGAGTGCCGTCGCCGTTGACGACGACGACATAGTACGCGAACAAGAAAGAAGATTCGCGGGTATACACGGTATGACTTGTATCAAATAGCGCGGACACGTTCGATTTTACGACGCCGTTGTATCTCCAGGTAACGATTACGAGCCGAATGACATTGACAGCGCGAAGCCCGTCATCCGCTGGTCATCCTGGTCGTCACGGAGGGACAGTAATTGGAAATTACGGCGGGTACACTCTTCATACAGGGGGATGATGGTACGGGGAGGAGGAGGGAATGCGCGACCGCTACAACATCGTAAGATCGCTACGGCGCTCGTCATCGAGAGGGTGTGTTTATGACCGTCCTCGTAGCTGCCTGCTCTCTTCTTCCGGTGTTCCGTACAACACGTACAATAGTGTGACTCCTTCCCTTCTTCCCTACTCTCGTAATCTCATCCTTACACAATCTCAGAATTCATGCTAGTGAATGTGCTGAGAGGAGCAATTGGATCGGCGAAACTTTGCTCGAATGAACAAAGTTTCGCTCAGGCGCGTGTCAAATCGATTGGACAAATGCGACAGTTATTGTAGTAGATTATTGGTTGATTCGCGATTAATCGAGCGATCAATTTTCGCGTTAACGCGTGATTCGTTTCAATCAGGACTCTGTTGATTCAGGATATTTGTTTGAACTGATGATTTTAGCAATTCAGCGGGATTTTCTCTCGGTTTTCCACCGCGAAGCGGCTTATTTTTATGCAATCTACTCGGTGAATTTTCTCTGCACTATTCTCTGTTTTATTTAATTAATGCGGTATAATTCATGGCACGAAAAATAATTTTCAGACGTTGAATGCCGCGAGCAGAGCCGTCCCGACAGATTTGCGGCGTGCAAATCGCCTTAACGTTGTCAGGAACGTGATCACAGTAGTGGCACGATCACGTAAGAGCGACTCCATGCCGGTCCGTTCCTATCGCGGTCGGAATATAACGGGTGGCCCGGCGAGAAAGCCGCGAGCGGCGGCGAATTTATGGGCCGACCCCGAGATTATTCCGAGACTTACGCGCCGAGGAAAAGTGCATCGCGCTAAACAAATTTATGGCACACCCGAGATTATGGTCGACGAGAAGTAGCTGGAGCGAGGGCTCCCCCGTGAGTTTTCTTCGTACGAACGTACGAAATTCTCCGGCTGTCTCGGCCCGTTTCCTCCCCCGCTTCGCCATCCCTCCGGACAGAGCCGGGCGCCCTGTGCTTTCACGGGAACGTCGATCGCGCGGCTGGATACCCACTCAATTTATTTTCTTTTCGTTAAAAAGCTTTGCTCATCCCCCACGTAATACCAGGGAAGCTGATACGAAACAAACTCCTCTGCCGCAAATAAAATATCCGATTTTCCGATCACTTCAGCGTGTAATAATTCTCGCACCGCCACCCATGTCGTGGAGGCTTTTCGTTGACGTTTCGATGACGTCTCTCGATGAATAGACATGTACGTTTTATGATGTACACCTTCTCTGCGCGCTTTTCGAGCACGACTCCGATCTCTATTTGCAATCAGGGAAATTTATTTCGTAAGGGTTGTCGTGGTAAATCCAAGAACACGGAACGTCATCTGAGAGATGCGTATTATTTTTTAATGATGCTGTATGATAATGAGAAACATTTCCACCGCGTTTTGCAAGGTCTATTCTAGGACAAAACTCGCACGTTCGCAATTTTCGTGATGACTGCTTTTTACGTTTCATTCGGCTAAGTGCGCGAGAATTGGATGTGCGTTGTTTTCGAAGCTGCTAAACGCGAGCTGTCGCCATTGCCAAGCTGCTTGCAATTCGAGTTTGAGAGCTCGTTAAAATCCATCGAACTGCGAGAGGCAGCACACGTTGCTCCTCTCCCTAATTCTCGTAGTTTCCCAACTTTCGTGACGAGAATATCTTGACACTGTACTGAGGCATTTTTCATAATTGTCTCGCAAGTTACATATTTTTATTGTGCCGATTGCAAGAAATGTATGATAACATTTTACCTTTAATTATTACCTTTAATTTTACCGTTAATTGATGCCACTAATCGTCAGAAGACTCAATAATATATCAGTTGGATAAAGATATGTTTGTTTTTTCTTAATAAGCACGAAATATATTTGCCTCCATTTCTTGTCTGTGTATAATTACAATAATTCAATTTTATAATTACATGTTGTTACATATATAAAACTTTATTTAGGAAAAATATATCTTTGTAGTTTTGTATTTCATTACACAATCGCTTTTATTATAATTTTTAATTTATTTGTTACACATATTTTTACTACATCAAAAATTTTGAGAAAATTAGAATCTGAATCATAAAAATCACAAAAAAGTCTGAACCATAAACGTTTCCTGTATTATTCCGCAACGTGTATCATTCCACACATAGATATTCTGAATCACGTGACGTCTTGCATAAACTAAACGCTCAAATCAAATCCACTCTGTTATCCTATTCGCTGACGATTACGAAGACTGTTCTCGAGACAGGCATTCAACGGTGTATCGATAACCGTTTCGGAGTTGGGGTGTCAGTCGTGTTGCGCGAATTTGCGAGGGAACAACGTACACGTCGCTACGGATATCTAGAATTAACTGTTCGCCATAGTCTGAGTAGTTTGCTCGGATGTGTTATTACGAGGGGTGTATGTCGGTGCGCCGAAAGCTGACATCGAGCGCGGGATGGCGCGCGGAATGGCGTAGAAGCAATCGCCGCGGGTGCACGCGGCTAGTGATAAAGTCTTTGGTTAGGCTCACCGTTTGTGCTGAATCCTGAGGCCTCTTCGAGGGTGCAGTGGTACACCGTCCTTCAGCCAGTGCACTCTCGGGGGCGGCGAGCCCCGCGTCCTGCATACTAGCTTCACTCTCTCCCGTAACCTCGCTATCGAGTCCCTGAGTTCGGACAACTTAACTTCTCGCACTGAAATCAAAAGTTGGACAAGTTAACATCTCGCTGCATATGCCTCTCTCTCTCACATATGTCTCTCTCTCTCTCTCTCTCTCACACACACACACTCTCACTCTCTCTGTTTTCTTTCACTAGAAAACTTTAATTAATGTTCTAATAATTAGCGATAATTAAACTAAAGAGACCCGTAATTAGATTCGCCGGCTATTTTTACGAGCAACATTCTTAATTAGCATTTTAAATACTAATGCGTATTTTTATTTTTATTCTTAACTTTATTTATGTTCTTTACTTACATAATTATAAAATTTAGTCTACATAATGATCGCAATTTTTAAACAATTCGTTAAATAATTTTTCCTGATTTTATTTACGTGAGAATTTTACGTGAGCGTAAGAGCCAGCTCGCAGAAAGTACTCCACTGGAGATTTTTCAGGTGCAAACGATGAATGCCGCAACTCGCGTGTTTTCGCGAGCGAAACGGAAAAATAACGGAGCCGCCACGAGCGCTCGCACCGTTTCGACAGATCGTGCATCGCAGAAAGAGCTCTTCCTTTCGACAACCGGATACAGCTATATGTCGATTTTGGCAAAGGCTTGCCGCGTCGCGTTTCGGCCAGGGGACCGAGCGACATATCGCAGCATCGTTCGAGTATCGATTTACAATTTCGTTGCTCCAGAATGCGACTGTAAAAACGATCCGTGTGCAGAAATACACGCCCGGTGCACATATGGACGCGCGTCTATATGCGATCCGCGGATCCGCGTTATCAGATATCTCTCGCAGACTTGCCGTAATCGTGCCTCACGTCGAATTTCGCTAAAAGAAAAAAAGAAAGAAAAAGTAGATGCCTGAGTCAATTTCTGCAACCCGTCCTCCCCCCCCCCGTCCCAAGTAAATTGCCGCGACCCCATTGTTTTAGGAAAAACGTGGGTACTTCGTATCGGTCCCGAACGAATCTAAACGAGCGAAAATGAGAGGGTGGGCAATCGCGATGTTCCGTACGAGCTCGCGCGACTTTTTTCCGCCGTTAAAACCAGCGAGTGCGCGAAACACGGGGCGACTCGACAATCGGATATGGTGGATAAACGCGGGGAAAGACCTGCGTTAATAAAAACGACAGCAGTGTCCCGCGGCGAGATCGCGTGATTCCGAAGGCAACGATACGGAATCGCCGGTGGAAATACAACCGGCCACGTTCAATGAGCCCATGTCGTCCGTTATATTCACGTCGCATGACAGGGAATGATAATAAGGCGCCGTTAGCGAAGATTTCTTTGTTGGGCACTGCGTAGCGCGGGACGTCGCCGTCGTCGTTTGATTTATTATGTTTTCACGTGCATACGCGCAATCCCACGTCCACCGTAAATACGTTTCTCGTCGCGTGTGTCGCGCTCAAGTAAAATTGATGTCGTTCCGTGGATGCGATTTTACTTTGAGGAATCGAACGTGAACGGAGCGCCTGCCGACGACCGCGCTCCTCCCTCGGAGACGCTAATTGATCGATCGACTGATCAAAGTATCGAGTCGGGAGGCGTGAATTGATAATGCGATCGGAAAAGTTGCGCCGATTCCTTACTCGAAGGATTCGCAGGGACAAAACACTTTGCACGTCCGTTGAAGCAGAGAAATCCCTCGAGTTTCCACTTGATGAAACGTACAATTTGATGATTAAACGATAGAGTATGATGCAGCGTTGATTTTCTATAATGATATATTTGCAATAATTCAGATTTTTCAAAACGTTGCTCAGAATTACGCTTTAATGCCTCGGCATTATATTGTTATAATATTTATTAACGTATCTTTTGTGGCAATATATAATCAGCTTACGGAGAAATTCCAAGTTACCTCTTCCCTTCTCTCCTCCTCCTCTTTCTCCATCTCACCCTTTGGTTACGTCCTCATTGCTCGTAAATCCGTCGTGGCGCCTCGTCGAAGGCGTGATCGATAGCACGCGATTTGCATAACAGATTCTTCACTTAATTGGAACACGGCGGCGGCCACGATTCCTTTGATTTAAATCGGTAGTCGTGCCGTTTCCCCCAGACAGATACCCGGATACCCGGAAGAACCCTCGCATCGGAAACGACGCTGTCGCTCCGTATTTCGTTCCCGCGAGTCGAGGATTCTCGCCTGACAGTTAAATGCATTACGCAAGCGGAACGCTTCCGCGAACATTACGACAACCACGCGGGGATAACTGTGTCACAGGGAAGTTTATCGAAAACGCGACGAGGGGTCCCGATTATGTTTGACGTCGTCGTGCCGTACGCGAAAACGCCTAAAGCGTTTAATATGCCGCCCCCGCCTCATCCTTTCGTCTCTCCCTCACCCCCTCAGCGCGCCGTATATCGGAACGCCAGACTCGACATATGAAACGGAGAATATTACGGGGAACGGGGGTTGCGAATTGCGTCAGCGGTTTTGCGACCTTCCGCAAGATCCGCCGCTTATTAGCACATCGCGACGCGAAAACGTGCGTGCGTCATTTCCGCTCAACCTTTTTCGGACAGTCGGCGAAAAATGACACGGCGAATCGTGATGGTTTTCGTTTCCGAGCCTCGTCGATGGATATTAAACCGTGGGAAGCTCATCATTCATGAAACTGACTAAACGTAAAGTCACGGGGTTGGTTATTCCGCCTTTGTTTCACGGTCGGAACGTGAAACCACGCGGAGTAGTATCCAATTTTTTAATTGCAATTAACACATGTATACCAAAATTGCATTCTTCAAGTTTTGGGCACTCCTGGCTTTTTTCAAATACTGTGTTTCATGCATTCATTTATTTAAAAATTAATTTCTGCGTTTATTTTCTATATATCGTGAGCAACACGTTCGTTAGTCAAAAATGTACAATGTTTAACTGCAGAGATATGTACAGCATGTTCGTTTTTCGTACACAATACGTCGAGATATGTTTCGCTGAAAAAAAACAGAAATAGCTTATACGAGATACAATCCAGTATTCCTCGTATTTTATTTCTCTCGAAATTCACTCCTTAATTCTGCTACTTTAACTCAAGACATTCCCAGAATTGACATACCGATTTTCATTAATTAAGAAACCAGATTCTTAATTTAGCAGAATATAAGAGGATAAGATGAGAAAGACGGAGGGAGGTGGAAAACGCGAAGGGCGTAACGCGAATGACTGAACTCGTATGATTTTCGTGCGGATTTTCTGGGCGCAGGTGCAGCGAATTCGATCGGTGCATAACCAGACGGCAGTGCAGCAGTCTGCCGACGTTGTCAATGTCCTTTAGCGACAAACCGCGTTATCGAATCCTTGTTCAAAGACACAGATTTCCCAGTCGCTTTTTATTCACGTGTACGTCGTCGAATAGGTGCGCGCTGCCTTTGTGTAGCCGATGTTCGCGCATCTACGAGAATGGAAAGTGCGGGCGATACGCGCGTAAAGGGAGATCGTTGCCAATAAACTTGGCGAAATGGTATTTTATCAGCATAATGATATTGATGCTGGAGATTAAATGGAATTAGTGTAATTTTATTATTCCCTTTAATTTTCCCCATCAATGCTGATGCACCTGCAGCGATACATATCGTTTACTTTCATATCTGATAATTAATTTCAACCTGTCACATTGACTCTCTCTCTCTCTCACTCTCACTCTGCCGCTTTTATAATACAATACATCATTGCGCGAATAAAACCTTAATAGAATATTTTGTTGCATCGCGCGGAACATTAACGTGTCCCGCATAAAAGCGTGAGTAATGAATACGGTAAAGAAAATTATTATCACACATGACACATACCTAATTGTATGTAAATACGAATTATCATCGTATACGTGTGCGCGACGTGCATCAACACGAGTTCTATAGATGTCTCCAGTCAATTGCACCCTGATCTGTATTTTATTTCACTCAACGAATAAAATAATAATCGAAATACTGACAGAATTCGTTTGTCTTCCATTCAACGCATTTTACTTGAAATAGACTTCTATGCGTGTCTCGCGCCGTGCAATTTCGTCTGCTGTTCAACGATGCGGCGGAAATATCCCTCGTCAGGATTCGCAGGGCGTAGAAAAAAAGGACGGGAAGAAATACAGAGAGAAAGAGAGCCGGAAGCAGGATCGCGGCCGCAACGAAAGCAATTTTCGGCGCGCGTAAAAAGCGCCGTAATGCAGTTACGACGTCGCGGCGGTGCGTATCATCGACCGTGACGGTAAACGGCGATCCGCGGCGAAATTTGTATAATGCCCCCGCTAACGCCCGCCGTATTTTTGCTCGCAATATTAAACCGAATTAAGCCGCGATGCTCGCTCCGTTCGGCCCAAGCCGGAAGCGCTTTCACGCGTTTCTTTCGCTGAAAGCGAGAAAGCCGGAAGCTGGCCGGTCGATTGCGGCCGGCGCGGTATCTGAAATTCGCTTGGCGGCGAAGAGGATTTTCCCATCTAGATCCCCTTGAAAAACGAGCAATCGGCTCGTTACTGATCGGTTACAAAACTATCCGCCTTTAGGAAGAAAAACTATCGTCACTTGTGGCAATGAGAAAAATAAAACGATGAATTAAAAGTGCTTGGGATACATGTAAGCAGGCTGCTAATGATGCGGCAAAGTTTGAGTAACTTGGATATTTCATTATTTATGTACGCAAATATTTTGAGAAATTTAGATGTTTCAAGTTTTGTATAATTTTTGACATATTCTGTTTATAAATATATTATATTAACGGAGTAATGTTAAACAAGTAATATTGAGAGGTAGCTGTAATTATTTTGGCGCACATACGTGCACTGAAACGCGTGAGCGCGTTTACGCGACCGAGAGAAAAAGAGATCGGATGCACGCGGTGCAAAGAGAAACAAAAAATGAAACGGTCAGCAGAGAGAAGGTGGTACTGTTGCGGTATTCCCACGGGGTGTCCGAAACGTCATTTAACAATTAGCGTACCGGCGCGACGCCGAAATTCGAATTTAAACGGAGCTCGCGGCGGACTCAATCGGAATGGAATTCGAGAGTACGAGGATTTATGCTGAAATTCATCGGTCGAAGAGACCGAGCGAACTGCCGAGAGAAAAAAAGGGACTCGATGGAGCGTCAGGTGCAGGGCGCCGGATAATGACGCCCGGCGCGAATCAACCTGACGAAAACGCGCGGAAAACCGTTTTACCGGTCCGCTCTTCGCCTCGAGTAATTAACTTTTCATCGGACGTGCCGCGTCTCGAAATTCGAGGATACTCTTTGCGAAGAAGCGGAGGAAGAACGTGTCCGTAGCGTAACCTCGTTGCTCTAAGTAACGGTTTCGCTAGTATCGGCTAACTTCGATCATGCTTTAACCGATTTTTTGCTCCGATATTCGCACGTGAATATCCGAACAATATTTTATTACCACGTTTTAGATGACATTTCTCAATTGATGCATACACACAAGTAAAAAATTTAAATTTTTAATCATGTTTGTCCATGATTTGTTGTTGAGACTTATGTGTATAAAGGAAACTGATGTAAGTGTAAATTTAAAGTACCAAAATCATAAAAACGAACGAGTGTAGATGAAGACTCTGTCGGAGCAAAATCAGGAATACAATTTTTATTTGAAACATTCCCGAAAGTGTATGTTCGAAGAAGACGAATCGACGGATGATCAGCAATCTACTTTCCCTATACGTTATTCGGTGGTGCGCGACGCGTGCATCACTCGGATGCGGATTCAATATTAAAGAACATCCCCTTGTAACACAATATCATACGTCACAGCGAGACGCATTTCCCTTCAAAGAGATGAATCTGCCAGAAGCCTGAGTGTCTTGGACGAAAATCCCGGTGTTCTCGCTCTCAGATTCGTCAGTCCGTCGCGAAACGTTAGCGCGCGCGATGCGCGACGTCCAGGGGTGAGTCGCGCGCGGCAAAAGAAACATCAAAAGCGCGAAGAGAGGGTGAGCGAGCTGGAAAAAGTGAAGTACAGCGGCCGGCAGTCGCGGCGTGTCGTACGTTGTCGCGGGCTTGAAAAATGCCGCCGCGGACGAACGATGCGGAGAGGGTGGCGTTTTGATTAATGAACGCCATCGCCAAAAGAGCAAAATAACAAATAGCGCGCGAGTAACGGGAGTTGCAGTCGCCGCCATCGCCACCGCTGCCGTCGCTCACCCTAGCCGGCACCGCTGTTTGATTCACGGACACCCGCGTTGCATGACGGCAAGAGGGGATAGCCGAATGCACACGAGAGAAATGCGGGCCTTTTATCGTGACTCGAGGGTGGTTTGCGTCAAGTCGTCTCGGTCGAAAAGTCGGTCTCACCGTTTCGCCCTCATGGCTATTATGGTGCTTTAACGTTTCGCACAAAATTCAAGAATCGATTTTGCTTTGTTTTGGGTGTAACGGACATCGCGAACGGACAACCCTCGCAAACGCGTGACGAGAATTCGCGCTTCCGCCAGGAGCATGCAAATGCGTTCTCGCACGCGTGATCTCGCGGGTGTTTACGGAGAAAGGATATTTTGCCCATCACTAATTGTGCTGCAGCAGAGACGTTGTTACTGTTATAGCAAATGACGAACGTTATTATTTTATATTATATTGGACTTTTCATGACATACTCTGATTCTAAGTAGCAACGAATTTTTATTTATTTTTTATAATGAACTAGTAACACAGGCGCGCGCTATTTTATTTTTTATTTTTTAATTTTCGAGTAATAATATTCATCTATTATTTATTATATAATAAATAACACAAATCCTATTCTAAAAAAGGCGTTAAAGGTGTTATTTAATTATTTCATCGTGTTTCATCAATACAAATTGGACAGAATTGACAGCTGCCGTTTTCACGTTCCTAAGAAATAATAAATAAAATTGTCAATATAACCGCACTGACAGCCACTATAACATTTTGACATTCGCAACACGAAGTTCAAGTCACACGAAGTTCGAGCCAAGTGAGAGAACCAATCAGCGTCGCGGAAAAGAGGCCTCAATATTCGATAAAAAAGAACTTCACGATGTTAACACGCCTTTTTTAGAATAGGAGGAGGAGGATACGATATTTGATAACACATAGAAAGATTTCAATAGTGTACACGCTACAACTAATCGTTGCAACATATTTTACTGTACACAACAATTAATTGCTTTTATATACCAGTAATATATCATTAATATACTATTAATATATCGTAGCTAGATATAGATATTTATGTCTAACAGCTGTTACACTTGTAATTAATCTAATTTGATCCTGCTTAAAGAGGTTTAGGTTACACTGAACTGAAGTTTAGATTAGTTACCAAACCTAGTTTCTCTGGTTAACGAATCTTTGTTTTTTGTATCCTTGTTTCGGAGAGCGCGAGTCTCGATTAAACGCGAGTCCGCACAACCCGTTGATATGACACTATGAGGTTTGCACCTTTATTCGATCCGGATAATCATCATTTCCAGTTCAGGGGATGGGTAAGCTATAGAGAGAGGAGAAGGGGGCAAGAGTAGTTCCGGTTACCCGGGCTGTAATCGAGTCCGCGTGGACACACGGGCCGACGAGCTATGATCAGCTGCGCGGGGACCGTGTGTGATTACCGATCGCTGTCAACAGATATTTAATCGTCCGCGTCGATTAATTTTCCTAGCGCATTTATCCGTCCCGTGTCGTTTGATAACGAAGCGGGGTAATTACCACGCTAATAACGGGTTAATCGAAACGCACGCCAACCTTCTAAAAGCCTCGCTTTATCAGATAAAACGAGCAGACGTGCCGCCGCAAATCTCCGCACATTCGTTCCGATTTTTGATTTCGCTGGTGACCGCTGGAAATCCTGTTTGCCAAAACTCCGTTAAGACGGAGCGATAATAATGAACCGCGTATGAACTAAGAGCTAACTGTTGTTCTGTATGTAAATCAATTCGATGATTAATTCATCTTTAACTAGAATTAAGACTGATTTGAATGAATGGAAAAAAATTTGACTGATTTTGAAGACGTTATACGGTATTATGTTTAGTAAATTTTTATGGCAGCACTTCGAAATCGCGATATTTAAATTTGATATTTTTAGAGAAACGGATGAAGCTAGAAGCATCGATGTAATTTGCACGCCTATTATGTATGTGTACGCAAGCGAGGTAACGAGCTCAACTTTCTCCCCATCCTTTTCGCAGTCGTCGTTCCATCCTTATCGTATCGATCCTTCTCAACACGAGAGTAAAAGAAGATATCGAGCCTTACTGCGCCATGAAAGTTATCCGATTTGCTCGCGGTAATTCCCGAACTCGCCTAGCAAGCTGTAAAATCCAGCAACTCTTTTGGGGTTGTCCGTTGGTTCTCCGACTATTACTCCACCACCGACTATATGTACAGTGGCATATGGAACCGTGGAGACATCGTAGTTCGTAATCAGTCATATGTCGTGCCAAGAGTACGGGAAGATTAATACTCCAGGCTGAAGCGTCGCATAAATATAAAGATCCGCCGCGTACGAAAATTCGATCATTTTTCCACGCGACGCTTTATCTTTCTTTCTACATTTTAGAGATCTACTTTTTGGAAGGTAACTCAAAATTGCAACTGCGTGTTGGAGAAAATTATAGAAATAAATAAAGAACCGAATAAATATTTTATGAAATAATAGTAATCGTTTGCATAAATAAAAATGAATAAACAAATGCATAAGTAACTTAAAATCAAAAGGTGATTATACAGAACTATAAAATTGGTATTTGGTAAAATTAAATATTAAATGTTATCCATATCGCCCTAAATAAAAAATAAAATAAACAAATTAATATAAAATCTCAAACTTGAAGTTATTGGTGCAAGCGCGTCACTAATGAAACTTAACTCGAGTCAACTAATATTGCGCGGAGTTTTCACGCGGCGGCCCCGCTAACAATCGATGCCAGCAATCACGATTATAGGGGCTCGTTCGGAAGAAGGCGCCCAGACACCGGCGGCGCCTTCTTCTCATTAGTTCGGGGCGAGGGAAGATTACCACCGCGGCCGGAACGAGCCGTCGGGAAAAGGAAAACGCAATTTCTTGCCGGTGTTTTTCGTTTTAATTGCGGACGGGCGAGTTAACGAGATGGCGCGTTACCGCGCGGCCGCGTTGAGACAAACTTATTCTCGTTTCGTTTTCATGAGGCCGCGAGTAACGTTTATGCCCGTGACGGGCATAAAGGGGATGATTTGAAGAGCAATTCGTCGCCGAACTCGTCACTGGCGCGGTTTCCCTAAATGGCCAAGTCGTTAAATCGACGCGCGGCGATAGGCATCGCAAACGAATTTATCCTTTACTCGTAAATTCCGTCATCTGCGTATTATTTAAATTTCGCTCTATGCTTTGTGATTAAAAATACCAAATGTTGATGTATTCGAATATTTAATTCATATAATTTAACAGATTTCGTCATAGCATGAATCAGTGTTGTTTTCGCAGATTTTTATATGAATTTTAATTCAATTCCTGACGTGCCATCGCGATTTCCACTTCTGATCATTTTTCGCGTTTTTTCATCCTACAAGAATTGCGCCGTAAACCCAACAAATTGGAGAAGCGATAGCGTGATATCGTGCAATATTGTGTGCTTGACGAGCGCGTCGCAATCGTCGACTTTCTGATTAATAGACGTTCGTGTATATGGCATTGACAATCGATAAATCGCGTACCTCATACGACGTTTTGACATTAGACGTGGTATTTTGTAGTCTATTAATTCTGGAGATTCAATAATTGACATTTCAAGAATCGAGTTACGCTTTATTCAATTTCTCACGAGTATACCATAGTACAGAAATGCCAAAATTATTCAAGATTGCATATACAGAATCACGATTGCATTTATAGACTATTGATTATTGTATCAGTCTCAATCGCGTTTCTTTTTCTGTTCGATCGATTTCCCCCACTCGTAAGCTATTTCAAGTCAGTTCTACCACAAGTATTTTAAGGAAAATCAAATAAATATCCGCACAATTGATTACATCACATGGCGAGGCATTAATACTCTTAAGGAATTATAAACATGTAATTTAAAATCATCAATGTATAATTAATTAAAACTTGGATACGATGGCGAAATGAAGTAAACTATTACTCAGAAACAAACCTCGGTTCTACTTCTAATCTCAATTCCGTCTTCGCGATTTTAATCTATGTTGATCGCACGCTTAAAGCTGCGGCTTTATGAACATGTGGGTACACCAGCCGAAATCACGATCGCGCCACATAGATCCGGACGACTTGTTAACATTTACATGTGCGAAAATGCAGACGTGCGCGCGCGCGCGGAAGCGCGTTTCCGCTCCTTGTATGACGGGGAGCAGTAAACTTCTTTTTCATGAGCGCCGTTTCGCCGGGGCCCTTCCGCATTGTCACCGCCCACGATACGCATCTTATTGCCTTTTATCGCACCATGGACCACCTCCCCATAAAACCACAACGTAATGGTCTAATTTGTCGTCCCCGCGGAATGGTTCCCGCGTGCTCGCGGAAATAAAGTTATTTTTACAGAGATGAGGTGATTCCCCTCGCTCTCGCGCATTCATTTTCCTCTCCATTCCCGCTCGCCATTTCTGCTTTCTCCCTTTTCTCTCTCGCTTCCTCTCCCCATATCGCTGATCCGGGAAAAATATCGTAACGTGCACGGGCATGAGTAAACAAAGCGAACGAGCGAGAGGAAAGCGCGCAATGATCGCCGGCCGCGCCGGTTTTCCGCCGTATGCAGTCGCCGAATCGCTGTCGGCGAATCGTTTCGCCAATAATAACGCGATAATTGCGCCGCGTGCTTTATTTTCTGTTTGCCGGGGTATCGCGACGCGATACAATATCGATGCCGTTCCTTTTTGCGTGCGCGAAACCGTCCGGAAATACGCCGGCGAACAATGGGCCGGAAAATGCGAGCCGAGAGAGGGAAAATCGGAATCGGATCCATGCGGCGCGTGAAGTTTTGTCAAACGCACGTCCGCTAATTAATTTTCCGAATCCCAAGTAATTAGGTCGGCTATTAAATTCGGTTGTTCGTGCGCTGATCGAAGCATATTCCGACCGAGCGTGAATGAGGAGAACCACAATCACGTGAATCGCACTCGCGATATTGACGATGATCATCGCGGATCGATGCGATCCTTCTTGCAGTGTTTTTATGTCGGCAAGTCACGATTTTATAATATTTGTATGATAATTGCACGGTGTGCTCTCGAGCAAAGGCAGGGTAAAAGGGAAATGCGGTTGCGTGCGCTCGCGACCGATGTGTGACATCGGAGATGCATCATCGCGTCGTGACGAATTGATGCGATCCTCCCAGCGGCTTTCACGCCGGCGGGCCGCGATTTTATAATAATTCGACGGTGCTTTTTCATCCGGCGATTTACGAGCGCATCGTCCTCGCACCTGCGAAGAAGGACACAAGAGGGAGGAAAAAAAAATGAAAGGCGTGACACTGGCGGTGAGAGAAAAAATGACAATGGGACGCGATCGGGTAGCGAGCGAGCGAGCGGACGAGCGGGCGAACGAGCACGTGGCGTAACTGTATAACGCGCGCGACGTTCAATAAACTGCCTGTGGGTCCTTTTTGCGCGGCCGCGATATTTTATTTACCGGCAAAGTGTATTTGAGCACTCGCTCGCACCGTCGGCACGGGAACGGGGAAAAATGCCCGCGGAAAAAAAAGCGCGCGCGCGCCTGCGAGATTTTCGAGTACTCTCGAATTCGTTCTGCGCGTGCGACCTGCTCTCACCTTTCGTACTATGAATCTTCCCACTTCCCTTTTTTCAATTCCCTCACGTAATCGCGACCAATATTGTGAAACGTAACCGCGTCTTTTGAGACCAAGAGATAAATTTTTAGTGAAATCGCGGGGGAAGAAAAGCAATATAACGCTTCCGAGTTAGTTGAAAGAGATGAATTTTTTCTGAAAAATGAGTCTGAACGCGGTGTCAGTCATATAGTTTAACGTATAACATATTTTATAGCTAACTTTACGGTCCCATATATTTTATATATCCCATATATTTTATCAATACTATACTAAAACTCCGGAAATTTTATATGCTTTCTTTTCTTGATAGCAAATCGTTGATAATACACACACATACACGAGATGCACATCTGCAAGGAATGATTTTTTCATGTGACAGGTTCATATGGTTTTCTCGAGCTATTCGGCAATAATGAAGAGATTTCGAAGATATTCTCGTAGTAATCTTGCACGAATACTTGCTACGTCGAAATCATGCAACGATGAATTCTGCCGAAACTCCTCCTCATTGCTGCTTCTTGGCTCGATCCAGCCGAGCCCTAGAATGCTTTTGAACTCGCGTTTATATCGTTTACACGCAATGTCTCATCCATGATCTACGTAATTTACCGGCCATTCTGTCTTTCGCGCGAAACCACGTGATAATTCGCGTCTCCCTAGCGTCCGTGTAGTCGAATACTGCTTTTTTGTCGCTCGCAATTGCACGTTGCGAATTTTCATAGCAAATTCCATTACGTTGTGTACCGCTTCATTACCGTAGTACTGACTTCCGTCGTTTGCGTCGGTGCGTGCAGTGGACCATCGCTGTCCGCATACATGACGCGTTGCAATATTGTGTATCTTTGATGATCGCACGCGCGTATAGAGACTAAAATGTAACTCGACGAAGAGACGACTATGGAATCTTGGAAGTTTTGAGATTCTAATCGTGGAAGCTTTCAGAAACGTTCAAGTATTTAATTCATGTGGCGTAGAAATATTAAAAAGATTCAATAATGTTAGTTATAAAATATGTAAATATATGTACATGTTTATTTTCGCTTGACATACGTAATGTATTTATTCTGATAAAAAAAATGATTTTCGATACAATGTAGCTAAAAGTAATTAAAAGCCAACGTCTTTGCACGAGCGATTTCATTGATGTACTCAAATATTCCAGCGTTGTAAGCGCGGTTATATTTGCCAGAAAAGCACTCGTTTTGCAGAAAGTTTCCCGGGCGAGACCAGGCGCGAGTTCTCTTGATCGTACTCTTGAATTTACACGAGGCTTGTAAATAAGAGCAATAACAATAATGCTGTCTAGTAAGGCTCGCTCTAGTCTAAAATTGAGCGAACGAACGCGCGGAGCGATATACGTGCGTTTGCACGGAATTATATGGACCCACGAAATTACGCAAACCAACGCGAAACGCCAGTGCCTGTGAATAATTCGCGACGAATTATCGCGCTATATTATGGAAGTCTTTTGATCACTTTGCCACTCGGAGTAAATCGCGAGTCTGTTTCTGCGTGATTCTCTTTCCGTCAACGACGCCGCGAATCATAAAAAGGAAACTAGGAGTAAACTTTGCAGCATCCTGTGCAAGATGCTCTAGAAAATTCTCGTCATAGATAAATCACAATTTTACGCTCGTCTGTTCTCCAATTGTTCTTCCAGTCAAAATTCAGAAGGCACGTCAAGTCGAAAATCAAGGGATGCTTCGAATTAAACTTCAAAAGCTGATAAAGAAACAACGTATATATATTACATAATATTGTACTTCATCATTCCACTTTTCACTGGAAGTTTCATTTACGATTTAATTACTGGGATAGTTTTTGATGATGAGGAAATTGTGTCCCGGAAAGGTGCACAACGTAGCACTTTGCCATTATTGCGCGCGAATTTTCTTGACGCTTTGTACACTCAAGCGAGCTTGGATCGTAAGAGCGCTGTGTAACGAGTACTCGTTGACAGAAGACGTAAGTTTCCGGCTTGCACACGCTTTGTGAGCGAGGTCGACGAAGGACTGGTGAATCGTACGTGCGAGGCGCAGAAATTGTAATTTATCGATGTGAAGCAGCTCTCTCTTCGTCTTTCTCTTTTTCTTTTTCTTGTAAAACGTGCAAAAACATAGCTCCTTAACTGGTGAACTCTGGCTCTATTCTCGCGCATTACTCTAATTAAACGACGATGGCGGCGACGGCCGAAGATAGGTAGAGGGTGCAATGTAAATTTACAGAAAGTTCGGGCAGCTCTTAAACAACCGGCTCCAGTATCGTGCATCAAGCGAAGAAAGGTCGTAAGATAACAGACAACAGCTTTCCGTCAATCAAGCAACATGTTTTGCTTTCTCGATTTGCAGTTAATTGCGAGAAATTGGATTCATTATGAGCATCATTATGAATTATCAAATAGCAGCCGATCAAAAGTTCCTGGAAAGTCGCATAATTCTCTGCACGTATCGTGCATGACGTTTCACATGCAATTTTATTGAGGTTGATTAATATAATTGTTCATATGATAATAGAAAGTATATTAATTATAATAAAACATAAAAATAAAACTAATTTATTATATAAATGTGATGGTAAATATCTGAAACAAAATAATCTTTTTCGTGAAAATATAAAGTAAATTTATCGTAAAAACATGTGCGATGAGAATGTCCTATAAAAAATAGCGAAAATTGTATTTAATTCACATTATTCTGCCTACGCATAATTAATTTTCGCACAGTAATTTTGTATAATTTTGTGTGACTTCCTCGCTTGCAGTTGACGCGCATCTCTCCCTTCTTCTTCTGACGACGCCTTTCTATTTTAGTTTCTCGTAGATTAGAACCGGTAGCACGAACCTGCGCTATTATTAGGCGACGCTGCTTCTCTAGATCGTATTATTTGTTTGATCTCCCTTTCGCTTTCTGTCTGTCTCTCTTTTGTGCATCTTTGTGTTTGCGCAGCGCGTTTGTGCGGCGCCTAGTTACGCGTCCCATCCCGGCGTGAGATTTGCAATTATGTGATTGTTCCCGCGCGAGTGTGCGTTAAAATGTTCCGCCACGCCGATTCCGATAATCAAACACTTGACTCTATTATTTCAGCAATGGAAGACGACGGACAAAGAACAGGCTGCGAGAGCGCCGCGAGATATTCCTGTTCGCAGCTCCAAAGCCACGAGATTTTACGAGCGATCTTTCATTTGTGGAGGAGTTAGTATCTCGCGTGTGCTGAAAATGCTAAACATTCGTGACCAGCTTAAAGAAATGGCTTAAAGGAAACTCTCCCTCTTGGGGGAAAAAACGTGGGCGTCGTCTTTGAATCGCGTTCGCGCCGGAAGTAACCCAATTCCGAGCTCGACCAGCAACCTCGTGTCGTTCGTGTCGTAATCGACCTCTCGACGACGTTTGACGTCGTGAGGCGAATCCGCAGGAAGTCGGACCGTGCGCAAGCTTGCGAGGTTTGGTTCAGCGATAGAACGCTCGAAAATGTCTCGCTTGATGCTTGAACTTCGGTTCCGACTTCATTTTGTAGCTCCATTTTATCTTGAGCACCTGGCACACTTACGTCTTACAATTTCAAGCGAATCTGACAGCAAATCAGATTCGTGCGTCGATCGCATCGAAGGAAACGTCGCTACTTCTAGCTAGAAGTTCGTTTATCGCTTTCAGAATTCAGACCGTAATGAAGAATTCTTGCTTTTTACTGTTGTTACTTGTTACTTTATTCCCTTTCTGAGGCACGCGTTTCGCACCTTAAGTTTTAAACGATTAAAACCCGCGAAGAGAGTGGATGCCGGGCGGTCGCAAGAGGGTGGGAGGCGGACGTGCGGCGAACATGCGACACAACGCGCAACGGGATGCCGGCCGGCGTCGATTGTTTAATCGACGCTACTCGAGATTAGTGGCCGGCGCCGCTAATGCGCGCCGCTCTCTACACTACGGTGCCATTAAGCGCGTACTTAATGCCACGAGCGAGCAGATAGATAGATAGAGAGACCGAGAGGTGCGAGCGAAAGAGCAAGAGGGCGAGAGAATACCAGCGAGCAAGCAAAGGAGGGAGAGAGAAAATACAAGCGAAGTGCGACAAGGAGGGCAAGGGCGAGTGACGGAGAGGGCGAGAGAGCGCGTGAGGGACACCCGGGGTTGTAGCTGCAGGGATCGGCTGAAAGCTCTTTTAGCCGGCCTGAGGACGTGCGAGGGAATCGAGCGCGGCGTCGTCTCGACAAATCCGTTTAGCTCGTTCTCATTCTCCACTCGCCTCTTGCATCGCGCTCGCTTGGTTCACCCGCGGTGGTGAACTTAATGCCTGCCGGTGTCGACCATCGCCCACGCGCGGATACAATGTCAGGATTAATCCGCGCGACCGTTCCTCTTATTAAGCGGAACGAGAAGCGGAGAAGCACGCGTGCACGAACAATGCGTCGTCCCGCGTCGCGCGGCGTCGATCGGTTGCAGCGTGAAAGACAACGACGCGACACGACGCGGAGCGGCCGCGACAAATAGCATTTTCCTAGATCTGAATCGAAAGCGATTGGTTTGCTCGACGAGCTATCGCAGTATCGTACATTCGTCGAGCGAGCGACATTTGTGCGAGAAACCAATCTGGAATAATATTGCATAGAAATCGTCTGAGCGATCACGAGCGATACCGCGAATTTGATACGGTTGATCTCGTGCTGATGTTATCTGGAGATTTCTTGCGTTGCGAGGGAGTCTTTATTGATCCACCTTTTTATTACTGCTGCTAAAGCCGCAGCTAAATATTGTGGGTGCGTCACACTGTATAAGATTAGATATTAGATAAGATTACAACAGGAAATTAATGCGCGTAAAGTGTATTGGAAAGAAAGCTACAAATCGGCAGTAAATGGAAAGAAAGTTGATTAATATAGGAACTGCGACAGAAGTGGCAATTCTTAATAAACTATAAACTTCGGATTGTATCTATATCTAAATTTGATTGCTATAATTATTATATAATTATCATATGCTTCAACGCAAGTTGTACTATGATTTTATCATAATTTTTCCAGTAAGGAATATGAGGAATAATGAAAAATGTCAATGAAAAATTTTTTTACCAGAAAGATTATTATACTATTAATTATAATTATAATATTAATTATAATATGAATATATTATTATGGAGTTTTGTTAAAAGTATTATATTTATGAAATAGTAATATAAATGCAAAAATTAAACAAATAAATATTCTGCTTGCATACCAGAGAAAAAAAATACTCTGAGTGTACGTCGTATTAGTTGCATCAAAATTATAGCACCTGCCTCAATTAGCGCATGCATTTCTCTCCCACGAAAGGCTATACTTTACACTCGGACGTGTATATCCGGATAACGCGTTTAATAAAGCGTACTTAAAAAGAAAACTACAATAACGGCGATTTCTGACGCGATGACGCCACCGCAGAGGTTGTGAAATTTTTTATCAGTGCCGACCACAATTCCGGCTTTATTCAGGCGAGCGACGTGGCGCGAAATATCGCCCATAATAGCGCGCGAAAATTCGGTCCAGGTACGTTCGAGCCGTTGAATAGGATAATTGGAATGCTTTGCGGAAATCTGTATGCGCCGACATGCGCGGTTCATAAGTTTCGCGAGAAACGGGCGAGCCGCGTCGCGCCGCGCCACGCGCGATTACGCCGGTTAAATATTTTGCAAGATAGAAATAATCGGTCGCGCTGGAAGTACAGCGAATAATTATGTTTCCGCGGAACATTTATCCGGCGTGACCGAACTGTATGGACGAGATGAGCTAGCGCCATAGCTTAATAGTCAATTCGACGGAATGCTCCTGCAAAAACAAATATTTTTGCGTTCACGTCTTCATTTGCGAACGAGAAGCATCTCGATGCAGCGGCTATTAGAAAATAACATACCGATCGGTTCAGATTATCTCGCATTAAAAGAAGTGAACAATTAAAAATTAAAGCAACGAAGCTAATAACAGTCATTAGAAACGTTTCATCAAGCCGAGATGCACGAACGGATAGAATACGAAACGAAGTCCTCTTTTCACGATGTGCTATTACACAATTTGCAATTCCCGAATTCCGTCTTGAGTGCGGGCTGCGAAACATGCGTAGAACACGACTCGGTTTCGTGATGCGACCGGCTTATTATATGATATTATACAGTAGAACTTTTAACGAGAGGCTCGATAGAAACTGCAAACGAGCGCCCGCGCTGAATTCGCCGCGATATTAATTAATTAACGACATTCATGAGAGTCGCGACGATACGTTACGATGCGCGTTGCAGGGTCTCGATCCACAACCCCTTAATTCTCGGGCGATCCACCCCGGGCTCCTCCGATTCGATAAAATATCCGGGGCGATCGCGCTGTCCGAGACACGTCCGAGCGTAAGAATTTCTTAGCACGTTCCCGGCGATGGCGGAACGCGCAGCTTGCACGGAGCTCTGCCAGGGAAATTAGTTCGCGCACGTGATCCCTCGCGGAGGCACGCACGCTTCCGTGGGGTGGCTTCCCCGCGCGAGCGACCCTCGACCGAAAACCACTACGGTGACGATGCTATGGCGAATTCTCGCTGGGATCCCACGTATCTCGCGCGATGGGGCGCGCCGGTTTGAGCGATAGGGTTGCTTGTCATACTGTTTGCTCAGGATCAGCCCAAGTTCGGGGGACCTAATAAAATTCGAATCGCCTTTAATCCGCGCGAACGTGACAACGCCGCCGCCCCGACGCTTTGGATCACCGCATCGGCTCGGATGTGATTGTTCTCGTAATAGCCGTGTCGTGTATCTCTATACCACACGGTATCTTTCTCGGGGGTTATGGAATGGCGACCATCATTTCGTGTATCGCAAAAGAGATTCGACAATTTTTTTAGTAAGAATTGAGCTTGATTTTCGCCGAAGAATTAGGTTCATTGTTTCGCCATGTCATGCGGTTTTTCGTACACGCGAATTGAAATTTAAACATTTACGAGAAATGAGAGAGATTAAATTAAAAGTACCAAATTTGTACATCTAATGCAATTTATATAAAGATATTTGAATATCAAATATTTTTATATAAATTGCATTTTATGCAAGTCATTTTATATGATATGAATATTTTAATTATACATAAAATTTATCATTTTGGAAAGAAATTTTATCAATAATAATAATTTAACAAAAATTAACGTATGCAATTAATATATATTACACAATGTTGGCATACGGGCTATTAATTTCTCTTTCCAGTATGTTCAGTATTTCTGGTACACTCTAGCTTTTGAAACTATTTTTCAAATATTGACGTTCCATTAACATTACAATGCAATTATTCTCTTTATCAACTTTTCTTTTTAAATATCTATAATATTTAATATTGCGTCTCCTTTTCATGTAGAGGATATCGCGCGCGATATCCAAACGACTGAAACGATTCAAGTGTCGACGAGAAAATAAAGCGTTTCTTTATAAGCGGCGCAATTTCATCGCGACGGTGTTCTGACGAGACGGTGTTTGCGCGGACCGAATTGAAAGCGTAATTTAACGTAATCGCGCGCGGTATCTGACCGCCGTCGCCGTAAAACAGTCCGCGGCCAAAAACTATTAATTCCGGCGGCACTTTCCAATTTAGGCAAATTATGTGTGCGGATCGGCGAGATTAGCGGTAACAGCGTGCACGCTGTATTGCCGTTTGCGGAGATAAAGCACGACGTCGGGTTGCGCGTTTCACGAGCGCGCGGGACTCGACGGGGGAATCCCGCGGAGGAAGTCAGGCACTCCCGAGGGTGTCGAGTGCGACCTGCGGAAAAGAAAGGGAATACGAGGGGTACGGGAGGGTAGCACGAGACGTGCATATATATGCGCATACATATGCGTCTTGAGAGTGTCGTCGTATTCGTCTCGTGTGCCGCGATCCCATCAAGATAATTCAGGGGGTTGGGAGTATTCCGTCGATTTCGACGGAGGCACGACGAGAGACATAGGAACAATTCTAAGCGGACGAAAGCACGTCTCTTGAGAGAAACTACGGGCGCCGATCGATCCCGGATGTGGTCCAACAGATTCCGGATAAGGCGGGCTTTTCATAGCGACGTTACACGCGAATTTCGTCGTCGATCTTCCGACTGTTATTCTATATTTATTATATATCTATGAACTCTCGAGCGAATTTCGCGCGAACAGACAGATATCTCGCAGATTTAGCAGACCGCGCGCGTATCCCGAAATCCGCGTGTACTTTTCGTCGGACCATGTTATCGCGCGCTTCATTTACATGAAGCTGTTTCCTTTATATTACGCAGATTTTGCTCAAGGCAATTTCGCGTTCATTCAGACAGAGATATGCACTGCCACGTAAATGAGAAAATTGGAAAATGGAAAATTGTACATACGTGCTTTTGTGTATACCATAATTAATATCAATACAGAAACGAAAACGTAATGCTTTGGTGTATCAATCAATATAAATGACGATTACAGAAGCAAGAAAATAAACGAGATGATTTATCGCAATTCTAAATAAATTACTCGGTAGAAATTTAATGCTGCAATCTCGAATCCGCTGAACACGCAGAAATATATGTTGTGGCAAGCAGAAGCGGATTACAATTATCTAAATTATCTCAATAACGTCCGATTTTGATTGCAAACGGTCGACCGCGCGCGACTGATCTCGACTGACCATCGCGCGATGAATCGCGGAGAGTTGTGCGCACATGACTATTCGCAGCAATGCAACGTGTTAACTGCCGATGAGCGACAATCAAAGTCTGCGTTATGAGCATGCATCGTTTCATCGTCGCTTTCCTTTGTGCCGGCAACGGAGACATCGACGACCACGACCACGACAACGACAACGAGGACGACGACGGTGGTGCAAAGTGCACTCGGCTAAAGTGGACGTGGATGGGTAGCCAGCACCGAAATTAACGACCCAGGATCCATAAAGGTCCTGAGACCAGCACTAACGGCCGACCCGTGGAAATAATGCAGCTGGATGGTGCGCCGGCTTGTGATCCAAAATTTATGCGGTTGGACCGATCTAAATCACGATTTATAACACCAGGAGGAGAGAACCCCGAGTATTCTCTTCTCGCACTCTCTCTCTCTCTCTCTCTCTCTCTCTCTCTCTTTCTCTCGCGTCTCTCTTCGATTTATTTCGCTGGCTATGTACATATATGTATCGTCGCCATCGTCGTCGATTGACCCCCGTACGATCATCCTCCATTCGTTCATGAAATAACCAACATAGTTCGAGTGGCTTCTGTTCCCTAAAAAGCCCCAACCCCAACTAACTTGTGATCAATTTTACTTTTTAACACCATCCGTCTGTGACTTCAATCTCCATCCGAACGACGCGGATTACTTATTGAAAATTGCAACTGCGAATTGAGCTACATGGCCAGAATCTATTCCGAGACTCTTCGGGGATGAAACATGCATGGAAGCATCCAGACGCTCGAGTTTGCTACCCTCCGTTTCCTCGCTCTAACGTTATTAACTCTTTCTCGTACTTCGGTTTCTTATTTTCTCACGTATCTCGGAAAAAGTTTCTCATTTCTGCTGATCTTTCCGATGCTGTCCCCGTGAGCTATTGATTTACTCACTTTTCAATCTAAACGTTAGCTCGGATTCATTCCTATTACGTTTTCTGCGAATTCAAACTTGAGGACACTCGGGGAATAATAATAAGGCAGAAGTGAAATGTCTCGAAGTTACATAGATTTATGAATCTTATATTCTCCAGCAGATCATGCCGGAGTATTGACTTTTCAAGCCCGTACCAAAGTGAAGAGAATGCTTTCAAATTTTTACGGACTTCTCAGCTTCGTAGATAAGCGATGGCTTTAGCTCGTTTTCTTTACGAGCTTGTGATCGATCGACGGCGCCATACTGCAAAGGACGTCGGTCGGATGATACGAACGCGAGATTAATTAGAGATCGTTCGAGGCATTCTCTCCTCGCCCTGGCGAACGCCCTTAATCGAGATATCGACGTGCGACTCTGCGTTACGTCTACGTTACACTTGATTCCGGTGGCCAGGCCGCGCCGTGAAGCGCGAACCATGAACCAGGATCGGGGATTTAATTAGCATGAGTGGTAATTCGTTACCGAGAAGATTGAAGTCGCGTGTATCGCGCTTGTTCGATGAAAAATCATTTTCCTCGATTCGCATCGCGAACGCTGCGCGCTGCTGTAATTACGTCAGCACGCGGATTAACGAGTTGCGTGTGGTTCTCCTGACTGCGGAATAGGTAGAGAAAGAAGAGAGGGAGAGAGAATATTAAACAGAGACATACGAAACAGGCGCTCGAATCGGAAGGGGGTCGACACTCCGCGGTGCAAGTGGCGTATTCATCGCGAAGGGTTGTTATCCCGCGAAGCGAAAACGACAAGAGGGCTGCTGAAGGAGCCGCGACAACTGGCGGAGAGGGCGAGCGGGGCTGTCATCGAAGGGTTGGACCCCCGGATCCAAAATAACAAGCGACTTGCTTGCGAAAATACGAGACGAAGATAGATGCGGCGGCCGCAATGGCTTTCCGCCTTGAGCAACAATTTTGGTTTCTGTTGGTGGCTAAAATCAAATCTTAGGACGGCTGTTTTCCCTCGGCGGAGGGTAAGCAGGCGTCTCTTGGGAGGAATGTTTGCTCTGTGGGATCGATGGAAATTTTTGCGAGCTTGGAGAGAAAGAGAGAAAAGCGGATTCCTGCGAAGATTCTCGTTTTTTCTTACGGGTTTTATGCATTCTCTCTTTTCTTGCTTGAATCGTTGAGAATGCCTGATGATGACCGCAGCGGAGAAACCGGTCTCGCTAATAGCGGTCGATGAAACGTACCGCTTACTACTTAAAGCCGGCACGTTGGCAGTGATGGATATTTTACTGCTCTGCCCGATCGATTGAATCCAAATAAATAAAAAGTACTGTAAGTTTTTAAAATTCTGGATAAATGTAGAAAACTTGCACGCAATTGCGAAATGACAAATTTTTTATTTGCCATGAGGATAACAGGCTCCATAATGCGATTTAAATATGTCATATGAAGATACAAAAACCACTTCATGACATCGTTTAGTGGAATAAATTGTTCTCTTTATGCTAAATAAAATGTCATAAGAACTTTTTCCACGGCAAGCTTTTTACGATAAAAAGTCCTACTTAAAGGCAGACAGCATAAAGCCATTTGATTAAAAAAAAAAAAAACACATTTTTAACAATGCGTTTCATTTAAAAATGCGTTTAATTGCACGAAATACATTAATACTGTGCAATTATGAAATATCGTTTCCTTGCGATATTATCAGAAGAGTCATCGACGCATGGCGACAGGCGATGTTCACCTTGCGAGCACTCTGGAAATTAAAGTGAACGCCAGTTCGAGAGAGCGAGTGACTCGAGTGAATGAAATTTCAGGGACGATTATCGTGGACGTGTCGGTTATCATCGTCAATCGCGTGTACGTGCGCCGACGGCTTCTGGTCGGCGTCCGCCACGATTATATCGCCAGTCGGAGGCGTTCCGACGCTCGCGTCCGCCTGGCGTGCTCGAAAGGCATCTCTAATTTAAACGTTGCCCGTAGAACGGACGCCGTAGAACGGGGGTGAACTGGTACCTGTCGTGCAAGTTCTCCTTTAAGGGCGCGTTCACACCACGACAAGGAAACGGCATTGCGTCGACGAAGAGACTCTCGACGAGACGGATGAGCGGAAGCGGCCAACGGAAGTTTGTGCGCGGAGTGTCGCAATGAAACGAAATAAGAAACTCCCGAGTGCCACTAACCCCCGGCACACGAACCCCCGTCAACTGATCCTCCTCTCGACCCGCGCGCCTCCCCGTGCCTCCTTTTTCCCGCGACCGTTCCAGTACCACCCTGTCCACCCCCTTAGTCCTCTTTCGCGTTGTCTCTCTCTCGTGGTGGCGAGTCGCGTTTTCTTACGGCTTGCAGTTACACCTGAAACTTCTTTGACTACCGGCCGGTGCCACGGTAGATTGTAAACCGATGCGCTTTTCTTCTCTTCGGCCGGGGAAAAAGTTTAATTGGAAATCGTCCGTTTCGTCGAGGAGGCGTTACACGCCGCCGCCCCTGCAGTCGCCTTTCGGGCCGAGCGAGCAATTTCTCCTAAGGGTCTCGCAACAAAAAAGCGATCGGACGGGGTATTAAGTTTGCAAGCCCTTGCTTCCGCCCGGATACGCTGACTCAATTGCCGCGGGGATTCGAAACGAATTAGGCTCGCAAATTACGACCTCTGTGTCCGATTCCGAAGTTACTTACGGACGTCTTTCGAACGGGCTTTACACACGATACTCTCGTAATTCGCGCGATTTACAGAAGGCGCACCGCTGCCGCATCCTTTTCCAGCTGCACGAGTAATGTCGCGTCTCGTTAGAATGAAAATGGAGAACGCGCGTGTAATGTAAAAGCGGAAATGCGGCGAAAATACGGCATCGAAGATAAACACGCGCGGAAGCCCCTATCGACCTTACATCGCACTCGGCAACGAAGAATCGAGGGGTTAAAGATGAGCAGCGTTCTCGTAGCAACTGAGGGAGAGATCCGGTTACTCCGTGAGAGAGGCACCTCCCTCTGTTTATTTTCTCTCAGTAACGTTCCAATATCGATACTCCGCCTCGAACCGTAGACGCGAATACTATCGGTACTGCGCGCGTCGACGACAAAGTATCGGCAAACATTCCGTCGGTAATTCAATATCCTCGTTCCGACGCGTATACAGGATGGCCCAGAACTATCACACGCCCTTTCAACACCAAGTTCTATCCCGGATTTAAAGTCGACCTCCCCTTACGAAAACTGTGCAGCGACGAAAACGCTTGATATTTACGACTACAATTGCATGGCAAAATAATTATTCGGTTAGATTAGTGCGATATGTGCATTTTGATTTATCTTTCAATAAAAGGATCACGGACACGGTATTAATTACTGGCATCATCGTTACCGCAATGTTGCCCAGTATTATCCGCGCTGCCGCAGCGAAATAAAACGCGCCGTAATTCGCAAATAATGAACCGTCGATTGATCCGCGTCAGCGTTCCGCTTTTCATCCGCAATAAAGCGAAACAATAAAAGCAGAATTACGATCGCTTGTCGCAGTTACGCAGCGAGTCGGAGCCGATTATTTTTGCGGTATACGCCGACGATAAAGCGGGATCTTGAGACCAGCTCGGCGACTCAAGGGCGGGCCCAGGACAGCCCCTTTCTCTCAATTCCTTTGCTTCTTGTTCCGTGCGATTATGGAAAGCGGAGTGCGCGAGGGGTGAGACGGAGTTACACCGCGAATACGTAGCATGGCGAGACGGTAAGTGGCGTCTGCCGCTTGTAAACTCGTTCGGTTGGAAGTAACGCTTTACGAAATGGGAGAAGTTACGAATGGAAGATGTAAGAGGCACGACCGAGGAAGGTAGCGGGAACAGGAGGAGAGCAAGGAGAGGAGAGACTCGAGACTCGAGGTTCTCGCGTTCCGCCGTTGTATGCCTCCGACTAAATACGCGCGCGCGCGTTTGTACGTTTTGTTAACGCAACTTGACACCTCCGACCGAGTCGCCGCATCGTGCACGACGAAGTGCCGTGGAAATTACAGCCGCCGCGCGTTCTCGTCACCGTCGTCTTAACATTCCCGACCGCTCGAGAGAGGAAAGCTCGCGACACGAGGCGTCCGCGCCGCGTCGGGTCGCCATCCACTACTTGTCGCGGTGATATAGTGACTGGTGCACCGTAAATTGATGCTAAACAATTGATATGTGAAAAGATACACTAACTCAAATTTTGATTCCAAAGCTTTCAGGAAGCGCGATGGACGAAGAAACGGACGACAAGAGTTAATTTTAGAACCAATTTTAGACACAATTTTTTTAAATCACTTTAGATAAAATTTATCCGAATTTGGAAATGTTTAGGCCTTCAGTTACGCAATCGTCGAATACCGCAAATCGGTATTTAACGGTGACCTGACTCTTTCCTCGTCGCAAGGGGCACCAAAGGCCTAAACTTCGCCGAGAGAGATCCGTCTCTGAAATACCGGCGCTTTTGGAGAGACCTATATAAGAGGACGCCGAGGAGGATAGTCGTTCGGAGGGGTCGGCACCGGCGGAGTGTTTGCCTAGCCGGGGCACGAACCCCGTAAATAGAATCCCATTAAAGCCTTGACGCGTTACCTCTCGTCCTCCTCCGCCGCGGATATATACGACTGTATGCACCATCCACCCGCGCAGACACACACACATACATACGACCAACCGTGCGACACGTCTCTCTCGTGTAGCCGCGCAAGACGTCTCGAGAAACGAGACGAGGAAAGTCGCGACTGAATAGCGCGAGCGGGTGCAGTAACGGCGTTTGTGTTTGTGCATGACGGGAGCACCGAGAGCATTCACCGCGCTTCTAAACTCTCCCGTTTTACTTCTTACTTTTTCCTCGGTGATGGCCAGTGGCCGGCACCGGATACGGGCAACCACCGCGCCGACGATAGCGGTGAAGGCGTGAAAAGAAGAATCGCGAAAGGAGTCACCCCCACCGAAGATAATTATTGCTCTTCCTTGCAGCGACATCGTGGCGCGAATACTTGGATTTTATTTACGAAGTTGCGAGATCGTTCAGTTATTCAATCGCGATCGATGTTGTCGATGTAGATGCACAATGCGATGGTAACGAAATCCAAGAAATCCAAGAAATAAAGTTACGTAATGTAGATTCGTTAGTGAAATATTCTTGGGTCTGACAATGAGAAGTAAACTCGGAGTTTTCTCGCAAAACTCAAAGTTTATTTAGAAAAGAATAGAATGATCTTATCAGTATCGCATGACGCTTTATAAAAATTGACATTTGAAAACTGCAAAAAAGAATTCAAATTTAAAATAATTTTCAGAATTAGGTAAAATTGGATATGTCGAGTTAGCTTTCGGATCTACTAAAATTCTCGCAAAAGTACTGCTGAATACAAAACCTCTTTTTGTATGTTTCTTTGCTTTTGTTGCCTTGCTTTCTCCCTTTCTCTCTTCCGCGTCTCGCTCGTCTATCTTCTCTTGGGAAACGTCGGTATTTCCTTTCCTCGGCCGCAACGTCGAAGCTCGCTTCTTCTCACAATGCTCTCCCGCGTGGCTTCGCATTACGCGCGCATTATCGGGACTTCGCGAGATGCAGCTCCCGGCAGCTGCTTATTCGCGCGGTGACGCGCCGGAGGTCGACGACGCGTCGTTGTTGAAAATTGATTGATCGACCGCGGGAAACGCGCGAACCGCGAAGCGACACCGCGGGTCGATCCGTGATCCCGGGGGAATCGTCGCGTCGCGTCGTCCGGTGGGACAACAGGCGGTTTCCAAAGAGAATCCTCGGAATTCTGATTAATTGCCGCAGTGAGAATGACGGTCTCGCTGAATCTTTCTACGTTTATAAACGCATTTTTATTGTGCTATGCATTTTGCAATGTGCAAAATCAGCAAACAGTTGCGCCGCTCATAGTTGAACGCGATCAAACGATGTTTCCAGTTTTGCTTCAGTATAAGTTCTTCGAAATCTTCTCAAATTTGAGACGAAACGATGTTAAATGCTGCCTAGCGGCTTTGCGCGTACGATTGCGGTTCTAACAGGGAGTTACGCATCGTACGTACTCTCCATTAATTGGCGGCGATGCTGCGAATCGCGTTTTCCTCAAAGTTTCCTACATGTTCCACACCAAGTGTTTCACTTCGAGTCTAAGTTCTTTCTCGTAGAATAGATGTTTGCGACGAACTTTCGGCCAATTTTGGTAATAATAATCGCGAGCAACGCAGTCCGCTGCGGTAACCACGATTCATTTGATCATAATGAACTATAAATTCCACGGCGGCGTGGCATGCCGCCTCTCAACGCCGTCGAGAGAGAGAGAGAGAGAGAGAGAGAGAGAGAGAGAGAGAGAGAGAGTGTGTGTGTGTGTGTGTGTGTGTGTGTGTGTGTGTGTGTGAGAGAGAGAGAGAGAGAGAGAATCTACGAGAAGTACAATTTAAGTTTGATTAGCCGTAAGGAGCCAGACTGCTCCAAGAAGCCTGGACGACCTTCTTCGTGCGCGCATCCGTATATCCTCTCAAATTCTCCAAACTGAACATAAATAGCGGTTAAGAGCGAAACTACGTTAAGCGCGGGCTCCGCGTTAACGAGGACGTTATCTTTCGCGCATGAACTCGCTCGGGCCGGCCCGAAAATGTAATTAAAGCTGCACTTAGCGGGCGACATTTATCATTTAAGCTCTCTCTCTGTATCTGTCTATATCTATCTTTCTACCCTTTTTATAATTACCATCATTTCTCGATTTTCATCTACTCGACGACATTTCGCTTGCGTCTTTTCGCTTACCTTATTGATACCGACAAAATTCAAATTTTGTACAAATTTACACGCAACAATGAGGAAAGTCTTTACGCTTCAACGCGTAGGATACGCATTGACGAATATCAAAGTGTGCCATTTGGCCCCTTTTTGAATTATTCAAAGTCATCATAAATTTCTATAATTCGAAATAAATTCTTTCATGAAGGAAATTTTATTTGCTCTTTCTTATGAGTTCTTTCGCTTTCTATAATACGATCTCAAATTAGAATCTTATTAAAGTTAAACATATACTCTTATCGTTGAATAAAGAATGTAATAAAATTCTGTTCCCAGCTGTCGCATTCGTTGTGCACTGTTTATAATAAAAGACATTTCGATGTTGCTCGAACAAATGTCGATTCCGAATCAATTAAATAATGTATACAGGACGTATATTTTCAAATATTTAAAAGCCGTCATAACTTCAATAGTGATAAAGTCATCGTTTATTTCGCTACAATAGCAATTGGCACCTGATATAAATTTATTTTTTGTTTTGGACATGTTACATGAAAGAAAGTAAAAACACTGAAGGAAAAGTCTATTTCTATACATGGGCCAGAACGAAGCGCGTTCACGCGCGCAATAGTTACGCTCGTTAGATCCGAAAAAGGTTTCCGCTTTGCTCTCTCTCTCTCTTTCTCTCTCTCTCGCTTCGTTCCCGACAAAACCAACAAAATTTATCTAGTCGAGAGATTCAACGCGCAGTGCGAGAATACGCACTCGATTCTCTGCGTTCTCTTGCACGTTCCACTTTTCCACCTGTTATGGTGAGTCGCAGAAAAGAAGTGGCCTGCGTGGCCACGTGCCATCTACGGGGTGGCTTAATAAGCAAGAGAGCCATGACGAATCTTTATCGCCGTAAAAAAGATGTGGTTTTAAGGCGCTCGGTTAGCCGACATTCCGTTAGTTTCGCTGAGCATTTTATCAGTTTCCCTCCACAATCGGTGGATGGATCTTCAACGTCCATCCTCTTTGTCTGCTTTTCCGTCCTCTCGTTGTTTTTTTCTCTTTTTCTTTCTTTTTTTATCGACACCATCGACGGCGTTGCGAAACGACACAAAGTTTGCGATAGAGTCAAAGTTGCGCTCGTAAAACCGCCGGCGTTCTCGCGAAAAGATAAAAACATTTATCTCTCGTCGAGAGAATTGCGTTTCCCGTCGTGATTACCCCCTCCGAGGGGTATATGCCCTCGCGTCACGAACTGTCGCCGTATAATGCGCCATAAAACGCAGCCTTTTATGAAAAGGCTTCGAGTTTAATTGGTACACGACGCTGTAAACGGATGAAATTGTTTGCGCGGCTGAGAGAGCCGCTAGTCGAGTGAAAGTTAATCGTTCCATTACTACGCTCGTTGTAAAAGAGAGTTTCACAGATGTAAACGCGAGGATTTTCCGTTTTTCTTTCTAAGCGCTATTCTCTAAAAATAAAAGACTCGAGATGAATCCTACAACAATAGCGAATTTTTCTCGATGTCGATAATGCAACGCTCGTCTACGTACCGTATTTTTCGCGTAGGCGTATCGCACATAGCGGAATCATCTGACGCGGATGTCGACACGGCGGATCATTCTGGATCATCCCATTGGGCGTTTCGTTTTGCCCCTGCCTCGATCAGCCACGCGCAATTTTCCCGCGCGAATTCGTCGCGTATGTCCAATTTCATCTACGACGCGGCGGATTACTCGGGACATCGATAACCGAGTCGAAATAAGAAAAGGAGCGGCGTCTGCCACGATAAATTCGCCGGATTAAGGGAAGCGCCTCGTTATCGGCGAGCGCTGGAATCCCGGTGAACACGTTCGACGCGCCTTATTCCGGGCCTCTCTCTCTCTCTCTCTCTCTTTTTCTTTCCTCACTCGTCTTCCTCGCTCTCTCGATCTCTCCCGGAGGAAGGAAACGCGGGAATTGGACGGAATTGGGTTCGTTCGGGTTGCGGTGAGCGACAGCGAATCGCACGAGAGAGGTTGCGTCTCGGCCGCGTCGAGACGCGCTAAATAATGCACGCGCTGCACCCAGTCTGATACAATATTCTTCCATCCTTCCGACAGAACAGCCTAATCTTTAATAAGAATTAGAGCCGATATTGAAAAATTGAAAATTAAAGTTGAAAAATTGCCGGCTGTAATGATGCGTTTATTTTTCGGCAAAAGAAAGGCCGCGTATGGCAAACGAAAAACGCTCGTGACTTTTAGTAGAAATTGCTGCGCGAGTTCTTTTTTCGCTTTATTATTTCATTCTGCGCTGTTACAAGCACTTTCAGCGTAGGACACAACGCAGCGGATTTGATCCGCGCACGACGGAAATCCAACGTCGCGTAATATCAACGGTCTTACGTAATACTGCTGGCCGCGCTCGCCGTTTCTTCCGCGCAGTTTCACCCCGATCGTTTCCGCGACGGCAACGACGGCTTACTCGAGATTCTGCGACGTCGGTCCCTCGACGTTTACATATAGGGAACGGCCGAATCGTCGATCGGCACATGCCAAGCGAAGAATCGCGAGCGGGACAGTCGTTTCTGGCAAGAAATCCATTGGTCGCGAGTGCCAAATCGAATCCCTCGCCAAGGGAAACGAAGCTACGCATAGGGAAACGGTATCGGTGCATTCCTTCACGAAGGGAAGGTGCAGAGGATGGAGCAAGGGAAAAAGAGGGAGAGAGAGAGAACGGAGGTGAAGCTAGACCAAGACAAAGGAGCAGCTCCGGAGTTTCCGGAGTAACGACAATGACGTGCAAGGAACCGTAACGATCAACGGCAACTTGGAAATCGCTCTCAATCAAGCCCTCCGGCAAATTCGCCCTTAAGAGCGATTTGTACTCTCGCATCCCGCCGTCCAACGTCCAACTTATCGCCGAGAACTCGGGAGAGAAATTTTAAACCGGACGTGTCCATTTACCGCGACGGGAATAATTGGATGGAAATTCGGCGCTCGGTTCTCTCTCCGCGGAATGCGATCCAATCAGCGAGCTGTCAATCGGGAAACACCTTCGACTGCTTGACTGTGAATTTGTGAAATCTTGGCCGAAAAATGATCGCAGCGCGATTTCATGCGATTCTCCATCGAAAACGAAAGAAGAAGAGAGACAAGGATCTTCTGACAGAAGTGACGAAATAACGAAGTGACGAATAATTGCGTAACTTTTTTCGACGTGGAACGGGAAGATTTAGTTCGATAAAATTCGTGAGATTCGAGGCGGCGAAAAGTTTCACGATAAAAGAGTTCACTGACCGTTTATGCAATCGCGGCGCGGGTGACGCGAGCAGATTGACGATGACGTCTTTGGAACTCGTTCGCGCAAGTTCGAATCTTTTCACTCTCCGAGCCAATCGTCATTCTGCTAATTACCGGAACGTCTTAATTAGCGCGCTTGCTCGCGACCGGCTAATTACGACTAAGACTGGGTCACCGAGGGATTGGAGGGGTGCGTCACTTCCGTGACGAAAATTAGGAACTTAATCGCGACCGGCCCGAGCGAGCCAATTAAGAAGCGCGTGTCCTCCTCCGCAGCGATTTCACCCGCGAGTGGACTTCGCGCAAGCGCGGATTTCCGTTTCAGCAGGCGTCTCGCCAAGCAGAAACGGAAAATACGGATGGCCATTTATATACACTGATCAAAGCTTTCATACTTAATGAATTGTAAACAGCTACCAGCATTCGTTCCGATTTCCCTCGTTTTTCCTCTCTCCTCTCTGTCCTTCTCTCCGTCTTGCAACTTTCTTTCCTCGCAGCATTCAACGATCTTAAGTGGCGGCAAATGAGTCCGCGCGCGAACGGCAGCCCTTGATGTCCCATCGCCGCGAAAATAAATGGAAAGCTCAACAAAGAATAGCGCGCGCCCGCGAGGCGAAATTCCGTATGCACGCTCCAAAGAAATCGCGAGCGGATTCTTTGTGCGCGTCCACGTCCGTTGCGCGGTAACGATAATTATCCGTCTGTGAAGTTGGCATGTGAGCTGTGCGTGAAATAGGCCTCCAGCCTTCTCCGCCCGCTGTTAATTCACCATCTGTCTTTATAATCTTTCACGTCACCGCGAAAATGCATCTCCCTCGCGAAAGAGCGCTGCTGCGAGTATCGGAATCCTATTTGTCATCGTCTCGCGATGAAACCGGATGCGAAGAAAAAAAGAAAGAAAGAAAGCTAGACGACCACTGGCTAATGGCTATTTAACGGTGCACCCCTTCAGAGCGTTCAAAGCGATGGCTGTTCGAATCGTCGTACGAATTCTATCTGTTCTCTCCCTCTCATCTTTCGTTTCGATAATTGCGCGGATCGGTAATTCGCAGAAATATGATTCTCGTTCTCCATACGAAGCGTTAACACAGTTACTCTTCGCGAAATATTGATTCAATTGAGCCTGCGGATCCTGTCTGTCGCACCCCTCATCCCTCCTTCCTTTCGCCCTCTATCTCCCTCGTTAATAAAATTGACAATGTTTTTATCATCATAATCCACTTTCGTTAAGAGGAACGCGAGAATTATGAATTCATATGAATGAAACAATGAGTATGACCATAATTACGAGACTCTTCATTAGTGTGTACGATGAACTTGTTGCGAATAGTAACCGCGTTATCGTATAAATTCGCCAGCGCTGATTATTCGTTTTATGCAGAAAACTGCTTGACCGAATTCCGATGCATTTATCGGATAAACGTTATTTGCATGACGTTCTTCGTGAATTCTTTATCGCCAAATAAAGGGCTATTAGTCTAATGGAGCAAATTTTTTTAGCAGGAAAGAAGAAAAATTGACCAAAGTTATATATTATTGCCTGTGTGTTAGTAACATAATATCTATTATTGTTTTGTCAGATTGCGCGACAAAATTTCGAATTTTTCAGTAATTGAATTTTCCAAATAAAAGCTTTCTAAAATAATAAACGTGTAATAAGATAAAGCAAGACACTAAATGAAATGAATTTTAAAGAAGCTTGAATATGTAAACTGGTTTGGTTATATCTGAAAAATCCGAAATAGGGATGGGCGATGTTGTCTCGATGCATCGGTCTTCGATAGATAATAGATAATAGATTATTTTCGGCGATGTTTTTTATTTCGATTTTATTTCGATTGTTTTTCCCGACATCGCCCATCCCTAATCCGAAATTACTTATTATACAACTCGGCACTGACACAACCGAGAGAGATGCAAAGATTCAAATATCTAATAGATAACAACTCAATCTTTCTGACATTAAAAAATTATAATAAAAGAATTCTCTGCTTTATATTTTATAATCATGAAACTGGCTTTTACATGTTGAAATATTTAGAAAACAAGTAAACTCTGATCAATTCTATAAGACGGAAGAACAGCAGTATCGTCAACGGGAGACGGGTGGCGCGAGGCGTAATAGAAATATTACGAACTAGCCTGATAACTTCATCAAACAGTAATAACCCCGCGAGCGAAAAAAAGTTACGGGGCTGCGGTTTCCGAAGCTCGAACGGAGAAATAGCTGGCAGGTCGGGGATGGAGCAATAAAGAGAGCGGAGAGAGGGAGGTTTACAGTTCGCTAGAACACCCGTGCACAGGGTGTCTCGAAACTACCGTCATTATCGTCACAGAGGGTTAGCAGAACCGCATGTTGGAAGCAGGTTTAAGAGAACATGGCATTAGTAACTAATTTCGCAGTCTTCATTTTGAAATGAAATTTCATCTACTAAGAAATGATACAGTCTTATTTTAATTAAATTAAAACTAAATTTTTAATGAATTTAATAAAATTTCACTCTTCATTGTCAGAATGAGGTTGAACATGAAAAGTTATTTTGCATAATTTGAAAGTACGATGCTTGGAAGAGAAAGGATGTTTTGAGAGAAAATTTTGTGAGGGAAAAATCGTGTCTGAACTTTTTTGCTTAACACTTAAACTGCCAAGTTAATTTTGAGCGTGAGCCTCTAATGTTAATTTTGTTTCTTACACTTATATGTATCACACAAATAATATTTTTTTTCGTATTCAATATCCCATAAGTATAACAATTAATAAAATCATTTTTACTTAAATCATTACTAATATAGATGACAAGGTCCATGTGGAAATTTGTTCCCATACATGGGTGACAGTCCAAGTGTTAATGAAGAGTTTGAAATAGCAGTGAAAGAGTTACAGGACACCTTATACAATCGTGATCGTTCGATCGCCGTATGCGATGCCGGCGCGTCGTGGTTGGCGACCCGCCAATTTTTGCGGCGATAGAACCCTTCACGTGCGATAAGTGCGCTCGCGTTTCAGCCGCGCGCCAATGAAAATTCGAGCGGTCGCTATTATCCGCGATTCGCAAATCGCGGGTATCCGAAACGCACCGATAGCGCGGCACGACGGCTGTTTAAGCGCTCGCGCGAATGGCTTCATTTCGGTGGCTCGTTCTTCTCTCTCTCGCTCTTTTTTTTTCGCATCGACCGCGGATTAAAGCCCGACAATGAATGCCCGGCGACGTTGCAAACGCGGCTCGCCGAATGCCGAAGCGACAATTCGCGGTCGCATAAATTAAACAATTCCGCTGCGCTTCGCGAGAGCGCCGTCGGTGTTGCCTAAATACACTCGAAAAAGAATGGCGTTGTGTTCCCGCTTCCCGTTATTTCGTCCTCGAATTGCGGAAATTCATCGGGTGTCTCTCGTTAGACAACTGGTCTGCAAATTTAACTTCGCTTTTGTGCAGAATTTTAATATTATTCTGGGATTACCCCGAGTGTACGGTTTTTTAATTGCGTTATATGTTTGTCTATTACGCTGAACGTAATGCAGCATATTTGATCCTGCAACTATTGCAGGAAAACAGCGTCGCTGTATAGTACACCTAAATTTGATATAGAGGTATATTTTCGAATATATAATGCAACCGAAATTCTTTCGAAATTCTCCACTCAGCATATTTCACTTTGAAATCACTTCATTGTCGCGGATGCGTGCATTTTATCGTTATCGCCGATGAGTCGATTGGTTTTCAATGATAAGTCTTCTCGATCCAGCTGACCCCGGTCTGACCCGAGCGCACTTTTGCCACTTGCCAGCAGCGTTGTATAATACTTCCGCGACGATAGCGCGTCGTTACGTTCTTCTTACAAGTCGCCTCGAACGATGAATTTAAATAAATGATAGCCGACTTAAACGCGGGCCATTACCGATGCCGGTACAGTCCGTGCTGCTGTTGCTTCAACGAGCCCCCATCTCCTTACGTCGACCCCATTCGGAGCCTTTTTTTGCGCCAGAGCCGCTTGTAATTTTATTTCCTCGCCGTTTCAGCCGCGTCCCACCCTCGCCTCCGGCGTCGTCGGATTCTTATCGGAAATTTGTACCGTACGACTTGCTTTTCCCGACTTCTCCACCGTCCACCCCTTCGTGGCTGATTCTCCGCCACCCTGTCCTGGCAATCCGCCTCTCTCCTCTCCGTCGTAGTCGTTCCGGCCAACGGGCTCTCTCGCGGAAGCGGATATGGAAATAGGTGGAGGCGACGGTCCTTACGAGTTTTGGGCTCGTTTTGCTTTTGTTCTACCTTCCACCAGGGGAATAGGCAATGCATATTTTATAACGCCGCGATGTCTCGCCGGAACCCAGAGCTTGCTCACCCGTCGTCGTCCCCGCTTCACGTCATCTGAGACTCCTTTAACCCTCCCCGCGATAACCGTTTCCGACGGGGCAATCTCGATCGCCCGCGTACGAGTCCGCGATCTCGGATGTTTCGGGCTGAATTAAAGATCGCGATATAATATATTTAATCTTAATTTTGTTTGATTAAGGTCAGTTTTCTATGTTTTTTCGAATAACAGATAGATATCTCGTTGGAACAATATTTAACTTTTCAATGCGATCAAGTTGTCAATTGATTCAGTTACGTCTCGGTCTCATTTTGAAAACTATATCTAGCAGTCTCGTACGTTCAAAATTTCTCGCTATTTTCCTCGATATTATTTTAATGAGATCAATACTAACAGATGTAGGACAAGAAGACATCTCGAGTATATCAACCGATTCGTTACATTTGTCAATTAGTATCAGTTCTCGAAATTACATGAGCTTCTTGCTCGCCTCGCGCTGTCCTCACCAGCTAACTAAATTCTTGAAACTAGCACATTGTCGTTACTAACGAGACGCGTTCGCATTCACGAAGTTAGCCTTGCTTCTACAATGGGTAATTAAGCGGCGGACTCTGTTCTACTTCGAAGCTTTTCCATGGGAGATCGCTGCGCATGCATAAACGCGGCGCCGCAGCTCCGTGACGAGATAGTTCGACGGCGGTGCACGGTATCAAAAGCTAGGGGGATGCAGGGTACAGCAGGCTCGGTGCAAGTGCCAGCGGGAGTATAATAGAATGCATTTGAGTCCCAGCCGGGACTAAGGAGAAGCGAAGGGCGAGGAAGTGGGAACAGCAGGAAGGAAGAAGCCCTATCCTTTCCGTGGATATTAATGGTGTAAGATATTGCTTTCGCATCGATATACTCGATGTATGTGCGACACCGTACACACACACACACACACACACACACACACACACACACACACACACACACACACACACACACATACAGGGTGAGGCACCTAAAACAGGCCACCTGAATATCTCGGCTGTTATTGGTGATAGAAAAAACTGTGTCAAATCAAACTTGCATGGTTTCAAGGGACACATAATTTGTTCTAAATAGTTTTTTATTAGGTGGACGCGTAGAGATCATATGAAGGTCAACTTCGTTTTTTTTAAATGGTATGATATGTTTTTTTACGTACCATCTAGTAGAGCGTTTGAAGATGCGCACATTGATCTAAATCTTGATCGGATCAAAATCATTCAAGGTCACTGAAGGTCAACTGCAAGGGAAAATAATTTACTTTATATTGCCTAGAGTTCTCTGCTATTAAAAATACCGTAAATTCAGAAATGAAAAAGTTCTAGCCATTAGAAATTTTTTCTTTTCCGAAAAGTTCTGAGTTGATGATATCATTATTTTTTATATTGCCTAGAGTTCTCTGCTATTGAAAATACCGTAAATTCAGAAATGAAAAAGTTCTAGCCATTAGAAATTTTTTCTTTTCCGAGAAGTTCTGAGTTGATGATATCATTATTTTTTATATTGCCTAGAGTTCTCTGCTATTGAAAATACCGTAAATTCAGAAATGAAAAAGTTCTAGCCCTTAGAAATTTTTTCTTTTCCGAGAAGTTCTGAGTTGATGATATCTATATTTTTTATATTGCCTAGAGTTCTCTGCTATTGAAAATACCGTAAACTCAGAAATGAAAAAGTTCTAGCACTTAGAAAGTTTAGCCTTCAGTGACCTTGAATGATTTTGACCCGATCAAGATTTAGATCAATGTGCGCATCTTCAAACGCTCTACTAGATGGTATGTAAAAAAAACATCATACCATTTAAAAAAACGAAGTTGACCTTCATATGACCTCTACGCGTCCACCTAATAAAAAATCATTTAGAACAAATTATGTGTCCCTCGAAACCATGCAAGTTTGGTCTGACACATTTTTTTCTATCACCAATAACGGCCGAGATATTCAGGTGGCCTGTTTTAGAGGTGCCTCACCCTGTATATACATACATATCTCGGATATATACACGTATATATTATTAATGTCGTCACTGAACAAAAAGGGATTTACAACCGGAGACAATGGGCGTCGCTCTTCGAGCCGGTTCGATCGCGAGAGAACATCGATCGATCGGATCACTTCTCGTCGCGGAAAAACTCGTCTTCCGGCAACCCCGATGATACTTAGACATCCCTGCTTCCACCTCCTCGCTCTCATCTCTCTATTCTTGATTTCCCTCGCCTCGTTTTACGCATCCTACCGGCGCAATGAGATCGCAATTACGCGATCTCTTTTTCTCCACGCTTCGAGGAGCATTATGGAGAGATAGCTTCCCGTAAAACTTCCACGTCTTCGTGACACATAATTTCTTCTTTCAACAATATGGATCTTCAAGATGGCTCACGAATAAGTTCTATGATGGTAACGTATGACGTTCAAGGAAGGGGAAGGCTTGAATTATGCTTGCGAATGGATTAACTCTTCGAATCTTGTTTTCTTCGCGTGTCAGGAATGCTATCAGCGAAACGGTCGTATCCGCCAGGGAAAAATTAGTCACTAGTGGCGTTGCGTGAACGCAATATGGTGTGCATTTGCGCTCTGTGTACAAGAGGGGTTAAAATATTCGGAAAGTTTGCGGGCGTGACTGTCTACCTGTCCGCGTTTCTCTTGCCGTCATGTTAGACGAACTCCCTGAAAACTCTGTTAAGAGCAACTTGTTCACTTGACGTTGTATAAATATTTTTCGATAGTTTCGGGAAACATTTCTGCGTTAACTTTCCCCGCTCGCGCGGTCCACTTTATGCTTTACTCGTGTAAAGCTGCGCATAATAATTTGGAAAAATGAGTGGATATATATTACATTTGCATGATACAATCTGATATACGAGATATTAAATAATATTTTCAACGAACTAACATCTCTGTAGTTATATAATGAAATGGCAAGAAAAACAAATAGAGTTGAATAAGACGTATAATATTTTAACTCGAATTTCAAGTATATTAAAAAATTACATACTTCCTATTCTTCCGTCTGCATAATGAGAAACGTATACGATTGTCATCATTTTTTATGATTTCATTGAGAAATAACGTATTTAAATGTGACGAAACAAACCTTATCAGTAACGTTCAGTTACATCACTCGCTATAAATACACCTTAACTTACTACGGAAATAGAAATCATGAGAAGCGATCCACGAATAAAGATAATGTTAAAAGGACGAGCAAAAGAGAGGAAGACAGATGTATTCATCGCCTATTATTAACCTTTCATTCAGTTTGTCGAGACTGAACTGTCGAGAGGTCCTTGAGCATCGAAGATCTTCGCCTGTATAACAGTAACGAGAGACAGAGGGAGATAGAAAAAAGAAAAGGAGTGAGAGAGAGAGAGAGAGAGAGAGAGAGAGAGAGAGAGACGGATATCTGTCACCGAGCTGGATGGGCTGATAGGTCGAGGAGTCTACGGCGGAATCCGTGAAATGCCTGCTGCAGATTAGAATCAAGCGGCGGAACGGAAGAGCCAGATCGGCGGATTAATTTACGGCGGAATCCTCGAAATAGATCTCGAGATTTATCGGCGAAGGATGATCCCGCTGTTTCCCGTCGAGAAGGTTTCTGCTACTTCTTTCTCTCTCTCTTTTCTCTATCACTTTTCTCCTACCTCCTTTCGTCTCCTTTCTTTCCTAACTCTCTCTTTCTCCAGTAATCTCGAAACTCCACTAACGAGATACCGACTTAGCGGTCCTTCGACGTCTCGAGTTGTCGTTCCACTTCCCGGTGATGCTCCTCAAGGACCTCGCGACGCCGATCATTTAATAGAAGATCGTGCAGGTTCCTCAGAATCACGCGAGAAATACGCTGTCGACCTCGCGTGCGTGATTGCGCGAGTGATTCGCAAGCGGAGCGTCGATCGGGGACCAAACGTCAGCAAGCACCGTGGAACACGAGCTCCGAGACGGTCACGGAAGGGAGAGAAAGATTAATTCGGCAGAAGTCCGGTAATGATACTCCGAGGAGCTCCTTAATGAGAACTTCTTCCGCGAGACGGGATCTTAACAGCGCTCGCGATTTCGCACGTCTTCGGCTCTCGAGGATCTTGAAATTTCCCTGGGAGGAGGAGTCGACTGAGAAGCGACGAATATTTGCTTAACGAGTTAACTCGGTTCTCCGGTGGAAGTGAATCACGACTGCGAAATCGTTATTGCGTTACAGTTGCGATAAATCGATAATCGAATCTTCGTTTAGAAAACTGAGCTAAATAGAATCGCTGCTGAACGTCACTTAAAGTATTTTCCTATCTTCCCTGCATTTGCATAATTCGAAATAACTCCTCTCGCTGCGAAAATAATTGCGATTTGTGAAGAAGCAATTTTCCTATTGCTTTTGATCAGCAGCACCCTACTAGAATATTTGTATCATTGCGAAAATGTCCGCGTCTAATGAATCTGTCAGTCTTAATCAACACGAGCCGCTTTTAATCGAGCAATATTTCTCCTCTCTATCATTTATTTCTACGCGTTATGTCTTCTTATCTATTTGTGATCGTTCATAATTCACTCACTCATAATCAATTGTAATTCCTTATCTCATATCCCGATTCATTGAACAGCGAAGCGAAGCGTAATAGTGGAACAAACCACGCGTTGATCTCGACGCGAACGTTTCTACTAGAGGGGATACCGATGAAACGATAAGGATCGCAATCAATTAGCGTACGTCATTATAGCGTGCGTTGCCTTTCCAATATCTCGCGCGAGCGGACGCGCCGGCTAACCGGCGCGATCGTGTAACTGTGTCTCTTACATGCATACTTAAAATGGTCCTTCTTGCGCGCGTAATTTCAGGCATAAGCAATTTCTTTTATGGTATACGTATGATATTAAGTAAAAACGTGGAGCTCTTGGTACAGGGTACACTGATAGTGACTATAAAAACAGGGATATTATGCTTGATTATGGGCACTTTGTGTCAAAATGACCATGTTGAACAACCAAAAATTGAAGGACACGTTGATTTAGTTTCATTTTATCGGCGAGATGAGAGACATCCACAAAATAGTTTTGACGCGACAAATGCTATTATTCCACGTCTGAAATAGCTGGCAAAAAATACACGAGTTCTTACATATTATTTTAAAAGCTGGTTACAAATAGCAGACCCAGTATGTCAATCGCATCTGCCATCCCTAAATATCTGTCCTTTTTATTTAACTTAACTTAATTTTTATTTAACTTAATTTTATCTGACAGAATAAAATGTATAAAATTACGTCGGGATCGTCTGTCATTCTAGGACGACGTTAGAATAAAAGCCAGATTCAACGTCATGATACCTTGCGACGATTTATCTCTGAATACTCCGATTTCGTGTGAATCTCGATTCGAAATTGCGACGACGCGAAGCACTGCTTCTTTCTTCGCAGGCGGTACGTGCTCCGGGTGTCTGCGTTCGTTTGCTGATCCGTGAAGATGAAAAAAATGTATTCCCTTCCTGCGCGAGATCCCCACGGACCGTCCATCCATCCGCCCTGTCGGTCTTCCTCTTTTTTATGTCACTCGTAATCTTGCCCCTTCTGCGGAACGCGACGAGTCGATCCTGATTTCGCGTACGTTAAGCGCGATCTCGCCGACCTCTCATCCCGACGACGATAAGAAAAAAGGGAACACGACCAATATTGCATCCGTCCTCGGGTCCGTCACCGGTTTTTCCCCCATCTTACATATAATCCGCGCTTTTTTGCACCGGAAATCCCTTCCCAGGGTCGCCCCGGACGTGTCCCTATATCGCAAAATAGGAGCTCGTGAAAACCCCGTGATCGGAAATGGAATCTCGCGGCCTTCTCGCTCCGCGCCTTTGCTCGTCGCCGGGAATTAATCGTTCCTATCCTGCGTACAATCGGTCGTTCGTGACGACATGACGAGGAATTCTTTCTCGACTCGACTCAAGGAATGTCGGGGACTGCGAAGAGCTGCGCGGAACAGCGACTCTTAATTACGCGCACCCTCGTCGAACGCGTCCGGGAGTATCGTCCGAATAAATTCGCGGGTTTCAACGAGAAATTCCACGGTCCCCTCTCCTCCATCCACCCTAACTCCCGGCGGTCCTTCCATCTGCTGTTCCTCAACGAAAGGTAATCCCGTTATGCGTCAATTACAGTTACACGGTTCAATGAAATCCGATTATCTCTCATTATTCGTTCCGCTATCGGCGCCGAGAGTCCTTAAGTTTGCGCGGCCAAGCTTCGACTCGGCCCGGGTAATTCTAACGTCGATAGTCGCGTCCGTCGAAGTTACGCCAGTCGATGAATAGTCGAACAGTTACGTCGCCCGTCGCTAAACTTCATCGCCGACCATCGCGCGTTTATTACCCTTTCGGTACCTATGTACTTCGGATATGTGCATGCACGAAATGTTTGAACTCAAGTTCCGCGTGCGATCGCGCAAGCTCAAGAATCTCGACGGAGAACAAGTAAAAAAAGAATAAAAAGTACTGAAAAAGACCGTAACTTAACTCTCTGCACCACATTTTGTCACTGCTTATCAGTCAACCCTTTCGCCTTCACAGCAGAGGCGAGTCGTGTGATCACTTTATTAAGAAAGTGAAAGGAATCGAGTATGAGAATTGAAGAAGCATAACTGTAATTTATCGAGAGGAAGCGACTGGGAATTCGTATGTTTAATTCCTCGCCGAGGGGGTTTAACGCCGAGGGGTGGTGTTAATTAGGCAGCGCTCTCGCCTTCGATCTGAGAAATGGAGTTTAGCGGGAGGGAGCGAACGGGGTACCGCTTTCACGGCTGTCACGCGTCATCAAAGACATACCGGACATACCGGCGTGCAGAATCAGCGAATTAATGACCGTGGCATGTGGCGGGCGTTAATTATCGAGACGGGTGGGCCCCCGAGGTGCACAAGGTGTCGTCGTCGTCGATCGTGCGTGCATGCGTGCGTGCGTGCGTGCAGCATACGTATTAATGTGTACGAGGCGCGTAAACGCGCGTGCAAACTCGCGGGGAACACGAACCTAACGGAAACAATACGCGTAATTTGCAGAAAGCGCAAATCGCGCACGCAAGTCCGCGCTAATTGACGGACGACGTGGTCACGTAGCAGAGGCTCCCGGGAGGCCATGAAACATGACGTCCATCCTCGTTGCATTCGATACATCATTGGCATTATCTATCAACGTGCCTCTATAATCGACCGCCTAATTAAGAATTTTCTCCTCTCTTCGAAATTCGTGTCGTCTAATCAAACTTTTTGCGATCTATCGTATTAGTGTATCTTTAATATCTTCTGTAAACATTTGCTAAGACCATTACGTCATAATCAAAAAATTATTCAAGACACATTGTAACTTATAAGATTCGTTGAGCTCCAACATTAATTGACACTAATCAATAATAAATCAACGGATAATGGAATTGATAAAAGCGGCCAGTCCATTCTCCAATCGATTAATTAATCCGACTTGATAACTGCGTTGACAGAGACGTTCATTTGGAGATTTAATTCCGTTTTTCGCGGAAGGGAATGCGTTTTTGTCTTAACACGTAGTGCCGTTCGTGTAGTTTCGCAGACAACGGTCGAGTACTCGCGCCACGTAACTGCGGTTTATATAGGCGGGCGTATGTGCATAAGCGGTTGTGTGTGTATATGCTCACATAGGTATATGCACTACATGCCTGCGTGAGAGGCTGCGTACCCACACAGAAATAAACACTTACGTACGATGCGGCGGTAACCCCCGACATCGGTTGATTGACGCGCGCGTGCGAGGGTGAGTTTAGACGTCGCCGCTTTGCTTTGCAGCCGGCATGCCGGCGTGTTACACGCGGCATGTAAATTGTTCTTCGTGACTGTCGGGGTTGAAGCCACTTCGGCCGTTTTAACGAGGTTCCAGAGCCATTGACTAAGTAGGGCCACCGAGACGCGATGTTTACTCGTAATCCGTACGCCTTAAAGGGACACGACTGCTCGAAACGGTAAAAACAATCCCTCTAATTTTTTACACGAGATTGCAAGTGAATCTTGTCTCGAGACAAAGGGAACTGAACAGACAGACAGATGAATCTAGGTTGATCCAAGACTTTGGGAATCTTTCAAGTCCATGAAGAGAAAATCGTACAATTAATAAAATTATTATGATAGCACAAGGAAATATGTAAAGATTCACAAGAGAAAACAATAAAAATATTTATACCGGACAACAATGAAAGAATATTTCATGTGCAAATACAATTTTAATATGCAGATTTTTATGTGCAAGCAGGCAGTAAGAGAAGATCAAACATTTTTAAATGCTCTGGTTTTCTACATTTCAAAGCTGCTGCTGCTGCTGCTGCAACAACGTGCTGTAGGTGGAATTAAAGCGAGCTGAGCCTGCTGAAAAATCAGACTAGCCTCGGTCCAGAGATCCGAAGCCTACATCCCCTCGACATCCCCGCAGTGCTACTCGCGCGAAACGGCACCACCGCGGGCCGCTAGCGCGGACGCGCGGGAGATGTTGCGTTAGAATTTACCGAAATAGCTGCGTTTCGGGTCATCGGCTACAATTATTCCGAGTGCCGTGGTGCCGCAGTTTGCCTTGGCGAGTTAACATTGGCCGGCAACACGCCCGGCGTGATGCATTGGCCGGCATTGGCGGACGCGCGCGCACGCGGTTTATTGACCCATCGAGTTAAGTGCTCGTCCTGATTAGCGGAAGTTTCCAATACCGTATCTAGATTTGGCCCGCCGCCGCCGCCGCCGTAATAAGGGAATCGGCGGGGAGGAGGGATGAGGACGACCGCGTGCACACGCGAGGCCGAATAATAAGTTGATCGTTACGTGCTAATCAACCCTCCGATTAATCTACTGTTGATTAACACGCTCCCGACCTATCTCTTCCTCTGTTGTTAATTTGATATCTTTCTCTCTTTCTCGCTTTTCACCTCTCACTCTCTTCATTGTTCCCTCCATGTGTGATCTTTCGATACAAATATTTAACGCGCGCGAACTGTTTGCCGTGTACGCACGACCGCATGCTAATTGACAAAACAGTGCATAATCGGATGCCAATTTCGAAGTTTCACAAAGCGACGCGACGCAGTGTTTAATCCGGATGAACGTTACTTATTTGCGCACTCTATCATTATCGTTAAAGTGGTCCTTGTCTTTATTACTCTTCCCGCTATTAACGGGATCAAAGCGTGTTACATTATTTTTATCACGATCTTTATTCACATTCTGTTATCAGTTTTCAAATCCAATTTGGCCAACCCAAATATCTTAAAGACCTCTTATCTTCAAAATCGAATAATTTTCATCGATTTTTTATTAATTTATTTTTCGGCAAATCTCGTGCTCGCCTTACTCTCGAACGATTCACTCTTCGCCGTGAAGACTGGAACTCTCTGAAGTCTCGCGATCTAGCGTGCATGGAAGAGCGTTCGCACAGAGACGACGCGGAATCGAGAGAAGGGGAGGAGGAGGGCACCGGGGCAGGGCACGTCGTCCGTGATTTCGTCGGCGTTCGAATAGATTTTGCCGTAATTTGAATAATTGTCAAATGCCGCGTGGCGGCTCGTTCGGTGACAACCTCGGTTGCACCTTCTTCAGGTGCTGTCCTCAACCTCTGCCTGCCTGTCCTCCCTCCCCTCTTTCTCTCTCTTTCTCTTTCTATCGAGGTGTTCCTCTCTCCCGCTATTTCAAAATCAATTTGTCTTTCGTGCGGGCGCGCTCGCACAGCGCGACGGCGCCTCTCTATTCCCTTCAATTTGGCTTGTAAATGTCGTCTGAATATATTTCGGCGCCCCACGAAAAGCCCTCCCTCTCCCTCACCCCGTCATCCGCGTAGCTCCCTGCAACCATTTCTCTAAGCGGAGGACTTGGGGGTGCAGATGGAGGCGGAGGAGGAGTACGTAGCTGCGGGAGGAGGAGGGCACGCAGGATGTATTTCTACGTATCGACGCGAGGGAGAGAAAGACGCAAGGGCGTTACCATCCTATGGGATTTCAATCTCGGCGAGCGAGTGAGCGAGCGAACTCCTGATGTAAAGCGCGTCTTCGAATTCTTTCGAAGGATCGCCCCAGGGTCGACCCGGGCCAACCACTTCCGCCCGAGAGCGGCGAGCTTTCCTTATCGAAAGAGATGAGAGGAAGAGAGAGACCGGAAGCTCTCTCGCCAGGAAAATTCGATGCCGAGGAAGCTGAATGTACATTGTAATGAAAGAGATACGGGAAATTTGATTGTGAACGCCCGAATATGTAACGACAATCTCGAAATTTTTCTCCGCCCTTTAACTTTATTCCTTAGAGAGGCCCGCACGCGCGTGACATAGGTACTTCCGGAATGAGAAATAAATGTGAGAACATGGTGAGGGAATAGTGCGCGAATGTAACTCGGGTAGATGTTAAATACTTGAGAGCGTGCTGAAATTTCAATGTGTTTAAATTTCGAAGGAAAAGTTACGACAGTTTCGAAATTGTTCAGCATCTGCATCAGTGCACGCTTGCGATCGGTATATCATTCAAGTACACTGATGCAAGCTACGTAAAATAATTAATTAAATTTCGCAATATATATAAGGCAAATTAAATAGAGAAAGATGACCTGTAATCAGCCGTAATCAGCCTTAACGTGTTAGATATTTTCTTTTGGTCATTGAAGGAACATTCGAAGCGAAAAGAGAAAGCCAGGAATAGAGACGAAGAGAAGAAGATCCTGGCGATGATAGTCGCTGTATACGGTAACATCGCCTTCAAGAAATATTAGTCGCCAGGATGAATTATAAGTCGGAAAGTATGCCGAGCTTGGAAGGCGTAGATTGGAGCTTTTTTTAAACAAATTTACCGACTAATTTAGTCGTTCTAAAGGATCAATTAACGCTTCTTGTTGTATTACCTCCAAGTACTTGGGGAAACTGCCAAGGGCAACCGAGGTGCCTCGTCTTCGTGAGTCTATATTGTTACTCGGGCGAGCTTCTTCCTAATAGAGCCGAGTGCTCGAAGGAGAATGGCGTCGTCTTCTTGCTGAAAAGGCGCTCTAGTCCATTGTTCTTCGAAGAAAGAACGTTTGACATCCCTCGCGGAGAGTGCAGAATGATTTAAGTCCGCGCGAAACAGCGCGCGGTCCGCCGCACGCTGCGCGTTTGCCGACAAAAATTTGAGTCCGTGGCTACAAATAATAACTCGCGTCGCAAGTCCATTTATCGTCGTCGAATAAGCAGAGAATATCGCAGAACCGAGAGGGAGGGTGCGACGTTTATGTGAAATTATTCTACCGGTGTGAAATATTATTTTTCTTCAGAGATTTCGTAATAAAGCTGCGCGCGTTCGCGATTGCATTATCCCTAAAGGATTTATATTTAATACCACGTTAGCGTATTTTGCAAAATTTTTGGCACAACCGCGTTTTACAGAATTTTCGGAAAATCTCGTATTACGACTTCGCGTTTTTCGTGCGAAGCGGATTGCGTCGCGGTTAATTCGGCACTCCGCGCAGCCATAATCGCGTGACTTTCAGCAGCGCTTTGCAACTAGTTTGTAAAAATCCGCAATCCAATGCATTTTCGCGATGACTCGCGAGGATTCACGGATGAGCTATCTGTTCATCTCTACGTATTTGAAGGCAGGTTTACTATCGTTAAGATCCGTGCGCCGCATGAAGCTGTAGCGATTATTAATTTCAATTATCGCTCTCCTTACATCTACTAAAATGGCTCATTATTATTTTGCGGTCGCGTTTTCGTTATCTCCATTCTTGCATTCGTAAATTTACATCTCTTGCTCGTCATTTCGGCATACTACGTTTCAGTTTGGATCCTTTAAAGCTTTAAAACTTTTTTGCTCTTTTCTCACAAACACGTTATTGTTTGGTAAATAAAAATCGCTTCAGCGAATCATCGGTAGCGGACAATGATGAAGAACTTGAGTTATAATTCGCAAGGTGTTCGTGAGCTGGAACACAACGATGACTCTGAAGCTGAATGATAAATGAAGGAAAGTGGATTCACGATTGGCGCACGTGGAATGGAGGCGGTCGGTGGAAGACGCACCTTCGTTCACGAAGAAACGGAAGCGAGCTTAGGCGTTTTCCGCGCGTTGAAATAAGTTGCAACGTGGTAATTGGCGCGCATCGCATCCTCCGGCGTCGAATTAGCCCTTCTCCGCTCTTCCGCCTATCTCGCCCGCGCGCCATTATACTTCTCTCGCCCTTTTACCTGGCGTCTTATCTCCGCGCTCTATTCTCGGCCGAGAGAGAAAGCAGATCACAGATTTTGCTACTTTATATCGCCATTTATTGCCCGCCTTCTCCGCCCTCCTTACCCCGCTTATCCTTCTCAATGAGGATAAGGCGTCCCTGATTTCTCATTTTACACGTCCGGATCTACGTTTCCACGTCCACTTACGTTCGCCATCTGCAGCTTAACTAGATATCACGGCGTATCTCCGCAACATTTTCTTTGTGCGCGTTCCTATTGTAATTTTATTATACCTGCTACCTGTATAATGCCGCTAATATTTTATAATACAATCAATTCTATTAATACATCCACATTTTTCAAATTTAAATAGTTATATAATAACATCTTTGGGAGATCAAACGTTTCTTAAAAACGCAAGAGCGAATAAGTAGATAAAACGGCGCCTCAAATTTTCTCAGATCGCCCGCATCAGTTGCAGTTTGCTTTCCGCTAAAAATCGTCGCAATATGCTACTTTTAGGAAAACGAGTTTTCAATAAAAAAGGATAAGTCGATCGCCAACAATTGACAACTAATTCAAGCTTTTCCACCACGAACGCTAATTATGTCGCAGTACGTCGCGCGTCTTTGTGGTGTATCTTCATCGCACATTACGATGTATCAATAACCGAGCGCAGTGGAGGAGTCGATTTGTGAGCGGGCATTGTTTCGATGGGTGAGCGGGCGGAAGGGCGCCGAGGACCGGCCAAGAGCGGCAGGGCGAGTGGCGCGATACCGCAAAGCCGTTAGTCATCTCTCTCGATACCCAGCACCGTAACGTCAATCTCGTCAATCACGTGATCCTCCCTTTCTGCCACCCTTCCTGAGCGGTGGAGCCCTTTCTCCGTGGGAAAAAACGAGCAAAGAGGAGCGGAATTTCCGAGCTGAACGGAAAAGTTTCGGTAGCCGCTCGCTGTGATCATCGGGCGCGACGGCGGCGTCGCGACGCTCGCGTCTCCTGCGCGCGTTCGCCATTTTTCAAGATTGACGCGCCGCATCCCCCGCTTTATCGCGGAAGCGTCGGTCAGGAATTGTGAGCGTTGCACTTTGGGTGCATCTGGTTTTTTGGGTATGAAAAGACGGACGAAGGGTGAGGAAGAGAGCACGGAGGGCGATGAGAGAACGGATGATAACACTGTATCCTTTCCTTTTTCATTCTCTTTTTGCATCCCTCTAATATAATCTCTATAATATCTAATATATTAATCTTTAATCCGTTCGCATTCTCGATCCGGACAGTCTATTTTGGCTCTTAAAAAGCGAAATTGGCACATTTGATTATTCGCGCAAAATGCAGTTTAAAAGTTATAACTCAAAGTATCTTTATTAAGTTTTAATTTTCAGTAATACAGTTTTGCTGTGTCTTAACAGTAATGCAATTCTCATACTACTAATAATCATATCATTGCACGTAATACGCATTCTATGTTTTTTACCATGTTTTATGTGCAAAACATGTTATGTTCGAGATTCCCTGAAACTTAATTTTAACGCAATTATTTGAACAAGATATTTCAACTTTTCACATCAAATTTAAAAACATTTTTAATGGTTACATTTTTCCTGTGCCAACAGACGTTAATTTATTTGCGTTAATTTATTAATTTATTACTATAGATTACGGTATAGATACGTATGCACACTACTTAGACAGCTTGGACACGGTTAGATCGAGCGCCAGAAGAAATTGAAAATGTGTGTGTATGCATCTCGTGTGTTGATCCAACACACCTACGCGCTACACATGTACGATCCTAATTCGCGATATGGCGTTTCCTCATATCATCCCGCGCTACACATCTCTCTTTCTGTCGTCGTTCCCGGGGGGGTTTTGACCTCCCAACCCCCTTGTGTCTTCCAAGGATAACAATAAACGCCCCTATCCTTCGTTCACTGTTTACGAGATATCGTACGGAGAGACGAGATCGATCGCGGCCGGCGCCAGAAGGGCGCGACGTGGATCAAACGAGCCGAAGGAGACGAAGGGCGCGACCGTGCGCGCTTTCACCCCGATCCGTGCAAAGGTCACCGATCATCCCTCGCATAGTTCCTCTCGGACGATCCGCCTGCGCGCGCACGATCCTTGAAGCATCATAAAGGCTGCGTTAATTTTACGCTGCCGGCGTTTCGAGAGGTAGGCGTTCTCTCGACGCCCTTCGCAGTCCTACAGCAGGATGAGCTAGGCAAATGAAGTTTATGATGCCGTCCGCTACTCCAGATACGCGCGAAACGCGCGGCGAACGATTATAAAACCGGTGAACCGTGCAGCGATGTAATAAAGCTCTCCTCGGCGGGATTTATGCAGCCTAAAATACGCACGCTCCTTTCGCCACCCTTCGAGGGGATCAAAGGGATCCCCGAGGGATACGCGTATTTATCACGCGTTCCGTCGGATTTATTTCCTATCACCGGACAAACGAAACTTGCGCATGCCGAGGCTCCTCTTAATCGATCAACCAATTTGACAAATGGAGCTTGACCGTCGAGAGGCAGCTTGCTAATGCGCTTCGCATCGCACGTTGCTTTGCCGTGAGATTCGTGAGCGCCTGTGAATACGATATCGCTTACGTATGCGTACGAGAGTACGGTATCCCAACGAACATGAAAGATCGAAGTCCGCGTAACGAACGCTATCGAATCGACCAGCGGTATCTTTTTTCCCCGTTTTTTCCCCTACCAAACAGCTTGACGAAGTACAACACGAGATTGAAATGGACATATTGCAACCCTGGCGTCCTAAATCATGCGTGTATCTCCGGACAGAGGTTACACGCTTGAATAAAAGGAGCGCGGATTTCGTCAGCGGGGAAAAATCCCGAATCCACGCGAAATATTCCGTACATAGCGGCTGCGGCGGGATAAAATCCGATGCGCTTTGTGTAATTTATTTTATTGTACACGCACGGGCACCCTCTCTCTCGTGTATGCGTGCCTATGCGAGTCCACAAACGGGCAGTGCTCCCCCAAGTTATTTATCTGCTCTGTTAGTTAAAAATTCGAATTTGATATAGACGCGATATATTTCCCAATGCGGGAAGGATACGCCCGAAAATCCAGCGATACCCGCACGATCGCACCGCAGTCGTACCGTAGATACCGTATCGGCCGTATCGGTATTTTTTCCTTTCTCTTTTTCTCCCTCTGTCTCCCTTACTCCTCGTCCTTTTTTCCTCTCTTTTTTTGTGTGCCCCGTAATCCTCTTACACCGCACACGTGAATGCGCGGCGCATTAAATCACGCGCCACGCGGGGGCTCGATACTCCCTTGTTGAAAGCGCGAGCATTACTCGGCATCAGTCGCGTGCTACGACAATGGGAATCCGCCCATACATACGCGCATATGTATGTATGTGTGTACACATATGAGTATGCAAGTGCATACTTCGACGATGCGGTACATTTCGATAATCGATCCGCACTCGCGCGTAACGATCCGGATTGTCAAAGCCGTATCGCGCCACCGCGGCCGCGGCCGCTGCGCGAAGCTTTTTTTCCGAACAGATCATTCGTCGAGCGGCAATCCGCGAAGGGGATTTCTCAGTCTTATCGAGCAAAAAATTGCGCACTGTCGAAATTTTTGCGGGTGAGATTTTTTTCGCCGCGCGCGCGAATAAATCGCCGGGATGTATTTTTAAGCCGTCAAGCCAATTCGCATTTCTCTGAATTTTTAAACACTTCACCAAGGAAACAGAAGCGCGCGAGAGGATTCTGGAGGCTCGAGACACCAAAATGCGAACTGAGTTCTTCAAAAAATAAATTCTCTCTCCCGGCGTGAGGAGAAATTATTAATTTATCGCGCAGTGGTTCGCGCAGTTTGTGCTTACGTCACTGGAACGCGAAAATTTGAAGTACGAAAATAACGAATGTGTTAAAGTCGAACGTTCAGCTTTACGAGCGGAAAGCGTAACGTGCGTATCCCGCTCGCGCCTTCCTCCTTTCCTTTCCGCTTCGTTAATATCAAAACTTGGCGAAATCGAATTTTTTAAATTTAATCAGCAGCATCAGCGTTGTAACTTGAGAGTAGTCGGATTCATTAATACAACCCGATAACGACGTAACAGTATCGTATTCCCGAGTGCGACTTTTTCAGAATTAAAATCTCTTTTAACGTACAATCGATTTTCGATTTTCGTTCATCCGCGAAATGCAAAAGGAAAACGTTCTTCTCTTCACGAGAAAGAAGGAGAGCGAATGGGAACGTTACTCGTTACGCATCCCTCTAACCGTCTCTAAAGCATCCCGCCGTGTCGGTGCTCTCTCTACCTCGGAGGGTTTATATTTCTTCCCCAGGCGCGTTCGCGGCGCGGCCAAGGGTTAAGGGCTTCCGCAATCCGAACAGGACGCAAGAGATCGAACCCTCGGGGGTTGGGAAGAATCGTTGGAAAGAATACGCTTTATCGTTCCGCCGTTCGTGAATCACGCGACTTGCTTTCTCGGCAGGCAGAGAAATCCTCATGCTCTCCTCGAGCGGTTCGATTCCACCTCTCGCTTTTTGCCCATTACACTTCCACTGTTAATGATCCGCTTCTACGCCATGAGTTATCGCGATATCGAATCGTCGGAGCGACACGACGGTCACTTAAGACGGTTTTATCGCCGTACTCCACTGGCGACGCCGATCCCGTTTAATGATAGCGCTAATCGCAGAGGGTTAACAACGGGGGCTTATCGGACGACCGCATGGGGTAAACCGCCCTGGAATTAGCCGGTATTACTTAGCCGGGAATTGGTGTATAAATTATTGTTCAGCGATTTAGCGCCTTCGGTTTTAAGGAAAAGTTAGCCGACCTCAACTTGCGGCGTAAATAATTACTCGAAGCAACCCGCTAAAGTTTACGACACGCTGAGCAAAGAGAAAGAGAGAGAGAGACGAGCGGACGAGGAAACACGTGCGCAAAAGTGGGCAACGGTTATGCATTTCGGGGGAGTATTCTGGTTACCGCCATTGAAATGTTTTATTTAACGTTAAGAGAACAGATCGCACGTATATCTGCATACTCACGTGCATCGCTAATCCAATAAATAAAGGATTCAGATTTGCGATTGGCCGACGTATAACGAAACACGCGTTGCGTTTTATCCACTTTCGTATGCACAAGCACCATGTGAGAGCGCGCGATACTTTCTAGTATCATAAATAATACCACATCACCCCCTCAATTGACGCTAAATCCGCGGACTCGCGCGAATATTGACTTTCGCTTATCGGTGAAGCGCGAACGCGAGTGCGCGTTTGCTGCGTTCACGAGCTCAATCCGTTATTTCAAGATACTTTTATTTCCCGGACCGCGGGTAATTCGATTGTCCGCCATCGCGCGGCATTTATTCCCATATTCCGCGAAAAACGAGAAACGTATCGGACCCGGCAAGCACCCGCCGACCCAAACGTTTCGCTTCGACCGACGGTGGATGCGCCGGAAAAGTGCACCCGGCCCGCCGATTTATCGCCGCGGGCGAAGCCACGAGAGAACAGAAACAATGAAATTTCAACTAAGCCCGCCCGACTGGTTCGCAGCAGGAGAGAATCAGAGAGATCCAGAGAGAGAGAGAGAGAGAGACAGAGGAAAGATTCGGCTCACCCGCGGGGTGGGCACCGGCAGAGTTCGGCACGGGGATGCCTAGGAGATTTCGCCGGACGCTTTCGAGGGTCCGGCAGAAAAATGATAAATGTGCGGGCGCGGTCGTAACAAGCCCTCTCGAGGCGAACCCCACTTTTTAATTGCTTCGTGGACCCGTCCTTCCCCCTCGGGAACCACCGCTGCACTCTTGCATGAACGGTACCGAACGGAACGGCGACGGAAGCGGAAAGTGGACGAGATTTATCGTGTCATTGTTTATCCGCTCTCGTGCGAGCGCGCGAGCGCTCCCGCACCGGATTGCAAGTGACGTCGGTAATACGTACGATCCCTGTCGCGAGCACGCTATTCCAGAGGTGGTTCCAGAGCTTCTCCTTTTCGGAACCATGCACCTCGCGTGACACCGTGCCGAAATTTCGCTCCGCGAGGTTCGAATCGCGCGAGACTTTTGGCGACTCTGAGAAACTGGCGGGCGACAAACTCGTAAATTCTGAGATCGTCCGACAATAAATATTGTATAAAAAAAATAGAAAGAATAAGCTATTTGCTATCATCAATCTTCAGTAAGAAAAAAATCAGAAATTTGTCGTGGTCGTTAATATAATGTTAATAAAATCGTTAAAATAAAGTGATCGTTGTAGACTTGTGCTTTATTGAGAAGTAGAGGATTTAATTCATCAGTATGATAATGATTGCACTAGCGCATAATGCGCGACTTACGCAAGAAGAGAGTCGTGTGTATATTCCTCTCGCGAAACGTGGAGCATGTATCGCACATCGACGAGAACGTTAATTTCCCTTTGCGATTCCCGACGCACGCCCTGAATCCAAAATTCCTTTCTGAACTCTGCGCGCGCTTCAAGCTGTGAGACACTTTAAGATGCATAATCGCGCGGATAATTAGATCGTGAGTGGCTGCTTGTGGCAGGTGCAGCGAAACAATCGCAACATATTTCTCTTTGTCGTGTAGCGACGCTATACACGCGTGCACGTGCACGCACACAAAGAGACCGAAGACGGCACGCGTTGATGTTGGCGTCTCATCTGATAAGGTAACTTGACGATCCATTAAGATATAGTGCTCGCCTAGGTCGCGTCTCTCGACGAACGCACATCAGAGATATTTGATGTCACAAAGCACGCAGCGTACGCGTGTGTAAGGTGAGAGCATCGCGACGCTTCGCCAAACTGTCATTGGAAACGTCGCGCAGCTTCATTGGGATGATCACGATTCGTTCATGCGAGTGAACGAGTTATAAAACATTCATTCGCCATTCGTCCACGGTCATCAGTGACCGATACTTTCCATTTACGGAAAAAGTTTAAATAAAATAACATGTAAAAGTCGGAATAATTTATTCTGTTTTCAGATTGAACTGATCTTGCGATCCCTTCTCTCCTTCCTGTTCTCTCAATTGGCTCGAGTATTCCAATGCAGGTAATTCAATGCATCTGATTCGATGCATCTTCAATATGTTATCGGAGCGAAAACCGCGCGAGTTTAGCTCGAACGCGATGCGACAATACGGCGGTTCGAGAGAAGACACTTGTCCGTGATACAGAGAGTTAGTCAAGTTAACGGAGTTAACTGCGTCTGTCTGGCGATTATCTAGACAGTTTCTATAACTTAGATGGGGAAAGAAACTTCAGCTACCTGCGGCTCACGTTAACCGATATTGAGGAAACCGCTCTTTTGCAAATTAAACATTATTTCGACTAAACTAATGACTATTATTCATTGAGATCTGATCACTTTCCTCTTGTCCGAACTCAATATAATCTAATAAGAATTTAATAATTAACCCATGATAGTTATTTGCTATTTTCAAGGTTTACTGAAAGAAATTGAGTTATTAAACTTGTTATATATTCATAATTAGTTACATAATGAAGTCTAAACTGAGAATTCTATTATTAAAGTTTATATATCAGTTCCGTTGAATTTTAATTCGCAATTCGCGAGTTGGTTAGACTTACACATTTAACGTCTTTACGTTTGTAATCCAATCGCTTCCCAAACTCGGGTGCACCGAAGATCACACACACTTTTTCTAGATTATAGAACACCTACCTAGAACAGAAATAAGAGAAAAAAGATTAAGTAAAAGATTTTAAATAATTTCAGCGGAAGACAGAAGCAAAAATGTTTAATTCACTTAAATAATCTTCCACTGCCATCACTTACAATATTCACTTACAAATCATTAGAATAAATAAATAATTCATAGAAACATCTCTAAAATTATAATATACAATACTTTTTGGTTCTTTATATAATATATCCATTCGATTCCTTAATCTCACGATCTTCTACACATTGAAACCAACATCTCAAATTTTAACGTGAACAAACGCGTTATTTCGCGCATCATTCGGTCCTCATAAACAATCTCAGCAGCGGTTGCATAGTTTTACAAGCAGATTTCGCATAGAACATAGCCATTGCCACGCATCATTCGTGCGCGCGCGATCTCAATATCAGCGGACAGGCGCTTGCAATTAGCGGGCCGAGTTGGCCGGTAAACGTTCCCCCGTGCGGTGTTCGGCTGGGGTGCAATTAGGGATACCAGTAGTAGTAGAGTAGTAGTCGCAGCGCGGTGGCGGCGGTCCAACTCGCACGTTGGGGTAATCTGATGATGCTCAGGGCCTGATACATTATCGAATCGGACTAGTACAGGGCGTCGTATCACGCGCGCGCGCGGCCGCGCTGATGTACGGATCCTCCCGGAAAAGGGGTGTTCGCTTGACGGGATCTCGCAATACGTCTCGGGAATACGAATCTCCGTACCCTCGTCCCCGAGTACTCCGGGTAATCCAACCGTTTCTCGCGAGCGGACGCACAAGAGGCCCGGGCACGGACGGACGGACGTTCGGGCTGTTCCACGGTACCGCCCACGACAAGGCGCGTTATCGAGCATCGCGACGCCGTTCCACACCGTGAAAGCCTCCTGGCCGGGTCCTCCCCTCGCCACCCTTCTTGCCTGGCCGTGTTGTCGCCGTATAACAAGCGCCTCCATTAACGGTACGTTAAACGTGACACGTCGGCCGAATTTCCCGGGCCCGCTCGCTCGCTCGCTCGTTCATGGTGCACGTTGCGTCGCGTCTTACGGACGGACGCGCGGTCGGCCGTCAGCCGGCGTCGACGTCGACGTCGCGGTCGTCCCGACGTTGTTTCGCTGTCGAGGACGTAGTAACTGAAGGTACGAAGACTGAGAGAATTTACGGTCGACTTTCCCGTGACAATTGTGAGGATGCTGGTTTCTCGTCTCCAGACCAGAGACAAGTAACTTGCACTATTTGCCTCATACGACTTGGCGTTTAGATCAGAATAGATCAGGCGTTTACATGGAGTCCTTCTTTTTAAACTAAATTTGGAAAGAGCAAAAGCATATGGAAACATGATTTTCATTTTATATGTGATTTAAAAATGGAAAACTTCTGCTAAGGATAAATCGATTTCCGGAGACGAAATTGGATGATATTATTTATCATCAGGCTCTTACTTATACAGCTTGCTCTAATAAAATTTTAATGACTAGCCGAATAATATCAAAAATTACAAAACAGTTACAGAATTTCTCAAGTATGCTACGGTTACGTCACCTAACGTAGATTGTTTATTTAACTAATTATTAATACAAAAGGAAACAAATGATATGGCAGTAAATAGGTCAGTGAGAAGTTAAATGATGATGATTTTCTAAAGCGTCTTTTTATGTCATGTCATCGATTATGATTCGCTATCGTAACAGCGCCTGTAAGTCAGCCGGTTATCGCGATGTATTATATAATAAAAACGCAATTTACAGCATCGCGGGAGATACGGGGCTCGAGGTTTTGTTTTAAGCGGCGATAAGAATCGTCGGTCGTGACGCGCAACGTATGACATAATAAAATATATTTACGAGCGTCCGCATTACGAATACCTATAACTCGGGACGCGCAGCTCGTCGTATACCGCGACATGCAATCCTCGCCGCGGAAAGCGCTTTGCGTTTAACGCGATTCTCGTCGGATCCATCCACGTGCGTACAAATCAATCCGGTGGCTTAAAGAGAGCCCTAAAAAAAAGTCCGACGTCGCTTTAATGGAAACGTTCAACGCTATCACTGTAACGATTTACCTGATCGCGAACGATCGTCGATTAACCGCTTCGATGTCTCGTTCTGAGAGCAAACTCGAGCCAACGCTGCTGTAACGCTTACAGGATGCTGAGCGGATAACGTTTTACAGCAACAGCGATATACTTTCAGAATAATGCTGAATAAAGTCACGCGTGATTCCTCGCACGTTCTCGGCGCATCTCGCAAGTTACGAAGCCATTCCGCTTTTACCCCGAGCTCCCGATTAATTATTCAATCATGATTCGCGAATCACGCAGCCACGATGCTCGGGATCTCGGGATACTCGACGTGTGTATAAACCTGCATACGTCGTGGTGGTCCTCTGGACTGGCGTGCAAACCGCACCGGACAAAGTCAATACACACCGACATCACGCTGCGCCCGCACGTAGGCAGGGACGCAATCGCATTACGCCTGCATACACACGTACACATACGCAGAGGCGTATGTACATAAGCGTATGTACGTACGCGTATAGATATTGTGCACGTAGATGCATCTAAATGGGGAAAGAGAGGCACGCGCTGTGTATATTCACGACAGTGTCCCTGCCGAAGCATAAACGCATCACTCGGTCGACGTGGCGAAAACGAAGTAGATAAAGACTGCACACGAGCGGCGTTGCTACTGGCTTTAACTGAATCCATCTCCTTACGAAAACTCGAGAAACTCTGGGAAATTGCGCGAGGGATTCTACGTTCGATAAAAGCGAACGATTTTCCGTTGTTTTTTTCTGGAAATATCACTGAAAATGTTTTTCTTTGACTGCCTTTGTTTATAGGATGCAATTGACAAGGGAAATCTTAAGATTTATCCTGTTTGCGATGTGCGCTCCTTTGAAATTTCTCTCGAAATTGGCGTATACTTGAAACACGTATTGTTTCAGTGTCTCTAAAGAGACTTTAACATCGGCTTATCGTTGAAATTATTCTTCCGATGACATCTCGTACCTCGAGAACCACAGAAAGATCGAGCGTTTCAACATCTGACATTAAAAGTATCGATCGTAAAAATATTCTTACTGAATTTCAGACAATATTAATAATCATGGTCGCTAAAAGCATCTATCCCTTTAGGCAGTATATCGTTAATAGGTAGTGTAATCGCATTTAAATAATGAAAGTGTTGAGAACATTGAACTTCCGATCGAAACTTTGCCATTCAGTCATGACGAAGGTCTCGAAGGCAAAAGTGACTCCGCTCGATTTTCAAAAGTCTTCGCGTGTTTAATTATAATAAATAATTAATGAAGCCTTAAGTATCCCGTATGCGTTCTCAAAATTGACGCGCATTGCATGCGAGCCGGCCGAGTCGTCGACGTGCCTCGTTACTAACGACCGCGAGCTACCGGGATATACCTGTCGGACGCCGCGACGCGTCTAATTGGCGGAAAATACGGCGGAGACGTCTCGCCACGCGAGGCGGACGTCCAAACGGCGGACGTGCCGACGTCCAGGAGCTGTACACCAGGAATAGACGCACAGCCGAAGGGCCCCGAGGCAGGCAGGCCCCTCTCGCCATCGCGCAGTTTGTCTCCGCGCGCAAACTCGCTCGCTTGGACGCTTGCTTGGACTCTCGCGTCCGCCGTGATTATCGATCGCCGAAACAAGCCGGTCTCTGGCCTCGCGTTTCCACTACTACTCCGCGAAATATCGATGACGTTAAGTCTCTTGAGGTTTACGAGATTCCTATGCACAGTCCAAGTTTCCAATAGCTTAAATGTCACGCTAATTTAAAGCATTATATTAATAATAAAATAGAGAAAAAAGGAAGAGAGAAGGAGAATGATGTACGCATTATCCTCAATTGTGATGACATAGGCACGTCCAGATGGTGAATTTTTTCCATTAAATTCATACCTTACGAATAATAATATCTGATAATGGTGATAATAAAACTAACATAACAACTAGAGAAAAGCAGGCGTCGTTAACGTGAAAATCGACAGCGCGTGAAAAGATTCGAAGTTCGGTCCAAACAAAAGTTTAACTCGGTGCTCGGTTTAACGTGTATCGTTTATCTGTCGCTCGGAAAAGTTTGTCCCGCACACGGTCGGTTACACGGTGGTCCATCGATGGCCGAGATACACCGAGTTATTAGCCGGAGCACGAAAGTTAATCTCACGTAAACGCGCGCGAGTCGATCTTCTCGTTGTCGATGGATAGATGTTTAATGCGACGGATGAGACACTTCACCTTTCATGCGCGTGATTTTGTCAATTAGAGTTCTGTTACAAATTCGTCATTTGATGCACCGCAAATTATGGCACCGGTGCTAACGACGGTGAACACGACGGCGACGACGATGATGACGAAGACGACAACGAAGACGAAGATGACGACGATGACACGAGGTGGGACAAAGTTGCACGGAGGACGTCGCTAATAATAGAGAACCGTCGCTCTCTTCCGGGACCCAGCAGCCTCGAACGCCGTCCGCCGATTTATACGCGTCCAGCGCGATTAAATATGTTTCGCCGCCGCTTCCGGATACGTCCTATATTTGTCGTGCGCGAACGCCCAGACTAAATCCAGCCGAATCGTAGCCGGATGCTGAATCCTGGCCTAATAGGAAAGCGTCGAGTTACCGTTCGTGAGAGCTGTTCATACAACGAAAGCATGACAATATGTAAATTCTTGATAGAAATTGTGATACAACTTTATGCCTTACGTAACACGAAGTATGTGCAATAATATACATATATACATATTATTTTGTATTAAATATCATAAAACAAATGATTATTTACACATAATTATTCAATACAATTTAATACATATATATAATAATAATAAATTCTCGACATTTTTTTAAATAGAGCGTTTACTCCCGCGCGCTTGTCATCGATGCTATTTCTTCCGACAACCATCAATTCGAAATTCGTAGATTAATCTAAAATCGATAACTCAACGCGCGCGAAATGCCTCGTACATCTCTCTTCCATAAGCTGCTAACGATCGTAGTCTTCGCGCGTAGAGTAGTACACAGCGAATTTACGAGCTGCCAAACATCACGATCTCGTATGTCGGGGCGACCGGACGCGTAACTTTCCCGTCTCGCCGTCCAAATCGGATTTTACTCCGATGATTTCCCGTAAAAGCGCTGTCTGAAAATGCAACAGACCCCTTGCACGGATGCCATTTCTCCGCGCGCGCGCGCATGCATTCCCAGCTTTCGTGGCTTTGATGGGTCTCAGACCGCCCTTTCCCTGTAGCCTCTCCCTCGAGCGCCTCCGCGACGACGGTTTCCCGGTCTAAAAAGGGAACGCCGTCCGCTTTTTATCTGCCACACTGAGCATCTCCACCTCGCGAGCATCCCGATTCGTCCTCGATCCCGCGATCAGCGTTTCGCGCGGGATAAGCGTCAAACGTGCCACTCACGGATGCTGGGATCGGATCTGCCCTGAGATCTCTGAGAATTGCTCGTGTACCCCGTGGTTTTATTTATTACGAGAGAAGTCTAAGGAATGTCTTAACATTAAACGCCGCTTTTCACGCGAACACTCATACACGTCGGGAATATGACTTTTCTTTCTTTCTCTTTATATTATTCCATGTAAAACTTCAAGTTACGTGAGATAGATCATAGATCGGTGGACATGGAAGTTTTATAAAGCATTAAGTACACTGATATTGTAATCCTGATCTTAATTTATTATAATAAACTAATATCGAACTATCCTTTGGTTTTACATCAGTTATATATAAGATAAGTTAAAGATTGTTATTCGTTTACATATAAAAATGCACAAAGCAGAATTTTCATATTTTAATAAAACTACTTCTTTTATTGTCCTTATGCAAATCATGAATAAGTAATATTTGCTAAGATTTATTTAAAAGTTATATTTAACGAACGCTTCAGGAAGCGTATAATTTTAACAATAGTCTAAATAAATTGATGAAATAAAGTTTTTTAAAGTTTTTCTTAAAATAAAATAAAATAAAATAAAATTCTGTAATAAATGTATTTTATAATAAAATTTGTTATCGTTATTTACGGGTAAGTGGACTGTATTGGGCTCCGTTAGAGTGTCTATTTAATGATAATATCAGGAAGCGCGCAGTTTTAAGCGGTAAACGCAATTTCCTCCTTCGAGGAGTTTTCAGCACTCGCGAGAAGAGTGTTTCGTGTACACCGCTGTGCTGCAATCGTACGCCGCGGCGAGATTTAATGGCGAGAGCGCGCACGGTGGCTTTGGTGGTCTTAAAGTTTGTAATTTGCATGCATTTGCTCGGGGCGTTGTGTACGCGTGTAAAAATCGCCGGGGGTAAAGTCTGCTTATTTTTTTCTTTTTTTTTACCTGACACCGAAAAGGCGGATCTGGGGGATGGGGGAAGAGGGACCTCCACCGCAACGCGGAAACATACAGTTTAAAGGATTACGCGGTTATAAATAAGACATATTTAATAAAGCGACATTTATAAAATGTCATCGGGATTTTTTGCGGCTGAGAGAAGGAAAAACCGCTCGTATTAATTCGTAATTTGATTACGCGGGAATGTAGACGAATCGGCATACCAAATTGCATTAGTCCTGCCGCAAATTCTCTCGATATTTCAGATAATATTTGTAATAACATATATAGACTTTAATTCACTCACACACGAGTGAAATATGCGCGAATCGCGCAATATTTATTAATTTAAAAAGTGGATTTTATTTTAATCACGAATCCTGGATTCTGAAAAGCGCATGATCATCAAATAGTTCATTTTCATTAATTTATTTTTTCCAAGTTGAGATGAGAGCAATATATATTCTAATAAAAATTAGAAAAAATTATAAACGAGATAACGTTTAAATGGAATTCTCATTGTAGGAAACTCTACATTGCCCATGAATAAAACAAAAAAACGAGAACTCTCGGACACCCTGTATATTCTTGTGCCAGAAATAGACGACAGATAAAATCTTCGCTGTAATAATCGAGAACCGCGCGTCCAATTAATACATTAGGCGCATTAACGTAATTTGGGCAAATATACGGGGTGCTTCAAAATCGCCAAGAAATAAATGCAATATTTAACAAGAACTTTTCTGAAACTTTTACAACCTTTGTCAATAAATTATGTGGAAAATACAAAACTTAAATATAAAAAAAAACTAATACAATAAATCATATAATTAATTTATAATAAATAATTTTATAATATATAATAAATCAGGATGTACATGATTTATACAGTCGATGATTCGAGCTACTAAACATCTTTCAAATGCTGAAACTTCAAGAGCAGCAACAAATTGATGATCTTCTATGGCATCTGCGCTAGCTGGTGCCGCGTAACTTGCCATCAAATTTTGTCGGAAGGGTAATGCACGATGTACATATCCGCTCCTCTGCGGCAATTCTGGGACGCCCTGTTTAAACTTATGGCGCAATACGTCGCGCGATTGTAGCGGGCATGAACGACATGGAGGGGTTAACGCCCGGACGATTTGACATCCTCGGAAATTCGGGCGCGATTGTCCGCCGAGGAGCAGTAACGCGCTTAATGGCGGGCGGAGTCTTGTGAGTTTGTAGTAAATTCGCCGGATCTCTGGTACGCTCTTTTGCTTCCTCCTCTCTCTCATTCTCGCTCTTTACCTCTCTCTCTCTCTCTCTCTCTCTCTCTCACCACACACACACACACACACACACACACTATCTCTCTTTCTCTCTCTTCGCGTAATTTGCATGCGTTTATGGAAACGCGCTCGCGCGCATGCCGATGGATGAAGAGAGATGCCGGCGTACGAAATTAAATTCTGCGAGCTGCAAAAAACATTGCAACCTCACTTTTTCTGGCAGCAAGTATGGATTCGCGTGGCTCGCGGAATCCCGGCGGGCCCTGGATTTTTATGTAATGAAGGCGCGAGCCGCGAAGACGAGGGAGAGAGATCTCGAGCCAGCCAGGTTTGGTCCCCGGATCGTTACGAGGACGCATTTAATACGGGGTGTCCGGTCGTTGTACCGTTGTGTTGCTCGCGTTAATGACTTCATCGAACCTCAATGGATTTGTCGCGGCAGTCGGGCAACAATCGACAGCGAACGAGCCTCGCTCGTTCGTTGTAGTGACGATATATTTTCGTTGTAACAACGTGAAACGGGATTCATTCGATTACGATAATACGACGCTCGCCACAATTGCGACAATATGCTGTCGCGAGCGGAATGGTACCGACCAATCATGACCTCGGTCGTTTAATTGAAGAACACCAGAATAACGGACGTATGTCAGCCGATACATAAAGAGCGAAACTGCAAGCTTAATGAAATGCACTGCGAATAAAAACACGCTACCGCGACGAAGCGATAAAACTGAATGGATTCATCGCGAAGAAATAGTTGCGAATATATATGCGAATATATGCAGCATGCAACAGCAGATGCACCTGGATCAAACGTGATTAGCGAAAGAGTATCGCGACTGCAGCGGGCAAATTCGCACATTGGATTGTCGCGGATTGTTACGAATTGTCGTGAATTGAGTGGCAGATTTAACTAAGCTTTGACAATCTATTCGGATATAATTGTATCACACGGCTGTCATATTACGATTATACCGAACTGTGTATCATTAATTATTCGATATTATTACAACGCTTGCTTTGTATAAGCGCCCTTTAACGTGGTGATGAGCTGAATGGTTCGAGTTAATGGCAAAAATTATAGTTTGTCCCCCAACCTCACCCTCCCTCCTCCATTCTCTTCCATTCGCGGGAGTAATGATTTCTCTGCACAACTGGACGTAATGAAATCAGGATTCCATCAAACAGCGGACTGCGGGTGAAAGTGGAACGTAAAATTGCAGTCATCGATCACAATTTTCTCACGGTATACTTTTTATTTTCTAATATATCTTCAGAAGAGGGGAAAACGCGGAACGAGCTCGCTTCCGCTCCCGTCCACGACTCCGCCCGTAGATATCGTGCGGTTTTATGTTCCGGCCCGATGAATCGATCTTTACATGGACAAATTGGAAAGCTTGATTGATACACGAGGCACGAGGTCGCTGTACGGTGAACGAAGTAACAAAACGGCACGCGCGACAGAGAAACCGAACGAACCGGCAGAAACATACAGAGATCGGCAGTCTCTTATTGCCGCTGTCAATGGGCAGAATGAGAACGGGAAACGCGAACAATGACGATGAATATGCCGCGACCGACGGCGCTCGGGAGAACAGGGTTGAGGGGTAGGGGCGGAAATTGGTTTAGTGTTTGCCTTTTTGACTGAAGCACTGTCAGTTACATCTGGTGGCGATATACGTGGACCGAGTGTGCCCCATGACCTGTGACCCCTCGCGCCGCCGTCCCGTGCCCGCACGTTCTGAGGGTGGGCGGCGGGAGAGAGGAGGGAGGACAATGCGGAAGGTCGATCGTCAAAAGCGCCCCCAGGAAAACCGCCAATCAATCGAAAGGGCAGCGGATCGATGTAGCGGCTCGCGCGATGCCGAGACTGCCTCGCGTGACGAATCGCCCTTGTTGAGGAATGCGAACAGAGGGTGAACGAAAAAAAAAGTCGAGAATAGAAGAACAAGTGCAGAGCGTGTGGCGAGGAGCGTCTACATGAGCGGGCTCGTTCGCTACGAGTAGTCCGATACAACGATTGTTCCTGGCTAAGGGCTTTATCAGGTTTGTTCGTCACACGCGAAAAGCACGCTCTCGTCAGCCGGCTGGTCCGTCGCGCGATTACGCGCAATTGTCCGGTTCTTACGAAGAGAATCGTCGACTGTGGTAATTTATCGGTGTTCCGTCAGCGTTGAATGCCTACTGTATTCGTGCAATTCAGGATTATACTATAAATGGAATAATAAAGAAACTGTATGATGATCTTATCATTTCTGAATGAATTATTTTTATGTGTATTATTTGGAATTTTTACAATATGATCGCTACAATTTTAAATTACGTCATTATGCGCCTTCGTGGGAACATCATGTACCTGTACGTACATGTACGCTTACTGCTTCAGTGCACCGTTTTTACTCAGCGCAAGCGAAACCGACACATTTGTAGGCTCCTATCTGCTCGCCTCTGCCCCGCGCTTATCTGGCACGAGTAAATCTCGCGCCCGATCAGGGGTCCGCGATATATGCGGATGTCGTGTCGCCCAAGGCAGTTTAAGACGCTTACTGGAAGCTCGTAAGCTCGCTCGCTCGCGGCGACTACGGCGTGGTCTGCAACGTAGGCTATGCAGGGACACCAATTGGCATTCATTGGCGCCAATTTATCTTCGCAGAGGCGGGACGTGGTTGAAACTTGAGCGTGCTGCTGCTCCCGCGTCCGCTTAATTGTACGCCGGTACTAATTAAGCGACGACGAGACCACCGCGAAGGAGAATACCCCATAGCCTGCCTCTCTATCTCTAGCTCTATTTCTCTAGCTCTATCTCTATCTTTATCTCTATATATCTCTCTCTCTCTCTCTCTCTCTCTCTTTTGGATATAATTTGTAGAATGTTTTTAAGTTTATTTCCGTTAGAAACGCTATGGGGTTTCCTAATAAAACCTATCCTTCTTTTCCTCTCATCCCTCTTTTCAGAAGGAGACTTCGCGTCAACCCTTGATGATCGAGAAGTATGTACGAAAATTGTTCAGAGTTTTCAAACCATCCCCGACAGTGTTCGAAAACTTGAAAAACAAATCCGAAGTTTCGTGTCAGATTATTTACGCACACTCGGAAATCCCTCACGTTATTCGGCACGTCTCGTTATCGCGTGGCGGTATTATTTTCCTACGTCTTCCACGTCTCTGATAACGGAAAGCTGATAACTTTTAGATAGTTGCCGTTAATCACGTATAAACGTCAAACTTTGCCGAGATAGTTAGTCCGACGGATGTCTTCCGTGCGCGATGAGTGAAAATCAACCCTTGCACGCCTCGACGGGGCGAGAAAGGAGGAACGGGGGTGGAAGGGAGGAAGCGAGTAAGCGCGGGCCCAAATCCAACTTGCGGTCGAGGCGTTGATGGCGGATATTGATTCGCCAAACATATCGCGCCGCGGGAACCGGGTGACTCCGTTTCCCCGGTTGGTCGGCTATTAATATCGTAAGCGTACACAAGAGAGAGACCGTGGGAAATATACCGTTCTCGCGAAAGAGTTTACGCGGGCGCTACGATTATTTTCACAAGTCAAAAGTGACCCGAATGTGCATCGGGATTGATGAATATTTTTGTTCTTTGTTTTTGGGGTTTTCTTCTTTTTTTAGATTGAAGATCGCGCATGCATTTCGTCAGATTGGACGACACGGAAATTCGTAACGTTAAGAAAAAGAGGAATTCGAATAGCATTTTGCCAACAAGTTATAAATTTTTTTACATCTGCGTTGATTTTTTTTATACCAGACTTTACGTAATCGGTGTGATTCGCCGACTGTTACTTTATTCTACTTAGCAATTATTTCCAAAAGTCCGAGTCGGAACTTTCTACGCGCCCCATGGGATTGAACGGCGGTAAAATAAGATTTAATTAAAGTCGGTAGAACTCAAGGTGGATGTTTCACGGCGAAATTCATACGACGTATAATTTAAAATGCGCTTCCGTACTCCCGTACTTAATGCTCGCTCCTCGTTATAACTCAACCTCGGAATTTGAATATGGCGAGTTCGAAGTTTCGGGCCGAAGAAGCAGCGGTTGAAGTTCGCCTACATTGCCTACGCCTCATACCGCGGCGCAATAAATCGGGACCGTGAACCGCGACGACAAAGGGTCAAGTTATTAGCGCTAGATTGCACGCAGTCCATTATTATCTGCGCCTCCGAGCGTGAAGAAGATCGGATTCCATTAACCGCGCGTTCGCGTCGCGACGCGTTGCTAAAGAGTCGCCGACGAGCGGAGATCAACTTGGACGAGAAATCGTGGCGATCGCATGACTAGCATCATTTCTCAGATGGCTACAATCTGCCATCTCTTCCATTATTCCCCTCTAACATTCTCGTTTACGGAATTCCGCTGAGGCGCCGGTGAACTAGCGCGAGGCAACGCGCCATTCGCCGCTTTTCGGGCTCTAAGTATAGCAATTGGGCCGATCGCGCGTCCCTTTCCTGCGCGATCGTTAATTAAATCGAGCCGAATGATTCAGGAGGGACGACCTTTCGCTTGCGAGAATCGGCTGATGTTCGAGCGCGCACCGAATAATTGCTTCCTGCAGCGATGCAGCGATGGCAGACGCATGCCAATTTTCCATCGCATCCTCACTGTAAAATTGGAGATCTTTGAATTCCCGGTGTCTGTTAAAAATTTCGAGAAGTCTTAGAACACACCGTTTTATCGTTGAAGATATTTAAGAGATAAACGAAGATAATAACATCAAAACTTGATTGAATTATCGTACTGTGATCGCCACACGGATGGAACCAAATCTTGATAACATCACGCAATCGCGAAGAACGAAATGAGAAAAATTCGTAAAATCCCAAAACTTCCGCGCCGCTGAAATTAAATGAACTTTCCACATACGCCAACGTCTCGATCACGCTGTTGTGTAACAGGTTTTGTTTGCAATTGCGGTATGTACGTGTGCGTACACATGCATATGCAAGTACATATAACGAAATCGCGTAATTCGGACTGCAAATTCGAATGTAATATGAAAGTCCGGAGTCACGCGGGCCGCGATATTTTATTTCGTGAATTAAGCACGATCCATTAACGACGCGCACGCGTATACTCGCGGTGGAAAATCATCGGAAGCTCGCAGAAATGGTTTCAGCAGCGTGGTGGCAACTGTTCACTGTATTTCACGCGGAGCATATTGCGTACTTATCAGCGGGAAATTGCGCGAAAGAGCGTCGCGACGCGCGATGATTTTCACATCGGGTCGTGCCGGATACGAAAACGTCGCGACGTCCTTTTTGCACCAGGCGTTTCGCTCGCGTCCATTCGCGATTTATTCGTCGCGAAAGCGCAAAGCGGATCGAGGACGACCGCGAACGAAACGAGCTCGTGCCGCAAATATCTTGCTCGATATCGCGGTTTCTTGTTGTCGCAGTAATGCTTTCAAAATGTTTTGATTCGCAATGCTTTCCGAAGCTTCTCAAAATGCTTTACATCGCCGAACACCGCCTGTAAAGTGATTTTATTTCGTGCGATATTTTCAGCGATTTTATTTTGCGACTATTTATTAGCATTTTTACATACTTATATATTAAAGATTACGGTGATATATTATTTTATGAACCATTATCCACGTTCCTACTGCGACAGCTGCGTAGTTTCGACATCTCGATCCGATCTTTTGAGCAACGAGTCGTGAATAATTATTCTGATTCCTCCGTCTGTTCGTTGCGGCCGACGGATTATGTATCGGTCCCGGTTAGGGGTAAAATCCCTCTGGCCTACTTCGCATGTATAACCGTGGAATGATTCGACGGACTCCGGGCGCCGGGCCACCATGACCGCAAGCACGATAAATCTTGCCCCGTCAGTCAATCGGTCAATCGATGAGCCGACCGATCAACCCATCCATTCATCTATCTAAACTCGAACAACCGAGCACATGCACGCATGCACTCACAGGCGCGTCGTCATCGGAAGTGATTCCAGGCCCGGACGTGCGCGTGAGCAAGCGAGCGAGTGGCGACGATATAGTTCATAAATTCCCGAATTTAAGCGGTAGACGCCCGTCGTAAACGCCGAGGCTGATGGTGGCCGCAAACGAAGACGTTAAAAATCGTAACTTCGGAAGGGGGCTAAAATATACAACCGGCAAGGCGAGGAGAGGGCAAGAGGAGGGAGATCGCGGCCACCCGTGTGCAGTGTGGCGCCGAGGATCGCGTGAGGATCTCCTTCGGGAGTAAACAAATCAATTCCGGCCCGGGACACGTTTATGCCCCCGATCGTAAATTATCATTAAGGTGATTGCCTACGTATGCACACGTGTACACGTATGCACGCACACGGTAACGAACGGCACACGATCCGACCCCGTGCACGTGTGAGAGCATCCACGATGAGATCCTGCGATGAACATCATCGTGGCCGTCGTTGATGTCATCATATCGCGATTGTTCAGATGTGTTGTACGGTGAAAAAGTGTTTTCCAACAGCTTGATCAAAAAATTCGATTAAAACAATAAATATTTCGAACTGAAGTAGAGTTTAAAGAAAAGTAATACATCGCTGAAGGAACAATCGTGGAGTACACGTCGTTATTGTTTAGCGCGTTTATTATTCTCGAGGTTGCGCTGCTGCGAACATGCAATTTACCATGAAAGAAATTAAGCTGCTTAAGCGATTTTCAATAAATCTGACTTCACAGTCGCAGCTGGAAATTTAATTTCGTCGCTCCGGTGTTTTCCCTCCGATAAGAATTATAATTCCTGCTGGTTTGTGCCACTTCTTTGAAACGGCAAAAGTGAATCATTCGACTGCTTGCCGAGTCGCTCTGATAGCGGTTGCTCATGACCGTCGTGTTTTAACAGAATGCCGATTATTTTTGTATTTCAATGATTGGTAAAATTCAAATTGACGAAAATTCTTGTCTCAGAAAAGCGAAATGTTAGGTGAGAATCTTACTCACATTGATTTAACGACGTTATTAACGGCCATCCCGTTTCGGCGCATTTATCGATCGATTATGAGTGACCGGAAAACACGGCGTAGCAATGTGGTAATTTGAGAGCGCATAATAATCTTGTTGCTCGTAGATGCAATATTAATTCTCAGAATTATCTTCGATGGAGAAATTAAGCGCGGATAGAGCCATGAAGTGATACCCGATGGCGGCTTTGGCGTAAACCGCGAGCGCAATCCGCTCACGGGATCCGTCGTTTCCGCGGACTGCCGCGACCGGAAGGATAATGGTTTAATAAAACCGCCACGCGGTGACATTAATCAATAACTATTTAAATGTCCTCATGTCGCAGGCGATCTACGCGAGCCGATTTTTCTCGAGTACGTTTTTGTCACGTCGATGTGCGAAAGAAGAAAAGAGAAGATAGCTTTCTTGCTTTTCGTGAGTAAGAAGAATCTCCCGAATATCCGGTTTTTCCTGCTGCTCCCGGAATTAACTCATTCGTTACAAGCGTCGGTCGAATAGCGATTAAAACGCCAGTGTAGACTGTTGGCATTACGCATTGTAGCAATTAGAAGTACTTTCTTCACTTTGCTCCATTGTTTTAATTCGTTATATTAAAGAAGTAACTTTTCAAGCAAACGAAATGGAATTTATATAAAAACTATATTAATTTAAAATTATGTTTAGTTTACAGGCTATTTCATGAATGACTGTAATCTCGTAAAGCATGAGAATTAAAGCGCGAATACGCGTCGTGCTTGCAAATAAACAAAATAAATTACGCGTGGATGCTGTTTCGCAACGCCGAATCTATCATTGGCGTTTTTTTGTTGCGATTAACTTATCTTGTTGCTGAGCTTTGAGTGTTATCTACGCGTTAGAAGTTACGTATGATGAGAAAATAGAAAGAGGGAGGTAACAAAAGTAGAATTATTAAGACATATGAAAAAAGTACTTAAAAATCGTGGAACGAAAGCATCATGTAAACCCAGAACTTCAAAAAGAGACTCTATATAAAATGAGGACGTGTGCGGCATTGCCTTAGAGAAAGATTTAAAAGCTTAAAACCTCTTGCATCTTTTAAAAAGGACATTATGGGACACGTATAACGGTATAAACGGGAAAAAAAGTAAAACTTTCAGAATAACGTTGAAAGATGATGAACGAGAAGCAGAACTGCATACATTTTTTGCATTTCGTATATGTATCTTATTCATTTCATATTTTCTATGTTATTATATATATTATTTTATATTAGTATTTTATATTTTATATTTTATACTTTGCTTTTCCGATCATTACATACACAACATCAAAACAGATTTGCAAAGTATTTGTTACGGTGCAAGAAAACACGAAGACATTGTTATTGTGACAATAATTTGTGACATCTTTAAACAAATAACTAAACACGAACAGCTATCAACGCGACGACAGTGACGCGTGCTTCTCGGCAATTAAACCGGATGAATTAAGATTTCGTTTGAATTCCTTCTCGATTCGATCGCGGCGCACGTATCGAATCCGAAAGTTCCGATATTCTTCGGCGTGTGCAATCTCGGAGTTTTAATCCAGTTAGGACGCGCGGTCCATTATTCCGACCGCGTAATGAAATGCGAATTGAAACGAGACGAGAACGACGACGATGGCGACGACGCCGACAACGAGGAGGAAGACGACGAGGAAGACGACGACGATGTTGTCGTCGGCGTCGGCAATACCGGATGCCGAAGACGGTCCTACGTAGAGAAGTGGAACGTTACAACCATAAGCCGGTAATCGATTTAGTGGCACTTAAGTCGGAAGCTCTCGAGTGCGAGAGTGCCTGCCTGCCTGCCTGCCGGTTATCAGGCGGGGCATTAAAGTTTAGCGAGCCGAGTATGCACGAGGTACTCGCATTGTGGATGAGTTCACTTAACGCCAAATCAGACAGAGTTTCAACAAGCGAACCTGTCATCGACGCGAGCGGGTTGCTCGGAGGAACAACGGTGGAAAAGAATTATGAGGGGAGTCCGCGAACTATAGTTTCCAGAGCGAGATAAAGACGGTGGCGGCAGCGATTCTGTTTTTAATCTTTGTAATAATATCCACGTGGGATGGATAATTAGGGTAGCTTATGAGGCATAAACGTTAATGAAATTGCCGCGGCTGGGCGTCTCTCATCACGTTACGTGTGATCGATTGCGAGAAATGCGCGACGGCGGATTTCCCTTTTTGTGCCCGCCGATGTGAAAAACTCGGTAAAAAGAGATTAATTGCGGAGATGGCGATGAACTAATAATGCGAAGTGCTTCGATTAAATTGCAATCATATTATTAGAAATACGTATACGGCGCTCGAGGAAATTGTAAGAAATTAAAATCACGTTCCGCTTCAACGTACTATTAAAGTATCAATCTCTATCTGAGTAATAAAATTTAGAACAAGACGTAAGTTTTTATGCACTGTTTAAAACAAACAAAGAAATGTAAAAGGAATTTTATAAGATTTTATAAGAATGTGAGAGATATAAAAAATGAAAATTATTTTTAAAAAATAAAGATCCGAATCCACATTTTACTTAATTCAATTGTGAGTATGTTCTCACGAGAAAGAAGTGTAACACCGTGCGTATCAATTTGACATTTATTTCAGTACTAACAACGTGTATCGGCTGAAGAAGACAACGAGGGGATGAAAGCTGAGCTCGGCGCTTTACTTACAAAGTAAGCCACAATAACTCAAAGTATCAATCTGCAGAGTATAATTTCAGGTTCGCGGGCGCGCAGTATTTTGTCAGATCAACGTGTGCGTGCGCGCGAGAGCCGAAACGGATCCACTCGACCGAGAGGCGAGAGGGTACGCAAATATCTACGAGTAATCCCGGTATTCGTTCGTTCCCCATCGCGAAGAAACCTCGCTTATCCCTCTGGCAGAAGAGATATCCGCGGGAATAGGTCCCGCCGACATTTCCATGAGCGTTCGTCGTCGCCGCCGCTGATGCAGCGTCACGGACCGCGTCGCCCTGTAAAAAAAGGGTAAAAGAAAAAAAACGATGACATGTTCCTCGGTGGAGAAGCGCACGGAAGCCACCGGTCATTTTTCAGTCGGCGCGGAAATAAGATGTCGGCGTTGCCAGGTTCATACGGCGGGTGGGAGCGGGAAGGAGAGGCGCGGATCGGCCGCAATTTCGCGAGAGCAGCGATTGTTATCCATGGACGAAGGATAAAAGAAAGAAGTGATGACGTACGTATACAGGGTGAGGCACCTAAAACAGACCACCTGAATATCTCGGCTGTTATTTGGTGATAGAAAAAAATGTGTCAGACCAAACTTGCATGCTTTCGACGGACACATAATTTGTTCTAAATACTTTTATTAGGTGGACGCGTAGAGGTCATATGAAGGTCAACTTCGTTTTTTTAAATGGTATGATATTTTTACGTACCATCTAGTAGAGCGTTTGAAGATGCGCACATTGATCTACGGGTCAAAATCATTCAAGGTCACTGAAGGCCAACTGCAAGGGAAAATAATTTACTTTATATTGCCTACAGTTCTCTGCTATTAAAAATACTGTAAACTCAGAAATGAAAAAGTTCTAGCCATTAGAAAGTTTTTCTTTTCCGATAAGTTCTGAGTTGATAATATCATTATTTTTTATATTGCCTAGAGTTCTCTGCTATTGAAAATACCGTAAATTCAGAAATGAAAAAGTTCTAGCCATTAGAAATTTTTTCTTTTCCGAGAAGTTCTGAGTTGATGATATCATTATGTTTTATATTGCCTAGAGTTCTCTGCTATTGAAAATACCGTAAATTCAGAAATGAAAAAGTTCTAGCCCTTAGAAATTTTTTCTTTTTCGAGAAGTTCTGAGTTGTTGATATCTATATTTTTTATATTGCCTAGAGTTCTCTGCTATTGAAAATACCGTAAATTCAAAAATGAAAAAGTTCTAGCACTTAGAAATTTTAGCCTTCAGTGACTTTGAATGGTTTTGACCCGTAGATCAATGTGCGCATCTTCAAACGCTCTACTAGATGGTACGTAAAAAAACATATCATACCATTTAAAAAAACGAAGTTGACCTTCATATGACCTCTACGCGTCCACCTAATAAAAAACTATTTAGAACAAATTATGTGTCCCTCGAAACCATGCAAGTTTGGTTTGACACATTTTTTTCTATCACCAATAACAGCCGAGATATTCAGGTGGCCTGTTTTAGGTACCTCACCCTGTATATACATCGACTTTATTCGCGCTTTATTCGGACTCGAGCACGAAAGAACTAATTGTGGTCTAATTACGATTGCTGCTGTCATCGTGCTAATTACACACAGCCATTGCCGACGAATTAGAGTCGGGCTTGTTAATTTTCCGATCTCGAGTGCTATTTCAATTTTGCTTTAAAAAGTGATGCTTCGAGTTATTCTATTCTAGAATTTATTTAAAAGCGGTTAAAAGCGAGATCGAAAGTGTTCTTTTCTCAAAAAGATGAACGTATGTCTGAGCGTTGCCGCACTTATTGCGCGAGGATAGTGACGGGTGAAAGTGCTCATGACACGATGTGAAAATCGAGGGATGAAAGTATTATCAATCTTAGACAGTTCTTTACAACGGGCTTTTGAGAGCTCTCGATTTGGCATCGGTCCAGCGCGGATATGAATACGCGGCGTGGCGGTCCGACGAGTATTTGATTACGATCACGACGGCAGGAAATCCCTTCTTCTCATGCCAAGTGCACGGAAATACTAGATCTTGTATATAGAAACGATACTAGTCAAATACCATCAGTTTCGAAGCAAAGCACTGCCGACAGACGCTTAACAGTCGTGTCGAGTATTTCTTCCTCATTTCTCTATTTCTCCATGTTGCAGCTTTTCTCGCTTTCTCCGACGATTAATCTTTATTTTGGGAATTAAACTTGAATCGATCGAGCTCGAACGACCGGTCGATCGCCGTAAATGATACATGAGGTAAAAACTCATTTTCTTTCATGGCGATGTGGACCGCTTCTTCCGATAATGGCCGGTGTCGTATATCCACGTCCTTTTTATGTCGCCGTTCTCGTCCTAATGGCGAACGTTTAATTCTACTCGTATGCATTACGCGCGCGCGAACACGGGCGTCAAACGCGAAAATAAGATCGCGGACAGTCACTAAAAGGCGTTCAACGACTTTCGATGCTCTGCTAGTGGAATCCAAACGATCGTATAACGATGACTCTCGCATGTCACACGCTTTCAGCACGACGAAGTCGTCTTACAATGCCTTCGTCGCGGAGTAAACCCGCGAGAGCTCTCGCGGCTAGACCCGGAAAAGCTCTTCTTCCCGTTTTCTCTCTTTCTCTTTCCCATCCTTTCGCTTTATGGAGCGAACGACGGTACGAGTATCTCGTACGACCAGGGAAGATGCAAGACGCGCACGTCGGATATTCCGGTTAATGCTTCCGCGTGTCGAGAGGAGTAAGACAACGGCGGAGTGAGTGGAAAGGGGATGAGGGCACGCGAGGGAAAGACGGCATTTCGCGTCGATAGGCACCATCGCGCGTAACGCGCGCCACGGGAGGGAAGAAAGAGCCCTATTGACATTCAAATTCTACACGCGGGGATGACTCCAGCAGCTGCAAATATTTGTACCCGCATACTCCCTGAAATATCTGAGAAAGACGCAAACGGGCGCGCGGTAAAGAAAAGGAGACGCCATGCTCGTCCGTCATAAAACCGCCGGCGTCTCCTTAAGGGAAATTTACTCCGCGAGAATTTACCGTCGGATCATCTCATAGACATACTACGTGTGTACTTCTCCTCGAGAAAGAGAAACTGGAGAAAGTTTTATTCGCGACGCTATTTTTTCGACGTTGCGAGCGACCTCCGCTCCTTTTTCAGGACAATTTGGCGCGTGAACGCGCGGATCGGATTTGCCTGTTTTCTCGATTAATTATGACGAATAAAAAATAATATAAAATTAATGTGACCACATTCCGAGTGATTTGTAATACAGATTTTTTTGCTTTTGTGACGCCAAGAAATTCACCGAGAAGATCATTGCGCGCATTGCGATTTGGTGAACGCGGGGGATGCTTGCGGCGTAGCATACACGCCGTGGAGCTTCTTTTCGCAACAGGGGAGGATATGTACTACGTCGCTGGACGTCGTGTTTTATTCGCAAGGAGACCCTCGGTCGCGTGTATGCAGTGCGCCGTACATGAAAAGATAAAGCGGCTCCACTGCAGAACATCTCGCGAGAAGGGTCACGATGTATTTTTAAAAATTCGCCGGGACGCGCGCCTCGTCGTTAAAACGTAATCGGCCCGTCTCGTCTGTGATTCGCATCTGCGTCCATTCCGAGAAAGTCCCATGGAGAACGCGTCTCACTGGACCTGAGTCTTGAATCGCAGCGCAACGTCATTGCGTCGCGATTCGCAAAGAGAACTCGCAGTTGGAAAACTGATGGAACTGTTTACGATTCGGGGGTAGCGAGCGACGTTTACCATGTTCCATGAAAATTTTCACGAAGAAATCGAAACGTTCGCGCAACATTGCAGCAATTGATACAATTCTGTCACGAAAGGGAATATCGGAAACCTTAGGAAATCTCCTTGTACGCGGATCATTCAGAATTCGTTCCGTAATTCAGCATGACAGTCATCGTTCATTTATAAATCGGCCAGAGCGAATCAAGTACGACGCGTGTCTTCGCAATGAGACACAATAATGCTCGGTAATGCGAAAACTGGACATTAGTCCGAGTGCACTGCACTGGTTGAACAATGATACGCGCCTAAACGTTCCTAAAGGATCTGTCATTATCGATTCTTTGGGAGCCGCCGACGTGACTCGCAAAGCCGACCGGCTGAAATATGTAGAGACCTGTCAGCCGATTACATTTCGGCTCACGTGGTTTCGATCATGACAATGCGACGGCGACGCGCGGATTAATGATCGCGATGACGACCATTGTGATTGCGTAATGCGCATGTAACGTTCAATCTGTCGTACGTATACTTAATAATTCTGCCGCTGCCACTGTCAATTGATGGTCAGACTCGCGCGCGAATAGTGAGCGCAGCCAATCTGTGGGCCACAATATTTCACCCGCCGTGATTAACGATGAAAATAGCACCTGTGCTGGCGATTGACGTAAATTAGACATTTTACCGATTGACGAACGAAAGATTGAAGAACGGAAAGACGGGAATGAGGAACATCGCGCGCGAGGAATCTCCGCAGAAACGTACCGATTTCCGCGTGCAGATTTCAACTTCGAGACGTAAATCGAATCTTCTTCATTCCGAGAGGCACCTCGGGAGGAAGCAAAAGGGCATCACGAATATATTTATATTAAAACGTTACAAATATCGCTCGCGGGACCGCACGCGGGTTCAAGCGCCGACATATCTACACGCGAGCAAGTTCCTCGCGCAAGTTTCGAAGCAGAGAGGTAACATTGTAATACAGTCACTAATTATTCCGTCGCGATAACGTATGTACACGGAATCGGATCGCGCGGAGAAACAAGCGGGCCTGCGTATATGAAGATAACATCGCGGGCGAAGTCAGTTTCGTTATCGCGATCGCCAACCCCCTCGTCGTATCAATCATCCGGCGAGCGAGCGTACGAAGCGTGGTAAACGTTAAAAACACCGAGGCTCGAGAGAGATCTTGGGGCCCGGGACGTTAGAGATGCATTACACTCTACCCGTTAAATCAGCGTACGCGTAAATGTGCAAAACGGGCTACGCAAAGGAAAGTGCTTTCGTGGAGCAGCGTGGCATCTCAAAAAAAGGAACCTCCCTCTCTCGTACGTGCAAAAGACGAGGAGCTGTAAATTTCAAAGAAATCTCTGCGGCTCTGGTACTCTGAATTGAATCCAAAAAAGCCGAGCAACAGCAACGGATCTCTATACATCTCCGGGCCCGAAGCGGAGAGATTCCAATACTTTGACTCCTCTGAAGCCGAGGAACTCGAGAACAAAAAAGTGCTGTTCTTTTATTTTTTTTAAAAGTAAAAGTTTCTCACCTTATCCTCTTTTTTTCGACGGAAAGTTCTCCGGCTCTTTACTTTTTAGCGCAGAAACTTTCCGTATGTACTTCTATTTATTTATAGGAAACCTTTCTCATAAAAGATGTCTTTCAGTCCCTCAGTACAACCATCAGAGTTTGTTTCTTTTGATGTCTCGTACGCGCAAAATGAATCGACGTAGCGAAAAAAAGCGAAACGTATGCAATGATATAAAATAATTAACGGCTTGCCACGTTTTGCCAGTCTCAATTCCATCCTGAGAGATCAGCGCGACCACGACCAAAAATTCCGCGCACCTTGCGAGGAAGAGGCATCCTGATTTTACGCATATAAAAGGGAACCACTTTCTCCTCTTTCTCAAATAGACGCAAAAGAAAGAAAGAAAGAAAAAAAGACGGAGGAAAAAGAAAGGAGAAACCAGACGACCCTTCGAACTGGGAAATAACCGAGGTACCTCACGTCGCAAACATTCCGCTCGATCGCGTCGCGGTCCCCTCGATGGCACACGGCGCGCTCGTGAATGACGGCGTCGACGTCGACGTCGACGTCGGCGCGAATGAAACGATAACGGTGCCGGCAAGAGGCCATCAAGCAGCCGCGAGTCCATTTTTCGCGCGACGAGCCGCGTCCGTTCGCACGTAGCTCGCGCGTCGTAAAGTGAAAAGTTGCCGTTTCGACCGGAAGGCAAGTAGAAGAAAGAATGAGAGAAGGGAAGAAAGGCAGCAGAGCGAAAGAGAAAAGGAAACAGACGAGAAAGAGAAATGCGAGGGCGGTGCGGGACCACGCGGAGGACCGGCCTCGTGTCGGAGCCATTGTTGGTTAACGAGGTAACTCGACACGTCCGAAGATAACAGGGTTCGTGCTCTGCACGAGTAACTCGCCGCAAAAAGTCCGTCCATGGCCGGTCGGAGCCGGAGCCTGCCGCTCGGAAAGCTTGTCGCGCGACGAAGCTTGACTACTACTTAACCAGCGTAGGATCCGCGGATTCGTGCAAGAAGGGGATGGGGGATGATGGAGTACGCGACGGCGGCGGTGGCGGGCAGGAATCGAGGGTGGACGGGGAGAAAGAACGCCCGTGAATCGGAATTCGAGACTCGGCGACTCTCCGACTCTTCTGGATTACCGATTGTGCTCCTCGTCGCTCCTCGGATACGAACGATTGCACCCTTACAATGCTTGCAGTCAAATCATTGTCTCTTCCCAGGGAATGTTAAACCCTTTGTATTCGATACGCTGTTTTTCTCTTTCTGTTTTTCTTGCGATATGGATTTAAAAGAATATGCGATATAATTAATATCACCGACTGCTTTAAGTAAATGTTGCCGAACGAGGCGCCGTCGTCGTCTCTCCTAATTGTAGCTTCCGCGAGCTCGTAAATCGATGTAGTTAAGCACACGACATTCTATCTTTGAGAGGCACAACGCGAACGCATCGATTATGCCCGATGACAGGCGCCTCATTAGTTATTGCCGAGGGAAGAACAGCCCGGACCGGAATAATTTCAAACGGAGCGTCCTGTCGCGTTATGCGAGTTCCGCAATTGCGCGAGATGAGTTCATCCGCTCGGCATATGCGAGCGAGCGGCACGTCAATTACAATTGTTAACTCTAATTTAATAATGCGGTCGTTAATGATGTCATTCCGGTATTCTTAAATTTCCGAGATTCTCGATTTTTGGAGAATCATCTCTCTCTCTCTCTCTTGAGATGCGGATCGCTCTGATATTCCGAGGATCTGCGAGTTGTTAATTTATCTTACCGCGGCTTACGTAAATATTAATCTTGTTGCATTCTCGTTCCGAGATCTACAAAGTCTTAAATACACATCCGACGTTACATCACGTGCTCTGATGATAATGATAAAAAGATATCTTTAATGAAACGAGTTAAGAGAGGAATTAATTAAATTAAAGCTCGACGGAACATGATCTGAAGATTTAGAATGAAACTCGCGTATTTCATTATGTTTCAACGAAATATCGTTTGAAATTTATACACTGTCCGACATTGTACCGTTACACGTCCGTGTACACGCAGGCAAGGAAGAAGCGTATTCACTTCCGTGGAATCTCTGGGATAGTTGGAGCAGAAAATGTTGCCGGTACCTTCATAAATAAAATACTTTGAGAAAATTCTCGAGGTAGAACTCGTTGTCGGCATCTACTGCGGGACGCTTATAAGAAAATCTCGTAAACACAGGTGTCCAAAACGTGGAAAACCGAGGCACCCTCCTGCAGAAGTTTCTGGTTCACCGAAATTTGCGATGCAAAGAGAAAAAATGCAACCTGGCGCCTTATAGTCGTTGACAAATTGTCGCAAATTTGTGTACATGCGTAAATTCGCAACAGCTGTACATTATGATGTACATTAATTTTCATATATTTTTATATTTTATAACGTCCACGCATGACGATAATAACTTCAATAAATCTAACTAGTATTGTAAAGATAAAACTAATCACCATAAATTTATATTATAATATAACATCTCTTAACTACTACTCACCATTATCGTGATTCAACGTCACATCAACACATGGAAAACTATTAAAATTATTATTATTAACATTTGCTTGTTCGGGGTTTTGCTTATGTTAAGAAAATTTCGTGAGCATCATTTTTAATAATCTTTTATCATGTAGCAATGCCGTGCAGTGGGATGCTGTTGTCTGGGATTTTTGTTGCAACAATTAATTATCACGGCCGTTGTGCGTTCGTCAGCGAGGACTTCCAGATAATCCCGATAGTTCGCACTAACGACAGCATAAGCAATTTGTCTTGGCGATTAATTATCGCGTGCTTTAACAAGAGCTTTAGATAATCTCCGTAATCCGCGTGAACGACTATACAGTAGTCGAAGCATCTTTGCTGTCCAAAAGCTGCTTGCACGAAGGATAAAGAATCCGGTAAAGCGAAATGATGTCACGAACACTCTTCTTAACAGCGGCAGAGAACATTTCCGTGCTAATTCATCAAATATTTGCAACATTTGTGCAAACACGTATCTTTAATCAGTTACATTTTCGCCTTGACATTTATCTGTCTTTGAAAGACACGCGCGTAATTGTACGGAAATAAAAATGAAAAAAAAGAGAAATAGCTAATTTAAAACTGAAATAAAGTATGCGTGCGCGTAGCCATCAAGTTGAGTAATTTTATTTACTGTCTATCCTTATAATTAAACATAAATTCCATTATTATAATAAAGTTACGCATACTACCCATTATTTCATTAAAATTATTTACTATAACTTTTTACTCTCTGACTTTTTTTACAGAACACAAAACCGTGAATAAAGCGAGCACTTTAATTAACTTGCATAATTTAACTAATAGGCTCCTCTCTCGCTTGTCCCACATATTATAATTCCGTTTCCCTGTTATTTAATACCTTTAATCTCTCGTGACAAATTCGAATATACGGTGACAGATAAGCGAAGAAAGCTTTTCTTCCTCCCTCCTACCCTCTCTTATTTCTCCCTTATGCTGGAAACGTATAACCGAAAGCACACGAGAGGGTGTACGAATGTTTGATTATAAATTCCGCCCGGTGCACCCGACCCGCGGTGGCGGCTCACTGGTTATAGCCGAGGAAGCGACGTTAATGTAATCGTATCACGATCAGACGTGGATTTGTCTCCGCGTAGATACGCGCTCGTGCCCGGAAGGACCATAGAATAATCGCGATACGGCGGCGCGAGCGGAAGGGCGCGAGTGCGAGTCGACAATTTACGGCGAATTTACATAAGGCGAATAAACGTTACGTTACGTGCCCCGACGTGAATAAGGAATACTCGCACGACGACGAAGGTAGTCAGGAAGAAAGGACGGGCTCACCGTTACCGTTTCGCCTTAGGGACCGCGCCATCGGCACTTTGTTGCGCGAAATAGACGCAGGACTACGGGGGATAAGTCTAACTTCGTCCGCCGAGAGAGAGAACGAGTAGCTTTTCAGACGGGCGGTAAAAATACACGCGGTACTCGAGCTGCGAGAGAAAGGCACGAAAGACTGTCGAAAACGGGATCGTTCGCAAGTCCGGGAATGTCGTTGAGAAATTCACGGTAGGAGTCGGCCCTTAAGTCCGTATCAGACTATGCATTGGGGAGATCAGGATTTGATCAATCGAAACGTAGCAGGCGAAATCAGGCCAAGTCTCAGTCTGCAAATCGCAGTCTCAATTTCTCATACATGGTTTAATGTAAGCTTTGATATGTGCATTAAAATTATTTATACCGAACCGTGAAAATCTTTACAGATGCATATGAAATGCGCCGGTGAAAATAAAAATTCAAGCGGACAGAGCTGAAAATTACTGGTCACTCGGCAATGATGCCCCGGCACTTTAATCAGCGAGCATCCCTCCTCGGTGTAATCCGTCTTAATGCATTCCGTGTAAAAAATATCTCGTCGGTGCGTTTAAAAATTGCCGTATGTTCCGTGCCGAGCAGCCTATACATTTCCAGGCCACTCCACTGCACGAGGCACTCCAGAACCTCTCTTTCCACCTGAGGATCTCTCCAACATCCCCCGCGTTCTCCGCCGAGCATCCTCGCTTGGCTCGGTTCGGCTCGGCTCACTGTTTCTCCTCGCCACTCTCCCGCGAAGCCATATGGATCCTCCATCCACGGTATTCAAGAATCTCCCCGGAATTTCAGGCGTCGGCCAAACCTCCCTCTTCCCCAGAAAGGGTCGAAATCGCGTGGGAGACGCGAGACAACTGGGAATAGATCGGCTCCATTCCGACGCGGAATTACCGCCTATGCCTCAAAGACAAACGCGACGGATTACCGACGTTGCTGCGAGAAATGAATGCTACGGTTTCCAGAAGGCGAGAGAGAGCAGAATAGAATGGAGAAATCAATTTATCTTCGAATGCTTATGCGATTTCCTTATTCATGTGTCGGGCGCGTTCATTAGAACGTGACAGTCACTGCTACTTATTATTGCTACATCCACTGATTTTCATTTAAAAGTGAAAAAACTGTTTTAAAAATTAATTGATATTCGGCTGTAATACGTGATTACATGAAATTTTTCAAAATCCTTTAAAAAGCATATCTTATATCTTTATGAATAAAGTAAAGTGCACACACGATTTTCCGCGAATTAAACTTGCGACTGATATACCATGAACAGAACAATCCGAGATGAAATCTAATCCCCTGGCAAATATCCAGCAATCTTAACTTTAGAGAATCTTAATTAAGAGATAGAATTGTACGAGGATAATATCCTTGACGGTATATTTAAGACGTAAAAGGCAAACGCGTGAGATATTCTCGTTGTTTCATCCGGGCAGGCATATTTCCTTTGAGGAGCTTGTTAGCCCGAGTAACACCCTCGGCCCTTTATCCGAGTCATGATTTCCAATTTGTCGAACCTCAGACCGAGTTGGCGCTTTCGCGCGGCGTTTATCTCGCCTCGGAAGGCGAGCAAAATTTTGTTAGGGGCGGAATTGGATTGGTCGCTGCTTTGTTTCAATTTTATTCCTTCCGGGTGCTCCCGTGCATTTTTACGCCGAGCGGGACGGACAGCTGTATAGCAGGAAGCGATGATGAAACGCGCGCGGAAAGGGGAGGAAAAATTGCAAATGAATCGTAAGATCGCCTGCAGGAGGTGCGGTTCTATCCGAGGACGCTGACTGGAGAAGACATGATTAGCTCGCTCTACCTCTCTTTCTTACTCCTTCTCTCCTCAATCCTTCCCCGGGAAGATTGTACTTTCCAGAATTCAGGAAGAAGAAGTGGAGGCGCGATTGCACTGACGGGAGAATGATGAGCGGAGCGAGAAGCCGGTGCCGAGCTCGAAATAATCTTGCAACCTACCGGTAATGTCTATCCAGTTAATGATACATTTTGGTGTCGTTTCGCGATTAGTTGATAAATAATATTTCATTTTCCGTAAAATTCTTGCCTTCGTATATGAATTCGTATGATTCACTCGTTTACATTCATCGAGCATTTCACTCGAATGGAGAAACATTTGACGATGTCAAATTGAACATTAGCGATGATTCTTTAGTCATATCGAATTCGAAAAATTTTTCCGTAATTACGTTATTTCCGTCATTTCCGTCATTATCAGAATCGAGGCTAATAAGCCGATATTCGCAAATATAATGCAGCATAACGAGTGCACATGAGTAGAACGCAAATTATCCCAAACGTTACATCCATATTTTCTACTGCAATGACGACTACAAACCGCGCAACTTTTTCCCGCGATTTTCTCGCGCTCAAAGAACTATTCCTTACTGAAAAGTGCAAACGGAGGCGGACTGGCACCGCTCAATTCAGTTCGCTGCTACGAGTCGAGCGAGAGGCATATCCTCTTCAGTTACTATCTCGACTATTCAAGGGATTACACGGCGAAGTGGTCCAAAAGCGGGAAGGCGCGGGCGGAGACTGTCCCGCGGGAATCCTCTCTCTTTCCCCTTCGGAAAATCCTCTCTTTGCGATTTAAAGCCACGGCGATGTACCGTGCGCGCGGGATACCGTCTCGCGTGCCGTATTTCACTCATTTCGCGAGGCGAACGCGGTTGGACGCAGCCATTCAAACCACTACGAGCGTAATGTTGCGACCGGCGCGGAGAAGAAACGGAGAGCTAAGCGGATAGAGCGAGACGTACCGGAGAATATACGCGATTCGCGTTAAGATTAATGAATCTTCAGACGCCGCGTGCAGCCGAACCGTTAATTCGTTTTTACGAGACTCTTTCCGTACGTCGCCCAGATCAAAAATAATTTACTGTAAATGTCTGTAATGTATCACGGCATTGAGACAAGAAAAAAAAGAAGACTTGCAACTCGAGCAAGTCAACAATCCGTAAACAAGCCAAATGAACAATCAGACAGAATCTTAAAGAAAATAAAATCCTGAGATTCACGTTTTAAGCTTGATTAAATCTTTCCTGCCGCGTAACATCCCGTTTTATTATATTCGCCAATGTACAAACTAATAAGCCGATTAAACTCGAATAATTTGCCGAACAACATTATTTCATCGCTTATTTACACAATGCTCGCGTCATCAAAATTCACGTCATTATCGGCTCAGCGTTCACCCATTGCTCGCTTTTAACGGAACAATTAATGAGGATTAAGCTGAGGCAACTTCGACCTTCAGTACGTTCGAGTTTTGGAATAATCATTTTCATCCCACAAACACCCAGGCGCCGCAGCGGAGAAAGTTTTCACGTGGAAATCGAAAGCTCGTGGGCAGCTCCGCCGCACCATGTCCGTAGACGTTCGATTCGAAAACCGCACGATTTCCGCGAGCGGGTACGATGCGGCCCGCGCGGCGCCCGGGGACCGTAACCGTATGCTGGCGTATTACCGTTTATTACCGTTTTCCTAAATTGATTTCCAATTCTCGTGGGACGACGAGCGGGCCGCACGAGTGGAACGGGGGAATGTCGGTGAATGGCGTTCGCGGATTGGGGGTAGCTACCGGAGAATCGACTTCGGTCGGTAGAAACGTGAGGCCGGACGAGGAGAGAGGCCGAACGAAGGAAGGGTGAAACCTCACGGCCGACCGGAGGGTACGAGTTTCGACCGGGCTCTATCGAATGCTCGGTGACCCGTGAGGGAAACACGAGTGCACGAGTTCGGCAAACAGCGTCGGCGTCACGTGCGATGCGAGCGAGCGAGCGAACGAAGCAGCGACGAGCAAAGCAACGACGAGCGAAAGGGAAAGAACAGGGCGCTGAGCGGCCGAAAGCATGACTGTGAGAAAACTGACTGCAAGAGCGGAGCGTGGATTCGAACGGGAGACCGATCGAAAATAGTTTTAAAAAAGATGAAAAAATAGACGGAGGAAAAGAGAGAGAGAGAGAAAGAGGAAGAGACTGTTGCGGTTCGACGGATAGATGGAAAAAGAGAAGAAAAAGCAACGGCGAATCGTCAAAGTAGCAAACTCAAACTCGAAGAACGGAAAGCGAACTTCTCGTCGATCGAGCATGCAAAGAGTTGATATGAAAAATATCGCAATATCGCGTGGTCAGAGATATTTTCATGTTTAAGGAACATGTGTGGGTACATGCCGAGCACACCGTGGATTTCCTTTTTATTATCTATTATACGATTACATAGATTATCTTTCGTTATATATTTTTCAAATAAATGGATGTAATCCAGGAAAGAATTTAGCCGGACGCACATAAGGCTCTTGTGTCATACTTTTATCTTTATTCGCTGCATGCACCGCCGTGAGTCTGTATTCGTGTCAGAATGGACAGAGCGTGCGTGTATCTTTAGCATTACATATTCATACAACGTGTGAGTCAGATGGTTACATCACCGTTGTATGGGGAAAGAGGTTCAAGTGAAGGAAAGAGACGAAGAAAAATATTTCAGTATGAAGACGCAACGTGGAAAGAAACAGAGAGAGAGAGTTTGGAAAGGAAAATAGCATGGGATAAAGCGGTCGAAGTAGGACGAAGAAACGGGAAGCCTAGGCAAATAGAAAGAAACGGGGCTAGCGAAGGATGCAGCGACGCGTTAGCGCTACGACGCGTCGCGTTGCATTCATCACTGCATTGCTTCCTTCCGGTTTTTCCTCCGCCAACTACTTCGCCGTTCCGCGCGGAAGAACCGCGAACCACGAAGAAGCGAAAGCAACGGAAGCACGCGTGTATTTTTTTCTCATTTTTGTCGTTTCTTTCTTTCTTTTTTCTTTTTCTTTGACGTTTCTTTCCTAGCCGGGAGCGATATGAGAAGAAAGAACGTGAAAGGGTGAAAGCCGTATCTTAGCGCGCGTCTCTTCGCCCCTATTTATCTCCACCCGTCCTTCTTCCGCCACTTTTATTCTGTTTAAGGTCGAAGACCAGAGGAGGGAAACGAGCAGGGAGTCCGTTTGGCACAAGGAAGCAGAGGAACGGCGAAGAAAAAACTCACAAAGAAAAGACACGCTTGCAAGTTTAATGATAAGGCGACAAGAAACGCGCACGTACACCGGCCGCACATCTAACGTGGAACAAAAACTCAACTTTCCTTTTCTTTTCCGAAATAATGGACACCGCGACGGGTGCGATATCTACCTACCGAAACGCTCGTTTTCCGCGTGCGAAATATCTCGCCCTGTTTTAATTTAACCGTCGCGCAACACGTCGCACATTCACCTCGAACGAAATAAGACCGCACGAAGATCTCCTCGCGCTCTCTTTATAACTTCGTAACTTCATCATGACCTGCGCGAAATGCTTCGCTTCTTCTTGCTTCCTCGCGCGAGGTGCAGATCCGCCGGGAATTATAAAATCGCGGATGATTTAGGACGTGATCCGGGATTAAGAGCGGCCAAGATGTAATCTCGGGATCTCGCGCCTCACGTCTCTCGATCGAAATGCACGGGATGCTGTACTTGTACTTAACGAGCAAGAAAGAAAGAGAGAGAGAACGATGCGAATGCCTCCCTTAAAGATGTTCTCAGCGTTCGGAGTAAGAGTGAATTAGGTCGGCAATTTGTAAAGGTCTTAAATATTATATGTAATGAACGAGCAGAGAGAGAGAGAAAGATAATGTATATCTAAGAGTACGTATTAAAAATATAAATTCTTGTATACATATTGCGAGTTGTGTGTGTGTGTGTGTGTGTGTATATATATATATATATATATATATATATATATAATATAACGGATAATAAAAGCGACTAATTAAATCTTATTTATCTCGACGATAAAATGCATTTCTGAATTTACTGGACCGAATGCATCGATATTCATCGTTACCCCATTGTTCTTTCCCGCACTCTCCATCTTGCTCCTTTATTCTCTATCGTTCGCGGCAAGAGACGCTTCGGCAAGACGGAATGAAAGAAACGACCGCGGCTGCTCTTTGCATTTATTTCTAACTTTCCGCTTTTCTTCGGCTTTTCTCCCCTCCGAACCGTAGACGGGCCGTTCCTGCAGAAAATCCGGCGACCGCCGACTACGGAGCACCCGATTTGCAAGAAAACTTTAAACTCGGGGAATTTGCTGCCCCCTTTACAGCGCCTGCCATAGCCTCTTTCTCTCTTGTTCTTCCCTGCCTCTCTTTTCCGTGGAGTATTTCACGACTCGTCGGCGAAAACCTGAGGATTTCGTTCGGTGACAATTTCACACTTCAGGAAGTCGGCGGCGGACCGCGCCACGGCTGCGGATCGCGCGCGGCGGAAGCGACGGCGCGGATAATTCCTGCGTAATGCATAATCGAATTTTATATCACGGTCATGCTCAACGATGATATTTAACAGGTAAGCGGGCGTGCGACCGGAAGATACCAAAGTTAATTGAAAGCGCGAAAAGCGATGCCACGTATTATACGAGAAAGTTACGCGCCGCGGACTGGAGCAACATTAAAGAGCAAATGCTGTATGGTGTAATTAATTCGTTAATTGCGGCAGGGCCGCATGTAGTTCGACATTTATTCGTTTAATAGGTAATCGTTAAACGAGTCGACCAGGAAGATAATTGCGCTCCCGAAACGAGATATTGCATATTAAATTATAATGCAAATAAAATATGCCATTTCAGCGATGACTTGCAAGCTTTAGTTTTCCGCGGGGTACATCTTTCATTTAAAAGAATTTGATTTGTGTAACGTTAAACTCGTAATATCAAGTTGAGTTGAGGCCTCCTTAAAAATGGATCATTTATTCTGTGAGGAAGTTGCGTGGAAAATTGAACATTAGAAATGTATTTTATGATAAGCCGGAGGCTTAAATTGCATTGAAACCATATTTGTTATTTCTGCAATTACACTCAAAGATCAAGATAAATTATCATGTAGGATACGCGGCTTATTTCGCGCAACTGTTACCTTCCGCTCAGTCTGACATCTCATTCCGCATCTCTAAATTAGCAAATTCTATCTCAACTTCTATTTCCAAGCAGTATTTTGCGTCCTATGGAAACGCGATAGCGCGTTCGTGCGTTTCATCGCGAGGTAAACGGAAGTCGTCGTTCGACGAACAATGTGACGGCGGCATCGGTGACGAGTATACTCGTCCGTCGATCGAGTCACATCACCTCGGGGATATCCTGATAAAAATGCAGTTTCGTGCGAAAGTAGGCGACCGCAATATCCGTACGCCGATGGGGCGTCCGGCCGTTCGCAATTTCCACGCGGTATATGCGTTGAAGCAGTGCTCGACGGCTAACTGGATCCTTTTAGGATACGTTAAAAAATGCTCCTCTTTAACGGAGATTTACGGAATGCGATAAGGCCAGCTCGAGTAGGTGAGAAAACGAGGTCCGTACGTACAAGCGGAAGATACCCGGAATTTCGGGAGCGTGTCTTGTGTTTGCCGGCGCGGCGGAGCGTAAATTATTCGTCAAGTGAATCCTCTGCCTATCTTACACGCGGCGTGGGATGTGCATCAGTAGCGCGAATTAAATTGCGTCCTCGGTATATATACGTATAGGTGCATAATGTAAATTGGATTTGGCGATTCCGCCGTCACGCCGTTCACTCGACGAGCTCGACGAAAAACTGTCATGTCTCGGGAATTTCTTAAACGGACGGCCGTCTCGATCCTCGTGAATATCTATGAAGCGGGAAATCTCAGGAGAAACACACTGAGAGACAGAGACAGAGACAAAGACAAAGACAGACAGAGAGAGAGAGAGCGAATACTCAGTTCCATCCCTCACACTGGCGGTGTAAGAATCGTTCGATTTTTTGTAATGCGGTCGTCGTATTAGAATGCAAATATCGGCGGAATGGACGGAATGGAACCTTATGATTTAATGAGAACAACTGTTACTATAGTGTTATAACACGCGACTCGGTGTATCTGCTTTAAATTGCGCGGAGAGAAATCTCGCCCCAGAGGTGGTACGGTACGGTTAATGAAGAAAGTGTTTTACATGTGGACAAATAATTCTTTAAAAATGTAACTCGCGCTAAAAATATGCAGTATTTGTTGCGAGTACTCACTCGTTGTGCAGCTACGACGTTCTTGAGGTTTCCTGATTTTCACGGAAATTCCATCGGTGGTCTCAACTCCCTCCGAGAATTGTTATTATTATTATATCCGAAGGCACTTAGAACTTTTGCACTCTACACCACTTACCACACGGAACGTAATTAATATTTTTGCCGTTTGTGCGTATAAGGCCCGCTACACACTAGCGGTCCGCTCACGGTCCGATCAAATATTCTTCCATTGGTTATAATGGACGTATTCACATTACGGGTAACGCTCAAGTCTCGCTCCGCTCCATTATAACAATAGACAAATTTGATCGGACCGTGAGCGGACTGCTAGTATGTATCGGGCCTAATATGTAATTATCGCATTACGATATATTGTTAAAGTATTAATGCGATTGAAATATTAATCACGCATTGGAGCATGCGGTGATTATAATTCGCTGCCATCCGTGCTACTACGTCGAAATGTGCGCGAGAATAATAAGATATTTAAACGGAAGCATCAAGAAACACAAAAACCGTACGCGTGTTCCTTCGTTCGTGTGTCTCGTTCGCCATGTTGTACGCGCGTGACTTCGTCTCACCTTCCGCTACCTTCACACTGCTTCGCGCCCGGCTCGGATCACGTCGCGGGACGAGCGCTCCGTGCTTTTCGCATCGTTTCTCCATCGCACGCGCATCGCTCGTGTAAAACGAGTGTCGGAAGTACCGCAACGAACGACGAGCGATTATCATGAAGCGTTAATTGACGTTGGTAAGTGTAATTCATTAATTCCATTGCATTGTCGCGATATTCGTGATCGGCCCGTGTCGTTTCGTTTCGAACCGAGTGTCGCAACATTGAGACGCGTATTTTCGGACATTACGCGTCTGTCGAGTCACGTAGCGCGTGATTGAGCATCGGAAGTATCGAGAGTATGTTCGAACGGCGTTAATTGCCCTGCGTAATTACCGATGGCAATAATGGTTAGCCGCCTTGAGTCGTTCGAATTCCCGGAATCGGATTCGCGGCAAAGATGGCGGACACTACGTAGCGTAGCGGCCCGCGCGAAGTTTGGCGACCTGAAGTTGGCGTTACGCTGTGCACGTTACGCGGCTAACCTCACGGCGCGGGCGTTCGAAAGGAGCAATGGAGAACGGTCGTGCGTTAAGCGTTACGCGTTACGAATTTCTAAAATTGAATTACGCGCTGCGAGACGCATTATGTGCATGAGTGTTCGGGAATGCCGGGAGTGCCGTATAAAGTGCGTGCGATCGGAATGAGTGTTTTTTTTTCGATGAATTCGATAATCGGTGCGAGTGAGCATCTCTCCAGTGAGGCGGAAGGGAGGAGGAGGAGGAGGAAGAGGAGGAGGAGGGGTGGCTGACGAGAAGGCGGCGGCAACGATCCAGCTGGTGAGTAAACTGAATTATTGTATTTGCATGATTAACCGTTCGTTTTTCATCCGGCTCGTGATAATGGAACGAGCCATCGCGCTATGGAAACGCGATAGCGCGTTCGTGCGTTTCATCGCGAGGAAGTCGTTCGACGAACAATGCGACGGCGGCATCGGTGACGAGTATACTCGTTTGTCGATCGAGTCGCATCACCTCGGGGATATCCTGATAAAAATGCAGTTTCGTGCGAAAGTAGGCGACCGCAATATCCGTACGCCGATGGGACGTCCGGCCGTTCGCAATTTCCACGCGGTATATGCGACGCTGCTAGGACGAGAGAGGCAAAAACTAGTGATATAATCTCCTTGTATTAAGCCTTTGCATCGCATACAAATATATCAAGAAAAAGTCCAAACAAGTCGTCGTAATCTACTAGTGATGTAGATAAATAAACAATTGTTGAATCAGCTCTGCAATGTTTATGTAAAACGAGGTATAAATTGTAATATTACAATGTTATAATTATGATATAACATTATAATTAGTTATATTAAAATAAATTATATCCTTATATTCTATCTGTTCTTATTTATAGTTATAGTTATAAATTATTATAAAACGATGTCATCAATAGTTTTTCGTTTTATTTCGCAATTCCATACGACATGTTTCGCACAAAACGCGTTAAAAGTTAAAATCTTTTTACAGTAATATCATCCCTTCCTTTCTCTCTTCCACTTATCTAACAAAGGAATGAGATTATCCAGTAAACGCACACGAATACACACAATATGCTTTAATCAAGCCCGTTAACCAATGTATCCGCTCTAAGAGATACATTCCGTGTTCGCAGCATCGAAACTCGAGCCTCATCGAAATTACACCGTTTCGATCCGTGCACTCGACGGGGTTGGCAGTCGGTCATTGTCGCCGGGCGAAAGGAGCATTGATATACGCTGGCGTGAATCGGGTGTGCAAGGAGCGATGTAACGCATCGCCAGGAAGCCAGGGCGATGGGTGCATACGTTACCGGATCGCGCGCGGGCGCGCGAGTGCACAATCCTCCCCGTCTCACCGAGTTAACTCTCGCGCTGCCCACATCCCCTATCGCCGCGGGTAGTTAACTGCGGTGAATCCCCGACCGACCGTACGTCAAGCGTGCGTTTCTACCCCGGGGGTGGCTTACTCCGTCGCACTCCCTTGACTTGCAAGCGATCAAGTTGGATCTGATCATTTTTCGGGAATGAGCGAGAAACGAAGGTTCGAGTCGAATAAAGCAAAATTCACAAAATTTCACGAGTTGCAGTTTTTGGTGCAGAGAGAGGTGTTGCTTTGCAACACGAATGTATTGTTTGTTTCGCTTTTCGTGCGCCGTTTCCAGATATACAAATGCAAGTGCGGCGATGTTTGAGCTTGAGTTCAATATTTCTAACTGAATTATGGAGTGAAAACAGATGATCCATTCAAATCCGTGTAAGAGGCTTTTCCAGCGACCCTGCGGATCTTTCAAATCGCCGATCTCTACGTGTAACGGAACTGCAGAAAAAACAGAAATAATTCTGACGTGTTTTTTTTGTGCCGCTATATGGGGATGAGAACCGTGTACCCCGGGGTTGTATCCTGTCCGATGTTCAATCGGAGGATACAGCGTACAGAAACTTTTTTTCTGCAAAAGTTCGATGATTCCAAACGCGCATTGCAAATTGTATGGAAAAAAGGATCCATTCCCGGTATACGATTGCGAGGTTTCTCCATTGTTACTTCATAAATTTTTGTCAGATCCACCCCGTCGCATATGCGCAGACAGTAATTTCTTCTGCCGCGTCGCTTACACATGTAAGCTCCTCTCGCGGGAACGATGATCGCGGTAAACAAATTAACTCGATGCACAGTCCATTAAGGGAAATCACTCAATTAACGAGCAGCGACGAATAATTCGAAAACCCGATTCGCAGGCCACACGCAGAGAAATTTTGCGATACCATAAATCGACGTGATAACAAACCGATGCGGCTGGAACGGTATCGCGATTATATTCCCCGATATTTCCCGCGCGCGGAATCGCACCACGCGGAGCGTGAGGATTCTAAATGCGGCGCGACGATAATTACACAGCTTTGCACCGCGGCACGGTAATTCGCGAGGGCTTGTCCGCAATTAGCTGCGCCGCAACGTGATACTTTTATTTACTTTTTAAACCCGGCGCCGCGCCGTAATATTTCAATCTCTCGTCGATATAGAGATATTTCAGAACGTTTTCAAACCAATCACACTTTACGAGCGCAACGGGTGTAGCTGAATTTGAAATTGCTCGGAGAAAGAGAGAGAATTGCACCTCCCCGCGCACACGCACACACATATATATATATACACACACACACAGGCATAGTTTTAATAACGAGCTCGAAAATCAATTGCGTGCTTAATAACAGGCAATCTGTCGGTCGCTACGCGAGTTCCCGCGTATTTAAAAACGCAAGCATGAAAGGAACGCATGATTGTGCGTGCGACGTTCGAGAAATATTTTCATTTCAGAATTCAGCTTTTAATTTCAAATTCCTCAAGATGATTTTATTCCTCCATTCAACGGCACTCAGCTTCGTACGAAAACCAAAAAGAGAATCAGATACGATTGCAGTTAATTAAACAATAAAGCTTTAAAGACTCTATCAAGAGATGTTTAGTATCGAATATCAAATATTCTTAAAAAAGAGAGAATCTCGCGATAAGAACTTTGTATAAAAAGGAAAGTATCTATAGCATACCGAATGAGGGAACCCTTCAGAGAAACGACTTCCGGGACACCCCGCGAGTGCAATACGCGAACGTTCCCCGCCACGGACACGTGCGAACCTGAAGAGTGACTTCAAGAGAGAGGAGAGGGAAGAGGGGTAGCAAAGGCTACACGTGTGGGCGCGCGAGTGGAACCTTAATCCAAGATTGCGTCTCGAGATGTCCCGCGAGGATCGGGATGGCAGAAGAGGGGCTTCGTCGCGACCGGATCTTCTTGAGAAGTTGGGTGGCAGAGGGCCGAACGGGGATGACCGTCCCGCAGGGGGATTCCCAAGAATTCCTCCGATTCGCGAGGAAGAAGCCACCCCGCCACTCCGGGGATCCATTCAGCAGCAGACGTCGGTAGGCGTCTTGGCATAGATATCCGATGAGATTTCTCTCGGGACGTGGCCCGGGACGTCGTCGAAACGTCGGTATCCGGCAGGACTTTCCTCTCGTGGCGACGAGTCGACCGATCGACCGACCGATCGCGGAAACGAAGCACGTATGGGGGCGAGCGCGCGTGCATCCGGCATTTAAAATCGTCGGATAGACCACCGCGCAGATGGAATATACAGAGCGAGTCGATCGAAACTCCGGAGAGGCCTGGAATAACTTCTGCAACATACGCTCGCGAATGAGAACACGCTCGCGTTCGCGTTGAGGGAAAGAGCATGACCATTGCGCGAATAGTATTGCTCATGCGGTCGGTGTTTGAGAGTTTCTAGCTTTCATTTATATTTTACATTTAAATTAGATGGACATGGATGGATGATCCAGAATTACCGGTTGACCCCTTGAATTTCCGATGTATTATATATAAATAAATAAAATCGATGAATCAAAGTCGGACGGAGAATGTAACGACACGATATAAAATTGATCAGGTTTCAACATGTAAAAGTGGAATCATTTACTACTTAAAAATTGAAGAGACTGGACTGTACATCGCGCGTATCTGCTGAATATTATATATCGAAACAATTTTACATGAGTTTCGTAAAAACCGTAACCCCGGGCTTCGAGGGGTTAATCTCGGGTTCGCGCAGCGACGTGGATTAATTCGCCGACGTGTTACGCTCGCACGTGTCGCGCGAGTAAAACACAGTATGGCTGCGCGTATCGCGCTTTTTGCGATTCAAATCTCGAGTCGGGAGGACTAATGACCGGGAAAGGGACGTCGAGGAACGAGAGACGGGAGACGGGAAAGAGGCACGGTCGGGATCGACGTGCGAGTCGTTAAACTCACCCCGAGGACCGTAAACTACCGCGAGAGGGTCGAAGCCGAAGGGACATGCCGCCTCTGCGTCCTCTTCGCAAAGTGCAAAGGACACAGAGGGACAAGGGCGACAAGCCGTTTCGGACGGATCAGCAAACAAATAAAAATATACATCGCGATTCGGGGTGAGTTTGACAGAGGTAAATGGCGAAATCGCGGAAAAAAGAGGGACGATCGGTTCGTGCATCTCTCTCTTTGCCCACAAAATTTATGTCATAAATTATATTTATATCATACATCACGAACGATGAGTCATTCATAACTAAAAACCTATTCGTACTTCCTTTACTCTATACATCTTTTATCAAAAATTAAATCTCGTCCAAAATGGATCCAGGAACGTGCACAGAAGTACAAAGATCTCTTATGTATTGCATAAGACAGGATGCGGCGGTAGTATTCTCTTTAACGCCGTAGTTGCTAATGCTTTCGCTGAGAGTCTCCCCAAGTTATTAGTCTCAGTCCCGAAAAAAAAGTTGCCACCCGCTTCTGAATTCGATAAGGAGAGAGTCTCGAGGAGAGAATCTCGGCAACAACCGCGGTGGGAAGGCGAGGAGAGAAAGAAGAAAGCTTGCAGAAGGTGCCTGCGCAGGTCCGAAGGGACCGTCTGAGATTTCATTAGGTCGCAGGACAAAGTTCCCTACGAGACGGAACAACTAAATTAACGTCGTTAATTACATCTCGCGATAAAGCGCGGAGTAAGCAAAGGCGCGAAGATAGCGCGAAGCGAGACGCGAATCGAATTGGGGATGGGACACGGAGGGTCGAGAGATGAAAGGAGCGAAGGAATGAGATATAATTTATCGCGCGAACAGCAACGAGTTGCCGGGGGCGAGCAAAAAGCGCGGATAAAAAAAATTCTCGCAAACACGAGAGCGAAAGAAATGTCATCCATGCTTGCGTGGCGGATGCGTAGAGATCAACGTGGAAAAGCGGAGAAGCGAAACGAGATGCACGTCAGAGCGCCGAAAAGCGATTTCGGCTTCACGTAAACGTCACAAAAAGAGAGACGAGATCGAACCCGAAATCGGAGAGTCGGGCTTGATCTCCCGTACGAGTAACGGCAACGGTGCAGGTCACGAACAGTCGGCCGACCCCGGGGCGAACGCTAACGAAATTATTCAGCCCACTTTCGTGAATGACTGACCCGCCGTGGCACTGTGGTTAACGGACGTTCGACCTTTTCACGCGCGCGTGCGAGCGAGCGACTCCCACGACGACGAGGAGGCCTCGTTAAACGACCCGGTGCTGTCACGAGGGTGCACCACAACGCTTCGTTTCGCGTTATCGACACGCGGTGCCGAATATTTTGGCCTCACGAATCGAAAGTGAATTTCGAGGAGGGAGAAAGAGGGAGAACGATGGAAGCAAGAAGAGTAAATTTCATGGAATTTCGGGGACAGAGAGGGACAAGTAGCAACAGTTTTTTTAACCAGGTCAGTTAGTGGGCCCCTCTGTTCTTTTTTTTCAAGTATCCTATCGGATGTTTCCAGTTCGCCGATAGTTTACATTCAGGTTAAAGGGCTTGGTCGTTACCTTCATGCTAATTCTTTTGCTCTTTCGCTGGGTTTGTTTCGTTATCAGAATGGTAGCTTTGTGCGCGGAATAACTTGGTGCACCGCGTGCATTTAGCATGCGACTCATCAAACGGAACGGCCCCTCTCGTTCCGCTCCTCACGCGCGGAGCAGAGCGCAGCGGAGCGCAGCGCAATGCGAGTAAATTCGTATCCGTAGCCCATGTTAATACATTTCTCCGGAGCGGCGCAATTCGCGGAATATACAGAATGCCTTTGAGGGCGATTTAAAGCGCGCGGGCGCGAAAGCACGACGCGGGCGAGCAATCCGCGCTCGATGGGGGATGTGAGTGACGTTCGGAAATAACGTTAATTAATGCAACTACGGTTTCCCGCCGCGCGCCTAGGCAGTTCGCTGCCTCGGGGCGGCGACGCGCGATCGACGTCCCGCGCGTATATTGCCGTATTTTAATTAATTAAGCCCGCAAAGTGTTTCCCGCAATTGCTCGCTCCGCCCTTTACCATCGTCGAGCGACGACGTCTGAATATGCATGAGAACGTGTCTCGGATCGGGAAAGCTTCCCTTCCGCTTTATGATATCCTCGATGATCGTTTCTTCTGCCTGGCGGCCCACGCATCGCTTACTTCGTCAATATGCATGCTTCATTAGTCGGCAGGGAAACACAAAGAAAGGAAGAGAGAGAGAGAGAGAGAGAGAGAGAGAGAGTTTGAATGCAATTCAACTTGGCTAATCGCTGTCATAAACCGCAACAAAGTGGCTTCCTCGCACGATTCACGAAGATCGCTCGCGGCACTGGAATTCATTTCACGACGCATAATCGAGCACTTGAGGATTCTTACCTTACCTTCGAGTAACATTTTCCAACCAACCTACATTATGAACGTTGCTTAGAAAATCCACAGAATTACCTCTCATCTTATAGATATATTAATCAAAATTTCAATAAATATATGCTTCTGTGAATGTTTTTCTCACAGGTTTTATATAATCTTACAAGACATCGGTTTCCAAAAGAACGATTATGCGTTCAAACGTGAATTCCCCAAATCTTCTTTGTGATTCTTAATTTTCGCGGTCAACGCAGTTTCCACGGAATTTAATGATAATCAAATAGACCGATCCGCTTTTCGGTGCACCGTGCGAAACTCGAAATACCATCGTCGATAGTTGGCATCAAGTTTTGACCAGTACCGTGACGCGCGCGCACCGAACTTCGGCATCGTCAGCTCGACGGCTGCGCTTCAGCTAGCAAAGTCCTGTGCGGAGATCCTTCTCAAGGATCTCAATCCATTCTCTCGCTCGCTCGCTCGCTTGCTCGCTCGAGCTGACTAACAAACCGCGCTTCATCAAAACGCGGTAACCCGCCGAATCGGCAGTAATTGAATCGACGGCTGTCCATCGGACTGAACCCGGACCCAGCTGCGAACGGTGGACTAACTTTCCGCACGGAAGTTCGGCCGCGCACCTCAATGCCGGAAGTATGTGCGCGCCAGCATCCGGCGCTGCGCATCGTTTAAGCACGAGTCTAAGAGAGATCGGAATTCGAAACTCCGTTCAGTTTCGATTCTCGGCTGACAATGTCAGTGTTGGTACCCATATTAAGCTAGACCCCCCACCAACCCCAAAACAATTCGGACCTATCAGAAAATTTAGTGCTAATTATGTGCTAATTAGTTGCTCTATTCCCGATTTTGTTGCTCGAACCGTTTTGCAGGAAATTGCAATCAAAATGGGGGGGTCCAGCTTACCATTAAGCCCCCCCCCCATACTGAAAAATCTATATAGAGTGCCGGAATCGAAAAAACAACTACACTGGAATTTGTTGCTATTTTGTTGCTCTAAGATAGTGTAAATTAATTATAAAAATATAATGTTGTTAACCATGTTCTGACATCCATGACCAAGTACAACGCAGCGCGCAATATTATTCTCGACCAAACACGTTGCAAAAAGGTATTGCTCACACTTACTCACTCACTAATAGTTATAAATACCCAAATATACAACCGTAACACCATAGTTATTTATTATTAAACGAAAATCGGGCAGTCACAGACTAAGGAGTTTTCCATGACATACATTACTTAAATAATTTGTTGCTCGCATGATTTTGGTCTTAAACTGTTGTCTGTATCACGGGCTATCGCAAAATACCAAAACCTGAATTTGTTGCTAATCGCAAAGTGAAAAAATACTCGCCTACGTGGTCGCGGACGGGCACGCGCTATTCTTACATTCAAGATGCTGTAAATTGTTTAAAGAATTAGTTGCTCGCAAGATTTTGGTCTCAAATTGTTCCTCGCATCAAGGGCTATCGAAATATATCCATAACTGAATTTGTTGCTAACTCCAAAGTGAAACAATACTCGCTTATGCAAGCCCTTGATGCAAGGAACAATTTAAGACCAAAATCATTCGAGCAACTAATTCTTTAAACAATCCACACAATCTTAAAGTTAAGTGTAACGCGTGACCACTCGCGACCATATAGGCGGTTAGTTTATCGCTTTGCAGTTAGCAACAAATTCAGTTATGGATATATTTCGATAGCCCTTGATGCGAGGAACAATTTGAGACCAAAATCTTGCGAGCAACTAATTCTTTAAACAATTTACAGCATCTTGAATGTAAGAATAGCGCGTGCCCGTCCGCGACCACGTAGGCGAGTATTTTTTCACTTTGCGATTAGCAACAAATTCAGGTTTTGGTATTTTGCGATAGCCCGTGATACAGACAACAGTTTAAGACCAAAATCATGCGAGCAACAAATTATTTAAGTAATGTATGTCATGGAAAACTCCTTAGTCTGTGACTGCCCGATTTTCGTTTAATAATAAATAACTATGGTGTTACGGTTGTATATTTGGGTATTTATAACTATTAGTGAGTGAGTAAGTGTGAGCAATACCTTTTTGCAACGTGTTTGGTCGAGAATAATATTGCGCGCTGCGTTGTACTTGGTCATGGATGTCAGTACATGGTTAACAACATTATATTTTTATAATTAATTTACACTATCTTAGAGCAACAAAATAGCAACAAATTCCAGTGTAGTTGTTTTTTCGATTCCGGCACTCTATATAGATTTTTCAGTATGGGGGGGGGCTTAATGGTAAGCTGGACCCCCCCATTTTGATTGCAATTTCCTGCAAAACGGTTCGAGCAACAAAATCGGGAATAGAGCAACTAATTAGCACATAACTAGCACTAAATTTTCTGATAGGTCCGAATTGTTTTGGGGTTGGTGGGGGGTCCAGCTTAATATGGGTAGTGTTGGTCGGTGGACATGGACCCGGATGTTTGTATAGATGAATTCAGCGGCAAATAAATATTTCAGATTAATCAACAATGCTGGATATCGCACAAGAGTTCGTTCCGCCAAAATAAATCAATACTCTCGTGTTCTGTCGCTGAGAATTTTGCATGATTAATCGCGATCGTACATTTTGAATTCAATTATCATAATCATGTGAAATTGACAGTGTAGTTTTCAGAAAATAGGTCACTTGATAGATACGCTACCTCGCAAATTATTTACGACGTTATCGACCGTTCTCTTTAGACATGTTGTGTATTTTGGTTTTTTTATTATGACTGCATATTACAAAAGGAAGTAACAAGTTTGTTTGCTGCGGAAAAATTAAGTGACCGTGACAAATTGTGGAGACGAAGTGTAATTTTGTTATCGATTTTGGTGTGTACGGAGTATCGCATATCGATTAAGTTTTACGATTCCGTCGTCGTCGCCAGGTGAAAGATTAATGATATTTGCCCGTTCCTGGCAAACGCGGGCGTAATCAAATCTCCGTCTTCCGCGGAATTATTCATCCGCCCGCTTATTCGCGCACCCGGATTCCCGAAGATACGTTCGGCGAATTGCAACGCGACCTCGCAGCATCAATTTTCACGGCAGCCGTTCCGACGGAAACTCGCTGCGCAACATCACATTTATTTACACGGTTTTCCCTTCGCCTTCTCTCCTCCCCTAACGGCTAACAATATCCGTTGTGCATGAATCGTATATGAGCATCCTCGATGGCTGCAGATGGCTTGTCCGCGGGACGAACTCGCTGCTCCGATATCGTTCCACTCGTATCTCCGCGCTCTTCCTCTCGCCCTTCCATCCCCATCTTCCGTCTGGCAACGCAACAAAGCGACAGCGGAAACGCTTCATTCACATATCGCGAAAACTGCTTAATAATGAAAAGCGGCTTTGAAAGTACAGCTCAAAGTTCGAAACGACGGAATGGACGATCTCTCTCCTTTCCACCCACCTCCTTCAAAACTCAGTCGACAGACATCGAATTCGAGAGATCGGATGCGAATGTGGTATTCGCGCGCGTACCCTCTTAACGTCTCGCTTGCTGCGCCTGGAGTTGGAATATTCATGAGACCCGCACTCGCAGCCGCCAAGAGAATCCGTACGAGTGTTTCCGGGTTAATATACCCGAGACCTCTTACGTCGCCCGGAACCGCGCAGACTGGGGCTGGTCGTGGCCGGAAGAAAAAAAGAGAGAGAGAGATGAGGGATATGTCGCTCCCGCTAGCCGTGAATCAACCGAGAAAGTGTTCCTTGGCCCTTCGCGCGCATCGATCCGATCTCCAACTGCTCATGCTCCGTTACTCAAAGCGACGGAATTTCCGCATCTCGATATTTTTAATCAAGAGAAACTGAAAATCGAGCGATTTTCGCGGTTCGTTTAAAAGTTGCGCCCTTAAACGAGCACCACTACGGTAATTATATGGTAAAGTTTCAGGGAGCTTTTAATGATCTCGAACATCGATCATACTCTTCAGGCATTGGGAGTATTGAAAGCACTGGAAGTTATCATGCGAATAGATGTGAATAGCAGGATAGATGAAAAGGCGGATTTGCAAGCGTATGATTCCATAAACAATGTGGAATCGATCTATTATGAGATAAAGCGATATGCAGCTCTGAATTATGTGTGATTGACAATAGGTTTCAGAGTGTAAATTTTAGGGAGATTCAAATAGATACTAAAATCACATTTTCCGATCAATTGAAGAAATTACGTGTGAGAGAAAATAGATTCTATTTCATTTTTAACTTCATCTTTATTTAATTCAATCGTAATCTGATTTAAAGTTTGATAAGATTATCTTTGCATATTATTTACATATATGCATGTGCCAAATAACGTATACACGGCGTTGCTGCATCTGCCACCATAATTACGCGAAATTTTCCGTTGCAAGAGATTTCTCTCCGTCAATCCTGCGTTAGTAGACGCGCAGAGGGGTTTTACTTCTTGCTTCCGCCATTAGTACCGCGAAACGAACGCACCTTCCGCATCATCTTTTACGTTAAAGTTACATCGAGAAGGATAGAAAAATAGAGAAATCCAGCCTCGCGTTCGTCGCGCCGATCAAAGCGAAAGCGAAAGCAGAAACATTCGCGATCGCAGGCGATTCGATGGACGCTCGCACACAATCCGTAGCGTTAGTATCCCGAAATCGCAACGCATGCCGGCTATGCTCGATATTTGGATAGCTGCAACCCTTGATTTTCACCTCTTGCTATCGCGTCCGCTTCGCATTCGAAACTCGGCGGCGCGGCGCCACGAATAACGACGCTCGTCGTTATTCGACGAAGAAATGCCGAAAATTTCGATACGCGCGCGCCTCTCGCCAGATAACACTATCGCGCATGTATCCGTGCGAAACTCCATAACTATGCAAATAATATACGACAGGATTTCCAGCCACTCGAGTAGCGCGAAAACGCGCGCTGGCTTAATTGGGAACTCGGTTTATCCGCGAGATCCGCTTAATAATATTACACATGACCGCAATTCCGCTGTGAGATTATTGTTTTTGTATTACGAGACGGGACGATTGTCGTCGCAGCGAAATCGCAACATATGCTGCGAGCGTGATGCTGGTTATCGATTCTGTTCGGACGGTTGTTCGGAGAAAATTATACTGTGCGAGACGTGTCATTGAACAACTGTCTGCTATCTTTACGTTAATACAGTACATTCACGTCGGTACTATTTATTGAAAATTGATTCCTTGAGAATTTGAAAGTGATCACGTATGTGTGGTTTTTACTTTGCTATTTTATCGTTTGTTTTCCTTTTCTCGTAATATGGAATCATAATAATTTATCTAAAACTCAGCCGGGTTCTTTATATTACAGAAAAGGACGAACGAAAAGTTTGATAATTAATTTGTAGATTATCTACGAGCCTCATAAATTTGGAAATTATTCCGACAGTCTCGGTTCGATTACGCAATCCTCGTGCATTGGTGAGCTCGTCAAATGGACGATTAGGCAGAAGATGATTACGAGGCCGTTCTCGCGACGTATTCATATCCATTCGTCCGATCGGGCGATCCTGCGAAGGCTGACCCACTAACGTCCGCCAATTACGAGTAGCAGACCGCGAATTAACCCCTGGCAATTGCCGCTAATCCCGGTAATTGCGTTCACACCGATCGGTCGAACTTTTCTCGCGCCTCTCTCCGTTTCTTTCTCGCCGCGCGCCAACGGACAGGCTGTCTTAGGAAAACTTTAATACCGAAGAGCTACATCGGGATCCATTAAACTCGGGAAGCGAAATGAATTTTAATTTTACTTGAAAATTTCGCGGACTCGAGTTCTTTTCAAAGATTTTGAAAATTTATCTCGTGATGCAGCATCGAGATTTCAAACGAGGTACATATATGTACATACAGTTACCGTGGAATCAACGCTATTTTTATTCAAATACGCCACTGAATTAAAAATTTGCCAAGAGACATGGTCGCGTTTCACATCAAACGTACGCGTCAGCAATGAACGAGCGGTGGGACAACTTTTGTACATAAAATCTTTTTCATGTACAAATAATAAAATAACATAGTCTATTATGTTATATCTTAACTACAATTGAAGTGATTTTCTGATATCACAACTTTTATGCAAAACTTTTTTATTGAAACGGTATGTGCACGTACTTGGCGACTTCTTCAAAAGTTCTTTTGAAGAGATAAGTTTTTACAAAGATGACATCGTGCCGCTACGATGGAAGAAATAATAAGCGTACAATTGCAACTCAAAATACTCGTATTATAATATTATACATTCAGTTTGGAATAAAAATCGCGGAAATCCTAAGTTATACAAATTACTACGTAATGTTTCTCTCATCTTTATCCGGTTTCTTCTTCGTTCGCGGTCAGAAAGTATCGTCGCGCGAAGGTCTCGTTCCCATAATTTAGGAAACCCGCGGATCTTCTTTAATAAAAACAGAACCCCGGGAGAGAATCCTCGTAGCAGCACCTGACGTGACGGAAATGAGCTTAGCGCTTGAAAGGGTTAAGGCGAGTGAGGAGAAGACGAAACGGATTACGACTGTAGAATTGAGGGAAAAATGTTTCTGTCAGCTTGCACGGCATATACACGCGTGAGCGCGTACGTGGCACAGTTACGCAAATGCATTCGTGCCCCTTCGCTAATAGAAATGAATGTTATACCCACAATGAGCAGACGAGAGGGGATCCCAAGGATCTCAACGGCGAAACAGCATTCTCGCCGACGTTCCCGTGTGCATACATACATCGCGCGCTCGCTTTTCACCAATTCGCCGGCGAGATTGAAGCGTCATTTCGACTTGTATCACGTGGATTACTTCCGTGCAATTCGCTTCAATTGCGGACCAATTTGGGCGTCTGGATCTCCCTTTTTTCTCCCACGTGGCGGGAGAAAATATCGTGTGATTCGCTTTAAAACGGAACTTTTCGCTGTACGAATCATTTAACAGATACGTATAGCGTGATAAATGCGATAGAGACATTTAATAATATAAATATAATAGATAATAAATAGCTAGGGGGGAAAAGACAGAGAATAAATATGTTTGGCCATTTACGAATTCAATTCATTTTGCAAATGTATCAAAAACTTTTTCTGTTTGATTTTTAATGTCTATGCAATGGACGAAGAAAAGAATAAAAAGATACCAACATTTATTTACCACAGGAAGAAAAGCGAGTTTTCAATGTTATTTGTATTTTCGTGTTTTTCATATAGTTGCTTGAACATATTAAACGCGCTCTGACTAAACATGAATTAACATCCGGCAGATGAAAACATTCGCAGAGATAGAGAGAGGGAGAGAGAGAAAGGAGGCAGAGAGATATATCTATGCTGGTTGTACATCTTTGATATTTATTATCATTGAAATATACGCGCTTCACATGCACATCGTTATGGTATTAAAATACCTATACTGCACTTTTACATTTCCTTTTTTACTTTCCATTTTTCTTTTTTTTTAAATTTTTATTTTCTTCGTGCTTTCAATATATTATTCAACTACTAAATATAAAATGTATAATATAATACACGTGTATATAACGTGTTGTATGGAACAACGTAACGATTTGTTCCGTCTCTGATTTATAACGTGGAAATCCGAATTCGTCGAGATTGCAGGGCTTTTAACTCTTGCAATTTTTATTATTTTCGTTATTTCGCTTTCCGCAAAATGGACTCATGCACTCCTGTCATTCATGTATTTCGCGCATCCCTGGAACTCGTTACGCGAAACGATGTAATTCGGATCGATGGTATGTAAGTTTAACGGTCCGGTCAAAATTACTATCCGTTCGGGTTCGATGCACGCGAGTTCGGCCATGCTTCGTCGCGTTAATTCCGCGTTTTTATTAGTCAATATCGCAAGATTATTGTCCCCGTCATTGCCACACGTATGAAAGATGCAAGGGTTGCAGCAAAAAGGGTCTTATTATTCCCACGACATGTCGACGCGCTCGTTTCTTACTTGGCGATGCAACACCTGTCGCCCCGCATGAACGGCTATATCACTTGCTTGCGCCATGAGGCTCCACGACGTGAAACAGTCGTTGACGACGAGAGCGCGGACGTTTATTAACACTTCGGAAAACCGATATAAGGTGCTTCTCAATGCGGAGCGTAAAACACGCACACTGAGAAATCCGCTCTAATTCCCACTTGTTAGTTGATTTGACGTTAATTATTCGGAGTTCATATATTTCCATATTTTTGTTATAAGCTCATTCGGACACCACATTCACGAAAACTGATAGGTACACACGGCGAGAGTACGTCAGTAATATACTTTTGGTAGAAATTTTTACTACTTATAGTATTTCTCATCGACGTTCAAGTGCTCCGAGTTCTCTCGGACTTTTATTGGCATCGATGCATTCGCACGTTTCTATCATCTCCGGTCGGCGTAACGGTAACGGTAATGATAACGTAACGTAATGTAACGTAACGGAGTGGACGTTAGACGTGCTCTATCGAACATACGTCGAATAAATTTTTACTGCTGCCCCATACGTAACGAGTGGCGAATGGTCGACGCGCGCGAGTCCGCGCGCGGATCTCTCGGGGATACTCTCAAGTCGTCGCTCGTAACGGCCGCGATCCATTGGCGATTCGCACTCGCGAGATGCGCCCGCGTTACCTCACGTTCACGATCACGTACGCTCGTGTACTCGCCATCCCTCGGTCGTATCGGCGAACCGGACGAACACCGCATTACGGAAGTCGGGCACGTAAGGCGCACAGGAGTCACGACGGCGTCGGGGGCTGCCGTGGAAAAGCGTATTTCCACCCCGAACGATGGAAGTTCTCTTCCTTTCTCCATCGACGCCAGTGGAGGGCGAGACGGGCAGGCAAATAAATAAGTAAAGCACCACCACTCTCTCGACCATCGGCGTGGCCGTGCACGTGCGACTTGCATCCTTCGTACGCTCGTGCGTCTCTCGCGGAACGGGCCGCAAATAGCGAAATGTCCGCGTGGCAGCTGCGTGAATTTTTTCGGAAGCTGTATATGACGTACGAACCGCTGTAAAATCGCACGCGTGCGTTTATCTTTCACGTGCGAGCGCTTCCGGCTCGCTTTCTTTCGGCCTCGTTCGCCGAGGTGTCTTATTTTGGACACAAGACACATCGTCGAGAGAATGGAGCAGAAAACCAGGTAACGTGGTGAGCAACGGTCGAGACTTATTCCGCACGGGGTGTTCCGGGACGAATGAATGGTGGGTGGATCGGCCTGGGCTCGAAAACGGCGACTCCCAAGTCGCCCCGATCCTCCCCTCGTCTGTCTTTCGGTTCTTATGTGTCTGCGAGGCCGGATGTCCGCGATGTTTCTTGGACCCCCTTAATTTCCCGGATCTCTGATGCGCCCGCTTTTTGTCGCGCAACGTGTCTGGACGGGTGACGAATAGATTAGTCGCGTTGATTAAATAATAACGTGTAAAAGGATGGTAAAATTAATAATAATCATGCACTATTAAAGTTGAACGAATTTACGGTTTGAATGCTAAAAAGTACGTAAGATTAAAAAAAAGTATTAAACTATTTAGAATTACAATTTCAATTTTCGCGTTCGTTTTCTATGTATAGATCTTACGACTTGTTCTATTTTGCAAGCTTTTCAATTATTTGCATTGTTTTATTTTACTTCGACCGATACGCTGATTGTACAAATCATATCAAACAACACCGACTGGCATCGATAATCGAAGTAAGCAAAAGTAACGCTACAATTGGATTTTCTTTCCAAGTTGGAGTCGCGTTTCTTGTCTGGCTTTGCTTTTATGAATATTTCAGTTATCGGGAAGAACACCAATACTGAAATAAAATATAGTTCTTTGTCACGTTCGATTTGACTGTTCCTGAAATGATACAACAGTCAGCCAAAAACGGAGAACTGTCAGTAATGCACCAGAAAACGATCAATCGGATTCGAAAATAATAGTCGATACCGAGTCATACTGAGGCAATATTTTCGGACGAAAAATGCGGCCGCCCGACGCAGATTGCACACGATACTTTCCATTGCTGAAACAAAGTTAGGAGCAGCATTGTTCGCGCGGGTATCGTATCGTATGGTTTTATTGCGCAGTACTTTTGCCGATTGGATGGACCGGAGGGATGCATAGTAACCTGCACCGTCGTCAGTTTGAAAGTTCGCCGCGAGAGACGAAACGGGGAACAGAACGCGAGTATGGACGCGTGAACGCGACTCGTGCAGAACGTTTCCGACATCACGAATTTTGAGCAAAACGCCCGATAGCGAATCGTCGATTTGCCGCGGATTTTTACAGACGCGCAAATCTGCCAGATATCTACTGCTATTGGCACGATTCCGTGATGCGTGTCTTCTAACAAAAATAAAAAAAAGGAAAAGAAAAAGGAGAAAAAGGACAAGTTGTTTGATACGTTGAATAGTCGACACAATGGCCGGTTTATCTGGCTAGCTTTAGTATAAAAACGATCCAGTCCTCTCTCTTTCTCCCTGCGAGTCTGTGGGCGTATTCTGTAACTTTTCAACGGATGTGTTAACGAACGGTTACGAAATAAAAATTTCTTTAGTGTATTTATGAAGTGTAGAATTCCGGAATAAACTCGATAAATAAAAGAATAAATTTCTAATTTAAGAATATATGATATTTGCTGATTAAGAAATGAAACGACTGTCAGGAAACGACTATCATTATTGGAAGAAAACCCGTTTTAGAGAAAATGTAATAATTTAGTTTTTTAGAAATATCTCTATCTTAAATCACTAACATGAAGATTATGTGGTTCTCCAATCAAATCATCGAAGTAATTTCATTTCAAAGTGATACTTATGTAAATTTTGCGTGAGTATAGAGATAATAAAGTTAGTTACATCTCATTTTCGCAAGAAAACTTTCAGATATAATCTCGATCCGTGAACTCGACAAATTTCATAAAGAGATAGAAAATATTACATAGATAGTTAAAATCAATTAAAAAATGGAAATTGAAGTTTATCTGAATAGGACGAGTGCGACTGATTTAAATATGGTTCTTCGTTTACGAAAGAATTAAAAATTACGCATAATATATTTAAGCAAGATATATTCGAAATACGTAATCGGATTCACGATTAATATAATTAATCTCATTCTATAATATCATGTTTCACAGATATCCAGTTTAAAAACGTGATATTTTTATTTCATGTGGCCGAGCGATTTCCATCCTCAAACTCGTGCGATTTGGAAAAGTGACTGATTCGTTTCAAGTAAAGGGGGGGGGGGGCGCTACGTTTCTTCTCTTTTCTCATATAAAAATGAAGTTGAAAAATAATTCCAAGGATTGAGAGGAGTTTCTCTCTCTCTTTCTCTCTCTCCAGGGGAGAAACGTGTCGGTCTTCGCGCCCGGCACACTCGACGACTGGCGTTACGAACACGTGGTGTCATTCCCAGGAGCGTTAAAATTAAGCCGTGGGAAACCCCCTGTTTCCCAAAAAGGGAGAAAATCTTAGCGCGACGAACCGAGCGAAATTGCGGATTATGCGGACTTGCCGCGGGTCGGCCCGCGACACAACGCGTCGCCCGCGTCTTTCTCGCTCGCGTTAAATAAACGCGGCCTGCGCGCGTTTTTGCATTGAAATTCATGGAATAATAATGCGCGTCGCTCGATCGCAAATACTGCGTCTCGCGGTATCCCGCTTATTCGGCTTAATGGCTCTGCCGCGGTGGAAGCGACTTTGTTTCCCCCAAGTAACGAAATCTGGAGGAGCAGATTCGAGAGAACCCTCAAATCGCGCAGATCCTTCTATTTGTAAAAACTGTGTCTAAGAAAATTTCTCCTGATATCCGCGCGCGTGGAAGTTTGACATTTCTAAAAAAAAGTCTCTAAATATCGTTTTCTTTCGATTTAAGGAATTCTAAATTCGTCGTTGATTCGTCCGAGTTCTTCGGTTGCGACCCCGATGCGGCGCTCCAGAATCAACGGAGTCTCCCGTCGCGATTTTCTCACCGTTATCCTCTGACATATAAATCTAAATTCCTCCGTAGCAAGCGAATTACGTTCCTGCGATGAATCGTTCCGCGAGTACGGATACGTGATGTTAATATTTGATGGGGAGAGAGAGGTCGTTAAATTTTATTACTCACGCTTCGGATTATTGTGCCATCGGTTATCGGGGAGTTTTAACGGCGTTAAACGTCGCTTACGCGATAAACGTCGCTTTGTGTCGCATTAGATACCGGGAGAAATGCCCTTTTACGTTTTAAGAGGAAATGCCAAATTGTAAAACGGCACTTGCCTCGTGCACTCCAATCGACACTTGTACGTTTCGAGTTAGCTTCGACGTGACGTTAATATCAGCTGGCGTTATTCTGTTAAAAAATTATATGAAAATGATTTACACAAAATGAAATTATTCAAACGATAATACAGAAATTGCGTCTCTCCAACTTGTTCGATTAAACGGATCCGTTGAGACGATCGATTTTCTATATATTTAATGTCATCATTCCGTGATGATAGAACTACCGGTCTTTCGCGTCGATAGAAGTTCATGACAAGTTCGTAAAGAGGAGTTATTGAAATTGAGCCGTCACGTAAATCGTTAGGCAGCTCCCAAACAATGCAATCATGATATATTATTATTACGGTAAGCAATATATCATAATAGGTACATGATTTATACGGTACAATATATTATTCATGGCGTAATGCGATCCAATGCAGACACGTGGTCCGAAACTAGCATGCCTCTCTTTTCCTATTTCTCTCTCTCTCTTTCTCTCTCCTTCTTTCTTCTTTTCTCTCTCTACAGTCTCATTTAATTTCTTCGACTGTCTACAATTTTCACAAGGTAATCTTATTTCCACCGTCTGTTACATAGTGAATCTCGCATTTCCCAGGAGAAGACGTGTCGCTCTCGATCCCGAGGCTCGATAAACGGGAAACAGTGACGGAGCTCGTTTCCTCTCGCATACGCACGCGACGAGAACGATGACGGAACAGGAAAAAGAACAGCAGAAAGAGGAGGAGGGCGATATCGTACTGTATTGGATTGAGTATTCCATATTTTCTGCGCTCGGCCGACCGGAAGATCGGCGGCTCGCCCGCCCGACCGGAAGATCCGACAAAAGCGGCTTATTGGCCGACGTTACTTCCTCTTCCCTCCGACTTCCCGGTTGGTCTCCTCTCAGACATTTCGGCGCCGAGCGCACAAGTTGCACTACGTGCCGCGCACAAAGGATTATTGCGATTTACCGACGAATTTCCACCCCCGTGATACCCTTTTCCACCGTCTTCGCAGACGTTGACTTTTTTCTCCCGTGACGGATCGCGGATATTTCATCGCGGCCAGTAGCGTTGGCCGGCGAGAAGCAATCATTCCCGCATTATTCCGTGCACACGCGCTTCATCCGAGCACGGACGCGGGAAATTGTTTATCGATGGTGCGGACGTCGGAGCGGATAACGACTTAAAGATTACCGGCCTCCATTTATTCGCCGGCGTTCGCAGGAGAACGGAGTGACGGGTTCGTTATTTTAAAGTGCGCACCCGATTGAAACGAAATCGACGCCACGTCTGCACAGCGTTCGCGAATCTCCACCCAGCGGAATTTCATTCCGCACGTTTCGCTCTTAATTGGCCGATCCGTGCATGCATGTTCCTTCCTCTAACGGACCGTGAATCTCCGATCGGAGTTCTTGAAGATTGATCGAAATTCGCGAAATCCATTATAAACGCGTGTTAATTAAGTAACTTGAATCGTGCGGCTCAACTTATTTATTTAAATATTAATCATCTGTCATATAACATTTTTCTTCATAAATATTTTTATATTATATAAAGAATTACCCTCTCTTTCTTTTATTAATACGATTTTATGCTTTCTCTAATAAATAATATTCTCTAAAAAATAATATTCTCTAATTAATTATTTTCGAATAATTATTCTTCCATCAAAGAGAAGAAAAAAAAGTAGTTTTATCCGAGCGCTAAGCAAACAGATGAGAAAAGTCGAACTTGTCTTCTTCCTCGTACTTGACATAAAGCTTTTTCCAAGTCTGATCTTCCCTCACAAAATGAGCTCATGATGAGAAAGAGAATGCGGCACGCGAGTGTGACGAGATGCGTTCAGTCGATTAATCGCGCCGTAATCAATACCGTAATCAGGTTAAATTCGTCGAGTCTTTCGTTTTGTCGGTGTGCGCTGAAACGTTTATTATCGCTTAATCTCAAACAGGATCAGGTGCACCGGCGACTCGTTCTCGAAACCCGTTCTTTGTGACTTTTGGCAGATTAATTATTGGTTTTATATCCGATTAGCCGTGCAAATCGAGCATGAAATACCGCGATATCGAAACAGCGCTCCCTCCCTCCTTCTCGCTCATCTCTCTCTCGCATATATATAATCGAGATCCGATTATCTTCCAGTATTGATCATAACAGTCGTCACCTTTCCACATCGAGAGTCATTTCGCAGCTGAACTCATTTCGACGAGAAGAGTACCCGATGTGATACGTTGATAACGTTATATCGAGATAAAACATATCGTGAGAATCTATACGTGTAAACACGTAACAATCACAGCATTACAAGAGGAAGCGTATTACATCGCGCGCGCGACGTTCGCTCGTGGAATGTCACATCGTCTGCCTGATTGATCTTGTGTCTCTCGACGGATTCCGTTTGACCAATTGACACCCGTACACGCGAGCAAAGAACTCGAATGTCGCGCCGCGAGGAACGAGGTGCAACGAGGTGCAACGAACCTTTAACGCGCGCGCGACACAGTCGACCGCGTTTCAATTCAAGTCGTTGCCGTTTCTCTTTTTTTCTTTCTTCCTCTTTCTCTCTCTTTGGCTCGTTATCAGATACGCTGGGCGCAAAAATGATCCGCGAACAGAGCGAAACGGCGGCGCCTAATGGCTTCGCACGCTCGGTGCGAACGAGCGCGATAACGCGCGCTCGCGCTTGCGACGCTTCTTCGAGCATTCCTCGAGAATCGTCGATGTTCCTCTTGCCTCGTCCCCTGAGGATGTCTCAATAGGGAGAACCCGCGAGATTCTCACGAGTTCTTCCACAAAAGCCCGTAAATACGCGGGCAAATTGCGAGCACTTCGCTGGAACGACGGAGCGATCGTCGCTGCGCTCGGCGCGGCGCCGTTTGAGAAAGCTCGTTTTTTCCCAGAAGGTTAATTAAGGCTGTTAATGCGGCAGTGCAGCGAAAATCGAGGATTGACAAAGACGCGGCAGAAGGGACAAATCGGGGGAAACGGTGTGGTGACACAATCGATCGATGCTCGAGTTCGTTCACTCTTGGGTTCTCTGTTAATTATACAATTTTTAATGAAATTTCGATGAAATTTCCCTATTCGTATCCATTCTCCTCTCTTGAAATGAGTATTGATCCCGAAATATTATTTATCCGTCAATATGCCGTCTTACCGTCGCGCAGTGTGTCAACTAACGAATTGTATCCTCTTGAATACTGCACGATTCTAATTTCGGACAAATTCATATTCGCGAATTTCGAAGTCAATTTCCCTGATGGGACTGAATTTGGCGACCGGGAGATTGGGAGGAAAAAAGGGATGAAAAACGGCACCGCGAGGTGTGACGGGCAACGCTATCTGTGAATCACTCTTATCCCGCGGGAGCGACTGATGTCGCGTTAACGATCGATCACGGCACGTCGATACGCGCGCACGCCGCGGTATAATTTATTCCTTCGGGTTTATGAATATCACATGGCCGTAAAATTGTCACGTTGGCTTAATCTACTGCTCGATTATCAGGAGCTTTAACGCGATCATTAACTTCGTTATCCGCCACGCGAGATTCGCTGGTCACCCGATAGCCGGATAGACGTTCCCTGAATTCTGAAATCGTGCTCTCGCTATCGCGAGGACCTTCCTTCGCGGGATAATAGACGGAAAATGGACAAGCCGATTGCGTTACATGTCGATTTAATCACGTGGAGCGCCGCATGAGCATTTGCAAATGTGTCTAACGAAAGTCGAGGTTTGCGCTCTTTGAATTTGCTGCGCGACGCTCGATATCGGCATAACTTGCTTTTCCGCATCGGGTGACTTAAATCGCACGAAAATCCAATATCTTGTCCATGGACAGTCGACGCGGAACAGACGGTGCCTGGATCCCGTGGGACGCCGTGCGGGGTCGGCACATGCCGCGGTCGCGATTTGTCGATGTCAGGTTTCATTAGCAAGTTTGATTTAATTGCCCGGCTGGACGGCCCGGCGCTGCCTAGCCCGCGAACCTTTAATTACGCCGTCCATTTATAAATCATTAATCTACTGGGATGTGCGAACCCCGGCGACTGCGGGGCACGGGGGGCCCTGTATTCGTGTATGTCACGCCTCTAATTCCCCTAATAAGCCATATGCCTTATCTAAATGCGCTCAATAATCCCTCGTCCCTCATAGTGGATCCGGACTGCCGAAAATCACAGACGATAACTAAAATAATGAATAAAGCTGAAATCGATGGTTCTAGGATAGCGAAAAAATGGGCGAAATCCAATTAAGGGTAGAGAATAAATAACTAAAGAGTCAAGAAAATAAAAAATTAACTTTATTATTGAAAACTCATTCTCGCGCTTATATTTTCGGAGAGTTTCAAATGCCTCCACTCGACCTCGTAAATGAGACCACTGCTACTGTTTCAAACTGATCAAATGTTATTTTAAACCATTCAAACGACACCATTTCTTTTTTACGAGTCCAACGAGTGCGGAATCGGGATTTTGGAGATTTCCGCCTGCAAATGAAGGAAATCGAGAAAAATGCAAAACTCGTCGTTTCTATGGTTTTTTATAGCACGCGGTTTAGCGTAACAGCGACGAGCGCAATGGTGGATCTCGTAACCGGCACTTACAGTTCCCATCGGCCATTTTACACCGATACATTTCAATCCCGGCGCGCGTTAAGTACTCGATTCCGAGCCCTCCGCTTATCCCTTCGCGATCCGTTAAAATTACAACGGCTCACGTCACGTCTCGGCCGAGACCGTTCGCTTCTTTCCCCTCCCCGCCTCCTCTCCCAACCCAACCCTTCTTACTCGCCGACATTCCTTCCGCGATTATCGATTCTCATCGAGCGTTCGACGAAGTAGACGAAGACCTATTCGACTTCACCCCCATTCGCCGCGTGATTGGCTGCGCGCTTGTCGATAGATTAAAATTGCAATCGCACGTCGCACTGAGAGGAAATGAAGACGCGGAACGAGGGAGGAAAGAAAAGGCGGTGCTGGATCGAGATCGTGGATGTATCTTTGGATCGCGTCTTCTTTGATCGATGTTGATCCGATTCGATCGGGTCTTCCCTGATCCACAGGGATGATGATACCGGAAGTGGAGGGTAGGATGATAGCGAACTGCTCGCGCTGACTCGCACGTTCTCTCCCCTGCGCGCTTGCAATCTCTTTACCGGCGATTTGAGGGAAGACATCGCTCGACCGCTTAACGAGCGCTCTTTCTTCCGAGTGGTCGACTCGACGGCTCTCGCGAGATTAAAATTGCCCGCGAATCTCCTTCCGGAAGCTTCCTGTCCCTCCTATCCCCTGTCAAGACTGAAGGAAACTCCGCTGACAGATGGGTGAACAGACCCCTCACCTTTGACAATATAAATCTGATTATTACTTTCTTTTTCTCTCATAAACCCTTTCGAGGTGTCTCTTGCCAACTTTCTTTGTAACTTTTTTTACCAACTCTTGCAATCTTTTTACTAACCGTTACGCAATCTTTTTACTAGCCACCGCAATGTTTTTACGTTGCGCTATAACTTTTTTTACTAGCACTTATAATCCTTTTACTAAACCTTAGAATTTTTTTTATCGCTCCTCGAATCGTCTCGCCGACAAATTTGTCTCATATACTTTGTCGCGCAGATCGATATCATTTCCGACGTAGCGATAATAAGAGCTCGACACTCAAGGTTCTCGATGACACGGACTTCTTTGTAAGAAAAAGTTAATTAAAATGTACACTAAATTATAAGTAATCATGCGTAGACAGTCCATGTGAAATTCGTATATCTTACGAGTAAATGAAGATTCTGCAATGAGACGATCGTTCCGCAAAGACGCTTCGAGGATGAGGCCTTACGTGGTAGCCGCGTGACGTTCGTTGGTTGAACCGTTGCGTGAACCGTTGGGGATCGATGGCTGAAATAATAAGCCGTTCGGCGAAACAATTAGAGCATCGATTACGTCGGCGCGCCCATTTGGCTCGTCTTCAATTCCCTTCGAGTTAATCTCTGATAACAGGAGGCGCTCGTCAAATCGGTATCGACAGAGACATTTGGCGGATAACAAGCCGAAGAGCTTGAGCCGCAGCTTGGAGAGGCATACCGTATCGGACGGGCTTCCTGTCTCTCTCTGTCTCTCTCTCTCTCTCTATCTCTCTTCCTCTCACGATGGATCGAAATTACTCGTTAATGCCTCAGCGTGAATCACGGCGGCGGATCACGGACCCGCGTATAAACCGAGCGTCGTGAATTCCGCGAGCGAATTTCCTCTTTTAAATCTATTCCGAGGATCTGCTTCTTATTCAGACGTGCGGTGCATTCGTGGATTAACGGCTCGCCGTTAATCTTTAGGTGGTTAAAGAATATCTGTCTTGCAACGGGCCTGTCTTTGATCGATTTCTAAGCAACGATTTCCCGCCACGGAAATATATCCCGCGTCACACTTTGTGTACAAAATGAATACGATTCGGTTGGATTAAAATGATTGCAGAAGAAGGAACAAAATATTCAACTAAAAGATTAAGTCTATGAAATCAAATTTAAATAAAATTTTCTAGTGATAGAAATATATTAATCTTCGATGAAACAAAACTCGGCTGGAAATTTATTAACGTTGAAATATTCTCGAGAAGAAGAATTTCCTCCTGCACATTCCGCGTGTCCTGCAAATTTGATAATTTCCGATAATGGGCGATTTTCATCGGATCGTCGGGGCGGGCAAGGGCCGGTCGGGGCCTAACGAGGTCCGCGATTGACTCGTCCAGCGTCCGGCTCGATAGATCGAAATTGCCGACGCAGCCCTCTGCGGGAGGGGTGGCGGGAGTCTGGATTACGTGTCGCAAACGACGTCCTAAATCATCCTTAATCGATTCCGCGAATCGGTCCCAAAGAGCTCCGAACGGCGGCTGGCGCCGCAGTTTATTTGTTATTCGAACTTCAGACGGAAAGAGGAAAGCCGACGGCTGTGCAGCAGCGGCGTCGCCGTCCACCTTTGCCTCTAATTTCTTCGTCCCCGCGGGCCGCTATCGAAAGATTTATGGTGAGAGCACGGACGATACTCGACAGAAGCTCTAGGACTTCGTTTCTTCCGTCTTCCGTTCTCCGTACCGTCTTTTCTCTTCTCTTCTCTCCTTTGCTCTTCTCTCCAGCCCTCGACATTCCGTCCGACTGGTGACCAACTCTTAAAAAAACCCCTTTTTCGTTTCTCCATTGGATCATCAGTCAAACTCGCGTCCGGGTTTGCTTCTAAGAAAATAATCAATTTTATTGTTGAAAAAAAGCAAGAAGCAGATTCGTGTTTGCATATCACTTTAGTTTCGCGATTACGAAAACGCGACCGATCGTTTCGTGAGATTTTGCTTGCTATTGCCAGACAATTCCCGTTCTTGGCCAGACGTTGAGGGCCGAGCGACGAAAATTCCCAAGGCCGGTGAAATGCGAACAGAATAATATATGTAACCCCAATTTTTTCTTGCGTGTCGATGGCTCGAGATACATGTTTGCCGTGCAAACGAGGTTCCCGTGGCCTATGACTTCCGTTCCGTTTATGCGTCCGCTTATCTGTCTCTCACACGCCAGTTCGACGGTTGCGAACTTGCGATACACGAGGACGACGGTTCCCTCCCCGATGGACGAGATTATCTCGTGCGATAATTCCACTTTTAAAATTCGTTATTCCTCGTGAGTGCCTCGGCTGTCTTCTGGGATATCCGGGAGAGTTTCACTGCGACGGATTCCACGACGCTACCGGCGTACGCGAAATGACACCGACGCAAAAGTGCGAGTCTCACAATTTCTCAGATATTGAACATCAGGGAAAATTTACAACTAGTAGTAAATTTTATTAGCTTTGTTTTTTGAAACGGAGCATTTCTTTTTCCATTCGATTATAAAATTGCACGTACAGTTCACGTACGGTGTCAATTTGCAAATTTGTCCAGCAGTAGAACACGCGCAGCTTCAATTTGCATCGCGAATTGTTCGAAAAACTAACCGCTTATCAGCGTCGAAAAGTTGCAAGATCATAATTGCGTGCGAAATTGTTGAACCCATCGATCTGCCGAACACTCGTTTGCGCAGCGCAGAGCCAGCACGCAATTTCACCGTCGCGAGCCGTGCCTGTAAATTGAAATATAACAATGCCTGTTGTCGAATCAATTAAAATATAAATTGGACAAAGTTCGTGAATCACTCGCCATGTGTCACGAGGAGGGCGGGGGAGTGGAAAAAACTGGCAACAAAAAACGAGACCGTCGCCCTCGGAAATCTATTTTACAAAGTCCGATAATTATCGGCGCGATGAAAAACTCGCGTCGTGAGATTTTCCGAGTTTTTCACAAATACAGATGAAATCGCACGACATGTACGGATAAAAAAAGACTCCTCAACTCTTTTTCCAAATAAAATATGCTCAAATACGCTCCGCTATGACTGCGTGTGATTCGTCAGAAATTCACCATAAAAAAAAGAGAAGAGGGGGAAAAGAAATAAAAGCTGCAGCGGGCTACGTGGTCCGACGAATGGAAAGAACGTTCTCGTTTCGCAAGGATATCGAATCGTTCACACGGATGTCGATCGATCGGTCGGTCGTTACCGTTCGCGCGGATAAAAGCGCAGAAGCGCGAGGCGAAAATTCACGAGACTCATCGTGGTCGTCTTCGTAACGAGCGAGACGCGTGTTGCCAAGTAATTAACGCGACACAGATCGAGCGAAATGACTTTCAAGGACAGCCACGGCTGCAGTCGTGGCACGCTATGGCGTCCAGAAATGGCATCCATGGGGAACGGATAGCCAGGAAGCGCGTCACGAGGAAGGGGGTTGCAGATTGGTGAACGACCTCCGACCCGCTCGAACGCGCCGTCGCCTTTCCGAAAGCTATTAAAACCGCCGCGAAACTCTTCCAACTTTTCGAATAATGGGGCCGCGGCGGCGTGCCGGCGCGGCCACGCGCGTGCTCGCGGTAATTTCGCGCTTGTTCGGCTTTATTACCGTCGCGGCAATTATTGAAAAGTTTTCGCGCGCGCCGAGTCGGCGAGACCGCCCGTCGGGCTGACGTCCTCCGTCGTTTTCCACTTCGCGCCGGATTCGTCGCGCGCGGCGCCTCGCGATCTCTTGAATGTTTCTTTATTAGAGAAGAAGAAACGAGGGGAAGAAGAAATTACCACGTTTTACTGAAAAACGCCTTCATTATATTAAAAGCAATCTACAATTAGGCAGTTGAATCTTTTCCAAATAAATCAGAGAACTCGAAGGAAAGATGAATTTTTGGGGAAACCTTTTACTTGATTATTTCGTTGGAACACGTTCTCCTCGTGTGTCTTCTAGATTTCAATAACAGTAGTCAAAATTAAATGTCCTCGATCAATTTCATGGTGCTGTGTGTCACCGACTGCGAACCCGCAATACAGCCCAATAATTCCGGAAACACGTGGTTGGGCATTGGATTTACTCTACACCGCGGGACAAACCCCTATATCCATTATTTCCACTTGAGCGACGCGTGTTTCGTGACAAGCTCCCCCATGGCGAGCGAGCGGGTTCCGGGCGTGCCAAGTGGACGATGATCGTCGCGAAATCGCCGGTGCAACGCAACGCGGAATTACCCCCGAAGAAGCCGAACAACAATGCGCCGGTCCGGCGGGCGGATTTAAAACGGCGTCGCAGCACCGTGCGTGACGGCCTGGTGATCAAATTAAACTCGCGGCGCGGGGAGGTGTGCACGGGGAAAGGCTGTAAATGTACGATGCATAAATTAGCGTCGCTGTGAGAGCCCGAAGCGCAACGTTACACGGTCGGAAATCGCGCGGCAAATTGCCGGTCTCGCGCTCTTTCCATAAATTAAGGGCGAAATGATAACGACGGCACGGATTGTCGATCGCGATAATCGCGAACGAAAAGTTCGGAGTCTGCTCTCATCTTCTTTCTCTCTCTTTCTTTCCGTTTCTTTCCTCTTCCTCTCTTTCTCGCGCTCTCGCTCTCTATCGCGGCGCCGCGAAAGCGCGCGCGATCCGATTTTCGCAACGTGCGTCGCGGATTATGGAAACGTTCCGGCGCACACGGCCCGATCGAGGAAGATTTATCGCGATTGTTACACGCGGCTGTCAAAAGCTATTTTCGTCCCTTGCTCGCTTATTCTCCATCCTGCACTTTCTCTCTTTCTCGCCCTCTGTTTCGCCGGCCCGCGCGTGTACACACCATAAGTCATGCACGCTCGCCCCCTTTTCCTGCGAGCCAGCCCGGGTGTACTGTTCGAATAATTTAATATTCCCGCATTCCGCATGAGCACCTGAAACGCTGCGAATGAACGCCCGCGCTCGCGTATGGATACGCGCGATATCATTAATCACACACGAGCGTACCTGCACGGTTATTGCACTGGTAGATCAGTTGCGCATTTCAATATCTCAGGATGTTCGATACGTTCGATAAGAAAGTGCATTTCTGAGTATCCCCGTATGCTGTACTCGTATATTTTGTATTGTGTAATAATGGTCTCTACGGTACGCAAAATAAGACAGAAAACAAACCGATATTTCGCATAAAACTTTGCTAAAAGCTTCAAACGCGAAATAGCGTCGAAATCACTGGAAACATTCTTAATTCTCAAACGATATATTTGGCAATTTATTTACATATTGGGTCGTCCGGAAAGTGCGTGCCGATTTTGAAGGAAAATTCAAAGGCAACATTTTTTTATGTCGATAAATATTTATTGACTTATGTATGCACCGTTTTGTTTCACAACTTTTGTCCATCTTTCACGCAACTGGAAGATTTCATTCTCCCAGAACTTCTTAGGTTTCTCGGTGAAAAACTCCTCAAGGTGGTTTTTTATGTCGATCAAAGAGTTGAAGTTCTTGCCGCTAAGAGAATTTTGCAAAGACCTAAATAAGTGAAAGTCTGAAGGTGCAATGTCTGGTGAATACGGTGGGTGAGGTAGCACATCCCAACCAAACTCCAACAATTTTTGTCGGGTAGTCAAAGAAACATGAGGTCTGACATTGTCCTGATGGAACACGACGCCCTTCCTATTAGCTAATTCTGGACTTTTTTCCTGAATCGCTGTCTTTAATTCGTCCAGTTGCGAGCAGTACTTATCTGCATTTATCGTTTGGTTGTGTGGTAGGAGCTCATAATATAGGATTCCTTTCCAATCCCACCAGACACAGAGCATGACTTTTTTTGGATGAAGGCCGGCTTTCGGAGTGGTTAATGCTGATTCATTTCGCTTACCCCAGGATCTTTTTCGTTCTACATTGTTGTAAATCATCCATTTTTCGTCACCCGTCACTAATTGCTTCAAAAATGGTACGTTTTCGTTGCGCTTGTACAGCGGGTCGCAAATGGAAATGCGATCCATTAAATTTTTTTCGGCCAAATTATGCGGAACCCATACATCATAGCGACTTACGTAACCAAGCTTCACTACATGATCGTGGACAGTGGTTTTCGATATTTTCAGTATCTCTGTTAATTCACGTGTCGTGTAGCGCGGGTTATTCTCGATCAGTGTCTTGATTTGGTCATCATCAGTAGTAGAGGGTCTGCCCGAGCGTTCTTGGTCTTTAAGGTTAAAATCACCAGCTCTAAACTTAGCGAACCACTTACGTACGGTTCTTTCAGCTAAAGCGCCTTCTCCGTAAACAGAACATATCGAATTTGTTGCTTGTGAGGCATTTTTGTCTTTCCGGTAATAGAAAAGCATCAAGTGTCTAAAATGTTCTTTGTTTTCTTCCATCTTCAAAAGAGTACAAAACTGACACGAATCAATTTATCTCAAACAACTTTTTTCCTAAAGATGCGTTGAAATGTCACCTTTAAGCATGTGTATATAAATCGTATGTTTTCAATAACGTTGATATATTCAGACATGTTCCAACGCCATCTATTAAAAATCGGCACAAACTTTCCGGACGACCCAATACTTGCTATGAATTCCTGATTTCTAATTATTATGCGATTGTCACTTGTTAAATAATTCAAGCTAATAACTTTATGTGGTAATTCAATTTTTCAGGCGCTCCAAATACTCTCCGAAGCACTGCAAAAATTCGCAGCCGTCGTTCCCCGCGCAAACAATATTTCTTAAATAATAAAAAAAGAAAACCAATAAACGTTACCCGAGCACCGTGTAAAAAATAGAGCCGCTGCAACGGAGTAGTCACTAGATTGCGTTTCCCAATATCGGGACAAACGAAATATAATTTGTGGCTGAAGCAGGTGTCTCAAGCGCGCAGACTGTCGATTCGTTTTACGTGGCTGTCGGACTTGCTCCCCGGTTGCGATTATGAAACGTATTATGTAGCGTAGCTTATTGTAAAAAGAGTCGATTTCATCTTAAATTTGCATTTACTCGTTCGAGAGCAAAGCGGTACGCGCTTCTATTGCTCCGTTTCCTACCGATTTCGTTGCATTATATAATATAAATCCGCGCAAAACTTAGACAGAGCTTTCGTGCGCATTATAATCCCCGCACATACCCGTGATCAATTACGGTTATCAAGAAATGCAAGAGTTGAGTAAAAGATCATCGAATCGAACGTGAGAATAAAATATTCTTCGATCAATACAATATTACGATACTGCAACTCAAATAACGATATCGTAATTTGATCCCGACGTCTGCTTGTTTAATTAATATTGTGAAAGCGTTATAATGATTGTAGGTTGTTATTACTATCATATGTATCAAATCATATGTATCAAAATTACATGGTTACCAGTTAGGTACATCATCAAAAAACATAAACGTACCGTAGTTGCTCGACATCCTGATTGATTCAATGAAACATGTATTAAAGCTGCGTGATAGCTCGCTCGCGGCGATATTTATAGGATACATAATTGCAGGCTTTTATTACATTTCAACATCGCGTTCAAACTTTTAACGTTGTCGTCAGCTACGCGACAGCCCCATTTGCGATCAATCGATCGTCGTTAACATAGAATCTAACTCGTCCGAAATATCACGATCGATTCGCAACACGTGCCCTGGAGTTGCGGATACGCCCGTGAAAATATTTATTGCGCGCAACGGGACAGGTTCCTCCCTGTTACGGTTTGATGTTGCATCAGGCTTGACGTTGTTTACGACAGCTTCTTGCGATCAATCGGTCCCGGCTGGCCGCCGTATCGTTATTATTAAACGACGTTTCGCAAAGGAGATACTCGGCGGGATCGATCGATCGGCTGGCCGCGCAGGAGAGGTCGAAGGGAATTCTCCGGCGAATCCCACGATGGGTCGGAAATTGGCCAATCTTTGGCCGTGCAGGCGGGCAAAATCTCTCTGTGGCAGCACTGAGATTGCCAGAGCGCGGTTTTTCTCCACGCTTAACGGTCCACGTACCACGATTGGCTGCGACGAGCTTTTCGGCCGAGCACACGATCGACATGAGCTCTCTCTCTCTCTCTCTCTCTCTCTCTCTCTCTCTCTCTCTCTTACTCTCTCTCTCTCTCTCTCTCCTTCTGTCTGTGTACTTCTCTTTCTCATGCCTCCAAGTCGACCACGCAATCTCGAATGTGAATGGCAAATAGATTACCGTTGTTTGCGAATCGACCGGATACTTGGCGATTTCGTGTCGTTCCGCCGTGAAACGAGTTCTTCCTTCAAATTGACCAGAATTGTCCGAAAGTCCATCTCGACAGTCGCGAAATTGAATTATCTGCCGTGCGCAAGAGAAATCGCGCGTTTGCGGATATAAAATCTGCAATCGTGTGAAAGTAATAGAGCAAGATTTTTCTATCGCGTCAAAAAAACATAAGGATTTCTGTAAGATAATGAACAGACTGCAACAATTTTTTGTCTAGAAATAATGTTGCGATAATATTACATACCTCGTAATAATAAAATGCCTAACGATACATATGCATATAGGTACATATACAATATTTAACAGATCAAACAAATTAAGCTTATTAAATTGAAACCAGGCCAAATCTCACTGTCAATAAATTAATTGGAATAATCGACAAAATTTAATTCATATTTACATAAATGTATAATATTAATTGATTCTTGTTTTACATTGCTCTATAAATTATTATAATAAAAAAAATAAATAATAATCCTTTTCATAGAAATATTTTCGGAGTATATGTCTTATTGAAACATCAAGTAGTTTTAAAAAATGCTTAGAACTTGTCTTGCTTAAAAGCCGGCAACTTGACGCGAAGAATCAGGCTCGCTCGCTGAAAAGCGAGCTGCCTCTTCGTGGAAATTAAAGATCGACGATCTTTTGCTGTGACATATCTCGGTGCTGGACGGTGCACGGCGTCGTGCCGCGTACATACGCATTCCGTAATCTGACCCAAATCTCGAACGGGTGCAAGAGAGAAGAATCCGCTCGCGTTCTGTCGCAGATGTCGATCCCATCTGCCAAATGAAGCGCGACGCTGGGCGCCGCTGGTCGAGAGATCGCCGCCGCGATTCTCGCTCGATGACTCGCCCAAACGATTTCGCTGGAAACCGCGAGTAGAAAACTGGCAAACCAAGAGCGTCGAGAGCGACACGAATAAACATTTATGATGAAGTTTCATCAAATGTAAAAGCGTTCGTAAAATGTAAAATTGATTCGGCGCCCGATCAAGTGCGCGACGATTGATCGTTATCGCGGCATCGCGATAAGAGCACGTTAATGCAAGTTGATTGATTAAATTAAAAGGGTCTACGCACTTTTTTCCCACATCCATGAATTATTCTCAGCCGAAACTGCCGCGTATAATGCGACGAAATTGTATTACTCGTAAAGTCAGGAGTAAGTACCATAAAATATAGATCAGATATCGATTCCCGTAAATTATAAGTTCCGTGTCGCCTTTAGAATGCGGTTACGTAAAAGCGTATCCATCCAGTATGGCGGGATAAGTATTATATAATATTACGGTACCAGAATCGGGCCGGCATAAACAGCTGCCTAATATATTCCGTGTACTCGCAATCTTTATGCGTTTTTTCTCTTTCCTTCTCTTTCTTTCTTTCTCTCTCTATCTTTTTTTCGCCTTCTCTCTCCTTCTCGCAACGCTAAGTTCCCAAACTCGGTCTTTTTTCCGCACGAAACTTCTCGCTTTGCAGTCACTCGCGGTTACTCCGCTCGCCATTAAAATCTTGTTAACGCGTGGATTGCTTGCAGAGGAAGGCCACGTTAATTAAATATATTTTAGTCGACCCTATAATATTAACAGAATAAATCAACGGTATTCCTGATAAGCACCCTCGTAGCGGCGCGATAGGGGCAAAAACTTCAGTCAGTCATAAATCAATCCCGGGCGCGATTTACTTTCCTGGCGGCGCGCCAGCCGAACGGCGAACGGAATCCCGGGGCCGAACGATTTCTTCATCCTTCTTTCATATACCTGCCGACAGAATCTTTTATCCGGCACTTCGTCATAAGGCTCACTGCCGGGAAATCCGGGGATAAGGCGCATCATCGTCGGAATAATCGATTAATATCGCGACCGCCCGGCGCCGCGACGCGTAAGTCGACGAAGCGCAACGTTCGCCTAACGATGTGTTCTTCCCCTTTTACCCCCTTTCTCATCCCCTAAAATTTATGATATCGCGTATGAAGGTTCCACATCGTCAAACTTCGCCAATGATATTCCCGTGAATGATGTAATTTCGACGAAGTCGACTTGTTTTCTGCTTTCCCCGCCCCCTTCCCGCGCTGCTTCATTTTTCACGATGATATTCAGTTTACGGGTAGCAACCACTCTCCGAGATTGTGCCCGCTTGATGTTACTCAGAAATCAGCTGAAATTTGCAGGAACTATCTCGGGCGACAGGGGAAAAAGGAGGATAAGACGAGCGTATTTCTCCGACGAAAGTCACGTGGTTTTCGGAAAAGGCACCAGATGAATTGAAGAACTAATCCTTGAGCACCACGCGATTCTCGATCGGACAAGTGTGTGTGTTTTTTCTCTCCCTCTCTCTCTCTCTCTCTCTCTCTCTCTCTCTCTCTCTCTTCCCATTGATTGCAGCGATTGATCGCAACGTTTAAATTGAATAGTGAGTAAGAACAGGAGAAGCGGCAACGTTATTCTCACCTGATCTACGAGCTTACCAAGTTTTATCAAGATCGGATGTGGGGAAATGAGGTCGGTGAACGTGTTTCTTGCGAGTATCACTAAAATGAGTGCCGAACCCGCAGATCGATATTGCTCGGTCGATTCTCGGAACGCTCGTCGTGCCGATTACTCATTTTTACCGCCGGTGCCTCGCATTGCTCTCGAAACACCATCGCGAGAGCGAGTGTTCATCCCCGTATTCCCTTCTCATTGGGTCATTACCGCAGCTTCGCATTAACACCGCTGCTAATTACGCGCTGCGGCGTTATTAAAATTGCCGCAATTACCGCAGGCGTTTCGTAAAAATGGCGCGTTCGCTGCCGGATAAAGCGTCATCCAAGACAGTATTTCAGGATTAACGTGAAACAGTCGCCGCAAGCAACAAAAGCGCGCCCGCGACAGAAGAGATATCACATTTAACTTTCTCTCTCTCTCCCCCTTTCCTCCCTTTCCTTCCCCTGGCTCCCGAGAGGCTCAATAAAAAAATATTACTCCAGGCTACTCGCCTCTCACCGATATCGATTGGCCACAGAATTAACCGCACATATATATCGAGAAAAAGAGAGAGAAACAGAGGCTTTTAACCAGAAACCGTGGTATCCATTTAGGCACTATAGATGCCCGACCTTGCGAACTTTTCATGAAAAGACTTCAGGAATGATAAAGAAGATATTATCCGCAGATAAAGGAGCATCCACTAAATGAAAATGTACGAAGATCGAATTCAAGGGCGACTCGATTAAATGTGATTTTTGACCTGACCAACTGAATTAATGCGGCTCCTTTCAATTTCCGACGCGGATGCGGAACGTTACATCGTACTTGATGATGGCATTTGACGATCCGGCATTGTGACGGCCGAAGAACGAGCGAAAAAGGCAGCTTCCGCTTTAAGGGCGGCTGAAAGTCGCCTGCGGCACCGGGCCACCGGGAACATAAACGGGTGGCTGCCCTTTACTCGCGCCTGGGGCGCGTGACCAACTGTACGAGAAGGGAGACGATATATCGATATATCGCAATGTGCAAAAGGCCAGGTGGAAAAAATTGTATTGTTACATTGTAACAGAAATTGTTCAATTTTAAATTTAAAAATGTTGCATTTGTGATGATTGCTAAAAATTGTAAACCCTAAATAGAAATGAAAAACAAGAAAAGCATCTTCATTAGCGTGTAATCGAAATATAATACTGTTGCAGATATAGAAATCAGGTTTTGGATATGGATGAGGCAGACACACGTTACGTTTAATGAGCGATAAATGAGTAATCTGCATCCAAATTTAGGTTTTGTGATATCTCGACATTTTCGCAAGGATATTCCGATGTTATCGCGAATACACTTTTTATAAACGGAAATAGATGTTTTTAGATAACCTATAAAGCTATTACAAAAACATGACGAGTGACTTTTTTCTATTTTTCGCCATGTATTTCGCTATTATAATTATTTTTGGCATACTCGCACGGAAATATATTCGGAGCGACTCCTCGCGAGAACCGAGAAAAATTACAGCGTGCCGCGCGTTAAGCGGATCGCCCGTAATCTAACTCATGGCAAACCCACTCACTCGCTGCGAACGCTCCTCGGGGCGTTAAAATTTTATAATGCGCCTGCAAACATTCCGCGCGCGCGAATCCGCACGCGCGCGTAAAAGTCCACTTTCATCGCGCATCTGCAATAAAAACTTACGAGAACGGCGTTTGCCCGCGTTGCGAGAATGGCGCGAATGGATTCACTCGCGCGCGCGTGCAGAGCCTCTCGTGTTCAGGCGCGCCGATCGCCGATGATTCGCGTTAAATTGCGGCAAATTGCCGACTCACCGCAATACAGAAATCGATGTCCAGTCGGGGAATTAATCTAGTTTTCCTAGAAAAACACACGCGCGAGAGCGCCATGATAATAGGAATGACGGCCGACCCACTTTGACTTCAGTGGCCGCGCGCCACGCTCGCACTTAATATCGGCGATAAATAAGCATTACGTCGCCGTGCTCTTTACGGGAAAGCGCAATCCGCGCGCGACGCGCGTCGACCGGTCTTCGTCGGCTTTAACGCTCGTCTCCTACGGAACGGCGAACGCGCGCTACGTTTCCTATCGTAATTTTTCTTCCCTCTATTTTTCGTTATTTATCATTATCAAATGCGTGACTCTTCGAGCACAGAACAAGAGCGAGACCATGAGCGTCCGAGATGCGGTGCATCTCTCGCGGAAGCTGTGATTATCCTGGAAAACTAATTGCCGCGTCGTCGTTGTTCCCGAGATCGTCTCGGGTCCCAAAATGGAATAGAACGGCGATCGGGTGTCGTGGCGCGCTTCTTCAGGAAATATAAGGCAGAATTGAGGTACATAATAAATATCGGAATATCGCATCTCGCATCGCGGGACGTCGAAACGCCAATTTCTGTTTCCGCTAAAATAAGAAGCCAAGAGACGGTTCCGGAACAAAATATCCTCGTATAATATCGAGGTAACGTAAATAGCAGGATATATCATGAATATCGAACTACTACGAGTATCGGACATATCGTAAATACCTAATCTGGATGTAACATATTTCCTTGATCGCGAAACAAGAGAAAGAGGAAGAAAGAGTGTATATTTAACATTTTAGAAACATTTTACAAAGCGCAGACCAACATTGCAATACGTTGAAGAATTCATAATATTGGCATTATTTATACGCCGGGACTTATAAATAATAAGCGTACTATTATCAATTTTTGACAAAAGATGATTTATAATAGAAATATCTGCATGCTCAAGAAAGAAAGAGCAAGATAGAAAGAACTTTAAAGAGGGATAATATCTCATCGGATCGCGTCGTGTCGCGGGGGATCGATCGTGAAGTCGGCACGGGTTTCCTTTCACAAAGCGCAGTTCCGAATAATGTATATCACTTATCTCGCCGCGTAATAATACGATTTTGCCCGTATCGCGCGACATTATCCGTTACGCGATACACCGCGATAAACGGCCATCTCTTGCTACATAAATTGTACCCGATTACAGCTTCCATAACGTTAGCTCGCTCCGAGCGTCGGGCATGTTTTACCGCCAGCAAACGCTAACTGCTCGCAACGTCGTAAACGCGAAAGCCATCTATGGACGATGAAAAGTGCATTAGCGGACCTAAAGTACGTAGTGCCGTAGACAGAAAAGTCCATAGAACGGTGGCACGTCTTAGTCTCGGCGTTGCACTTATTTTGAACGTGTCTCTCCACGCGGGCGATATATCGTAATGTAAGCTCGCGAATCCCGCTAGAACCTACGCGCGGCCACGGAAGCTCTCAGATTACGTAACGTGTACTCTCGGAAAGTACTCTCCCGGTTCACGCGAACGCAGGGTTACACGGCGAAGCTTCCTCGAATGATACGCTATTCTTTGACGTAAATCTCCATTTATCTATACTAATGATAATGTACTAATGATAATGCGTAGACAAGGGGGATAAACAGAAAAAAGATATCAACTTTATATGGAGTTTTAGAGAGAGAAAGAGAGAGAGAGTGGCAGATCACTTGCGCGAAACAAATTACGAACAATCGTGTCGTCCGACACGGATAATTTCAGCGATGGATTAATAATGTTGATAACGGCGAAAGTGCCTCGAAAAAAGTACGGTGCGAGAAAGCGGAAACGTATCAAATATTCCAGCCTTTTAACACAGCCTAATCACATTCATCGCCGCATGACGTGCCAGTTCGTCATAAATTCATTCTTTCTATCGTGTCGCGAAGCGATTTCAACCGCGTCCGCTCTCGTTTCCTTCTGCGTTTCGCGACGCCGCGGGAAAAGGCAGCGACTGATCCGTACCGATAAGCGGCCCAAGCGATCGTTTAGCGCAAATTGTCTCGCGAATTTATAGCTATTTGCTGTCGAATCGATCGATGTCGCACCGAAATATGCACGCGGGTTTTTGTCAATCTGCCCGCGTCATCGCATTGCTTTCATTAATCAGAGCACCGTCCCCTCTGATCAAGTCATTTTCATCGATTGCGGAGCGCTTTTTTGCATCTCAAAGGAACCTGTTCGGGGCATCATAGTACCGTCAAAGTGAGACGTTAAGCCTCGGATAAAAGCGTGGGAAATACTCTCGTAATTGCCATTCGAAACGCGCGCCGTGGGACTCGCGAACGAGTTTAGGGTGCTCCCGGAGGAAGACCAAATCCGTTCCGTTTGTCGAAGGGCACATCGCGCGCGCTCTCTTCCTCTTCTTTCCTCTCTTTCTCTCTCTTCCTCACGCGCGCAACTTCCACCGGCGATCTACTTTTAGATCGTCAGCAACGAGATTCCCGATTGGTAACTATCCAACTCCGTCGAGGCGAACGGACTCGGGAGCTCTTTCGCAGTCACTCGTACCTTTATTTCGCGCGCGATTAAGGACACTCCGCCAACTTTTAACAATCGTCATCCAGGCTGCCGCTTCCTCGCCGGGACTTGAGTGCTCAGACAAACGTCGGACGAAGGCGCTTCCGGAAGTGCGCCTCATCGAGAACCGACCCTTCCTCCTCCCGGTCCCGCCCTCGCTCGAGTTCTCATCCCTTCCCCCTCCTGCTCGTGGGATTTTCCGCGGAATGGCGGAAAAGCGGGACAGTTAGATCAAGAGACGACGAGGCACGTAAACTCACTTCATAATCCCTCGTCGTACTTTTGCCCTCTTCCCTTCCCCTGCCCTTCTCCTTTACCGCACTTTCATTCCGCAACAAAAGCTAGAATACGTACTTCTTGTAACGAGATATGAAGCACGTCCGTAGATGAGGAACACGATAAAACGATAACAAAAAGTGGATAAGATCAAAAGTTAACGTGGTTCCATCAGGATTTCATTAGAATTAAGTCCTACATTGTCGTACATCGCGTAAGTAATATGTTTGTCTATTTTGAGCGATGAAAGCTTCTCTACTCGTAAGACGTTTCTTCAAATTTACGATTTCAGCGAGATCGATCCGCGCGCGATCACATATCATGACTGAAATTTGAAAAAGGTTTCTCTGACAAACACACGTATTTCGAGCTACTGCGACTTATTGAAACCGGAAGCAAGCTGCAAGTGTCCGTTTCTGCTAGAACGATGAAATTCACTCGGCGTCCAACGAAGAATCGGAATGACCTCGTTACTTATTCGGAATGTCACAAGAAGCTCGCGAGTTTCCCGCGAGGAGCTCTTCATCTTTTTGCGTTCGCAAATTTAAAAGAATTCTCGTTAAGAGAGATAATCGGTTGCAAATTATTCGAGGAATCTGCCCGTTTAAATCTGCGACTCGATGGAAACTCCATAAAAAGAAAAAATTAAAGAAGAAAATAAAGCTAAAAAGAGAGAATAAAAAAAAAAATCGAAGCTAATCGGGAAAGAAGATCGAAAATTCTAGCGATCTGATCGCGAATGCAGTCTCGTCGCGGTAGTCGGGGCCGATCATGCCAGGCCCCATTCCGAACCCCGTACCGGACGCAATTTAGCGAATACCCGACACGGAGGGGACCGCGCAGGCTGCGGGCCTCAGGTCCCATAAAGCGCGATGGACCCCACCCGAGGTGCAGGCTCGATCGAGCGTGTCCCGTGGCATTATTGCGATCGTCGTGGCGCGTCGGACACGACGCTCCTCGTCTCGCAGTCTGGTGCCCCGTCGCTGTTCTGGCATTCTGGCGAACGCGAGTCACGGCGAGCCGATAAATTCACGCTTCCTCGTGATGTGAGACCAGCGCAAACCGTAAAGCGGGTTTGTGCTCGCACAACAGCGATTTTCGAGGGGATCTGCATCGGGGATAACATCGTAGTCGATTCTAGGCGTATCACATGTAGTATGTTGTACTACGTACGTACTTGTCGCCGTATCGTTGCAAGCATGATTCGCGTGCAAGCGATGCCCGCGATCCGCCATAATTATCAGATGCGTCACTCTCGATCGAAAAAAGCTCACAGCAAGTCGCAAGAAGCTCGGGTCATTTGTCGCGAAAATGACCGGGCCGTTAAAACGCCCGCGCGTTTCTCGCGTGAACGCGAACGTGTTTTTATTTTCTTGGCCTACATACATCGGGCAACACCGTAAGCAGAATTTTCTCCGTCGAAAGCTGCGGTTAATTCCCCTTTGTTAACACCGAGGTCGCTCAAATGCATAATTGTCGTAGAAAATCTTAATACGGACACGTATTATTTGATCTGAATTAAAAATAACGTAATTGCACGGTAAGAATAGGGAAGAGTAGAGCGGAGTGTGCAGGATGTGCTTTAATTACACACGTGCTATTCGTCGGGAAATCTTCAACCAGTTTCATTATCTTTAGCGAAAAATTGATACGAGATGTAATTACAAAGTTTAACATCGGAACTTTCGAGACGTTTAACTCGATACAACCGTGTAACCGTGAACTTAACCGTATAAATGAAATGTAACAGTGTACTTCTTGCTGATTAGCTAATTAAGTGGCCCCTACTCTGTTGCATTCACGAGACTTTTAATTCGCAGCATTATCGTAACGTTTAACGTCGAAAATTCAGGATTACCAGCAACGCTGCGCTCCGGGCGCGATTTTCAAGGAAAAGTCGATTTCCTCACGCTGATTAGGAAAGTCGTAAATTGAGAAAAAGCGCGCGATTTTCGAAACGTGAACGTATTCCTGAGGCATTTCTCAATCACGAGGCGTTATACGCATTCCGATAAGAGCGAGAATTTCTTTTTCTCCGAAAGAACGGATATTTTTACCAATCGCTTTACATTACGAACATAATTCCATCATCGTAATTCCAATACCTAACGCGTCGTAATTTCAGTAACGCGTGCCAAATATATATATGAAGACAAACGCGCGTGTGTATGCGCATCCCTTGTAACGCAGCACGTGACCGATCCCTCAATCCGGCCGCGCTTTCACTCCCTTTTCATTAAATCCTCTCGTTATACGCCCGCCCTCGCGCAAACATCGATGCACGCATAAAAGTGTGCGGGCCGAGCGATTGTAACCACATTTAATTAAAAGTGCTCGTTATCACCGTCGTCGCCGATCCGTCGCCCACCCATCCCCAACCCACCCCCTTCTGCCCTCCCGTCCGCGCGAAAACGCTTGGATCGTCATATCGCGATTTTCGCAGTACAAATTATGCGGTTGTCGACCGTGCGTCAGCAATATGGTAACGCGCGTTCGCGCGTTATTAACCCCTCTCTCGCATCCCTCTCCTCCTCCCCCGCATTGATAAAAGCGATGGACAAACGTTCCCCGCGCGCGCAACGCGCGTCTCGTTTCGAATGCGAATATAATTACTGTGAAGCGGTTACTGATTGGAATCAGTCGGCCTCCCGGTAATTCACTCGGCGCGATTCACTCCGGATGCTCCGTTACCGTCGCGGATTTTTCGACCGCAACGGGCCCCACCCGCTCGTCCGGCTGAGTGACCCTGCGAAACAAATATTTGCGGCCGCGGCGGCCGAAAATCTCCCGAAAAGCGCATCTGCTCGCTCGTATGCAGCCGTGTGCGTGTGCATGTGCGCACTGCGTCATTCCGTCTAACATTTATTCGTATTTACGAACCAAGAAAGCAGATCCAATCTATCGGCAAAGATGGCCAATCGTATCTGACAGTTGACCTGATATTTTTGTTAATTAACTTATATAACTTATATAACTTAATGTGTTATGAGATATAATTGATAATATGTAACGTGCAGTATTTATATGCGTATTTTTATAACATATTAATTTTCTAACACATTTTCTTCCGTCACTTTCGAAACCGTGAAGAAATAACGATTCGAGATAATTCCTGCCATAACTCGAACCTTCGTCGGAGTACAAAAATTCATAATGCGTACGAATGTTGAACATAAGCGGGGCTGAATAAACATTTGCACAAGTGAGGTTTTACTCTTTAAACGCGGGCGCCATTTCGCCGGGCGGATCCCGCGCGAGATCGCGATGGCAATTGAAATGCTCGGGCACGTCGCAGGGACAAAAGGGCTTTTTTAATGCGGCACGTGTGCCGAGGCCTCCGTCTATATCCGGGCAGTCGCCGAGCTCGCGCTCCGCGCTACGGGAGAGCTGGCCGAAATCACGGTGGACGCCATTATTTATCCATTCCCGGGTCACGGGGAATCCCGCGGGATATCCGACGTACGCGCTTTAATCGCGCGGACCGCGCTGCTGCCTGTGGGGCGTGCATCCGCTCGTAACACCGTGGAACGAAAGAATCGGCCTTTGGCTGGTGTGGAACAAAGCAACCGAGCGTTACTCCCTCGATGCAAACGCACAATAATAATTGTCCGTTGCGCGAACAATTTTTTTCAGTGACGCGTTGACATTAATTATCTTTTTTTATTTTAATCAAACGGTGAACTATTGAACTGTTGGGTTGACTGTAACTGTTACTATTTTTAATTTAATATTTTTTGGTTCTCCAGTAGCGCCGATGTCATAAATATTGGGTTGAAACATGTATTCGTTATTAAAAATACTAAACAAATGGAACAATTATATGTTACACTCCAATATAAATGTTAAATTTTATCTTTGTTTTCCTCACTCGTGTCGTTTTTGTACATTCGAGTTTTGGAGATAATATCGTTTAAAGTAACAATCATTGACTCGGTCAATCATTTTATCGGAATGCGAAAAGAGAACGAGATGAAGCACGAGAAGAAGAGTAGCGAGAATATCCGCGCGGAATTTAGACGCTTCACTGTTCCTCGCGCGGCAAGCTCGTGGATCGCACACGTCGATACCCCGCCGCGCGTCTCCTCCGCGATCTTTGATAGGCTCTACGTTCTTGAATGCATCGAGATCCAAAGCGAGATTCAATTTCCGCGTATCTCGGGAGTAAAATCTCGGGGTGGCAGAAGCGGATAACGCGTCCCGAACGGGACGTCCCTTCGCGACGAACAGCATCTTACGCCTGAGAACCGCCCCGTAAAAGCAGCTGATATCCAGAATGATGCCATGGTACTAAAGAAGCCGATGATGTTAGACTCGGTGGGAAGCGATCGGTATTACGCCTTCTTCGGGAATTCGACGGCAATGTAGGGTTCACCAGAAACGCAGAGAATCACTGTTGCCCGGACTTCTCTCTCTTTCTCTCTCCCTTATCTCTCGTCGTACTCGGGCAGGCATGAATCAGCGTTAGGTCGCGTCCGGCCCAATAGACAATGGGCAGTGTTGTACGAACACAATCGGCGGGGCCCTCTGATGACGTACGACGCGCGTAATCTAACACCGGATGGCAAACGTATCGTGGAGTCACAACAAGCGACCGCGAGAGCAAAGAGAGAAAAAGAGAGAGAGAGAGAGAAAAAGAGAGAAAGATAGAGACAGGGAAAGAAGAGAGAGGACCGAAGGAGAGCGAGTCTCCTCGCGACGTGGGTGATCGGCGACGATCGAGAAGTCGTTGACGTGATCATCTCTCCGGCACCTCGACGACGATGAAGTCACCGTCGCACACCGAGGCGCCACGCCTACCTCCATCTTGCAAATTCCACGGTGATTTGAACGCCGCGACCACGTGCGACTTTTCTCTCTCTCGGTGCGGCCGATCGAACCGGCTTGCCTCACGGACGAAATTGCGACGCTCGCAGGAAGACTACGAGAGACGACGGACGACGTCTCATCGTTCTATCGTCAAAGTCCTTTCTTCCTGTTACCTCGCGATAGCGACGGTTCATCGCGCCGTTCGTTCTCGCGCTTCCTCGCGCGAAGCATCTCGAAACGGATGCGTAGCGACGCGCGAGGACGCGAGGAGCGAGGTATCTCTCGCGCGGCGCGTCAAGCAGATGACGCGGAGACGCCGCCAGATAACTCGGTTATAAATACGAAAGGGTGAAAGGCACGCACGCACACTGAAACAGAGAACGCTTCGCAACGATGCACGGCGGCAATCCCGGTGCGGGAACGCGTCGGCGATTACGCGACGAATGAATTGTCGCGCGCGCCGATATCTTATCGCGCGCCGGAGTCGTTGGGACAGGTAGTAACCGGAAGGAGGTGGTTCGCGCGACTATCGGAGGTCCCAATCTTATCGGGCGTTTCGCGCTTCGCCGCAGCTCTCGTCAGGGTCAGGGTCGACATACATTGTCGTCTGTAGAAGGGATCGAAAGCCGAAAGAGAAAGGAAGAGGAGAGAGACAGAGAGAGAGAGAGAGAGAGAGAGAGGGGGGAGGGAGGCGAAGAGAGGGGAAAGAGCGAGAGAATTCCGAATCAGTTTTCGGCGCGCAGCTGAAACCCATTAACACGTCGTGTCGCCAAAATTGCCGGTAGTCCAATTTCCCGGGGTTCACTTCTCGTGGCACATGTACATGCGCACCCGGTATATTAACCCATCAACCTTTTCAGCGTGTTAACACATATACGACGCGGCCCCGGCGCGTCCGGGTGGGCTCACATGCGCTGTCACGACAATGTCTTCAGATACATGCCGTAATACCTTTTTAATGTGCATTTTAAATTCCTCGCGTCTTTACTCATCGATCCCCGCAGCTGTTTCGACAACGATTTTCCGTGATGGACGTTCGAGCAGCACCTTAGCAGATGTAAAGTGCTCTCTGTTGGAGATTAATGAATTTAAAATGAATTTCGACACATTTGGCTGTATTTGTAATTGTAGTTTATGTATTTGTAATCTATCCGACAATATATATTTTCTGTCGAAAAGCTATGCGGGTTAAATAAAAATTCTTCTCATTTTTTATTCATACTTCGTATTTCATTACTCATACATTTATTATTATGTAACAATCATAAGACTCGAGAAGTATCTTAAAATAGGTATTTTACAGCTAAGACACAAGACGCAGAAATAAAAATGAATACGACTTTGTTATTATCTTTTTCTCCTCTCGATCCGATTCTCGTATCTCCATAGGTAAGCACGACCGTAATGAGCGATCAAAAGAAGAATTGCGAGATATGGCAGAACTTTAATATACATCGAACGACGGAGGGTAATTCGGGCCGCGAGGAGCTAAAGTTTATTATGCGTGAAACAACGAAGGAGCGAACAACGGAATGAAGTAACGTTCCGCGTACAGATGAAACGTCAGAATCCGGTAGACGTAACCCAGTCTAGCTGAGAGCACCGCGGCGGATATTGATTCGGCAAGAATTTAATTGCATTCCCTTGCTAACATCGCACTAATCTTAACCGACTGGCGTCGATTAAAAAGACATCCGAACGGCATTTCGTCCGATACGCGAATTAATCGACCCTCCGTTTTTGCTAAGAAGTCCAGCTTTCTCCACGGGAGCTGCTTTGACTACCGAATTATACCGGCGTATCTTGAACTTCCTGCATTTCCCTCATCTTGCGTACTCCTTGACCTGTTTAAAGTACAATTTCCCTTGGCTGAAAGTGTCGCAAAGCGACGAAAGCCCTTTGCCCGAGTAGTTGACAATCGAGGTACTCTCGTCGAATGAAGCGACTGAATAACAAAACGCTTTCAGCTTACTCGGCCGCGCTGTTCAGATCCACATGGCATTTACTCTCGCGGAATTTCCGTCCGAATATTATTATACAAGGCCGAGTATTACGCGGAGAATTAAAAAAGGCTATGAAAAAGAAGGCACTGCTCAATACGAGAGTACACGAAAAAACAAAAGTATATCATATCAATTGAACAGATAAAAGATGCAATCAATCGTAAAGGACAAGCTTTGAGAATCCAGCAAGCGCACTTCGCTGATCATGAAACGAAACGAGGCTTCCTACTTTTCCATACTGTCGCATGCGTTACGCGTCGAAATGTTCAGTCGCACGTATCTCGTTACCGTGTCGTAGATCATCGGCTCCGACGAACGATAACCGCAATGAGACGGGCACGGGTGCGGAACGGGACGAAAGGGGCGCAGGCGAATGCGCCATTAGAGTGCGATAGAAACGGCCGCGGACAGGTTTGTCGGCGATAAACTGTTATTAGAATAATCATCGGCGGACATGCCAAGCACTCCCGTCGGCTGGTCGGAAGCCGCGGAGACCACTCGGGGAAAGTAGTCGCGGGGGCGATTGTGGAAGTGAGGGTGGTTCAGAGAAACGTTTCTGCGCCTCTCCGCGTATGTGTTCTCTCTCTTTCTCTTTCTCTCTCTTTCGACGTGTTACGCGCCGCGGAATTATTGCCACGAGATCGATTTAATTGATACAGCCCGCGCTTCTAATGGCACGACTATGATTAGGTGGGATAGATTGTGTGTCCCTGGTACACGGACAACGCGGTCCCGGATTATAGACCTCTCTCTCTTCTCTTTCTCTCTCTATCTTTCTCCCTGTCCCGTCCAGTGCACGCTCCCTGCTGCTCTCCGGACTGGGCCGTCTCGAATGAGAACGGCGGCGCGAGAACACCGGCAATTTGTGCAGCGCGAAAGTGGGATCACATAATCTAGTTACTAGTTCTGCCACGGAGCGATATAAATCCACCGTATACCGGGTGGCACTGCGGGCCGTAACTCGCGTTCGTGATTAAGCCGCGATTGCAGGACGGACAAACGGCCTGCTCTACCGAGTCCTCCTCGCGAATCAGCTGAGATAACACTTGCGAGAAATCGTCGGAATTGAGAGAATGATTTACCATGTGATCAAAAGATCAATAATCAAATACTTTATATAAATTTGCGACGAACGATCTTTGTATGTGACAGTTTGAAAATATCTGAATTCTGAATTCTTTATTTAATGCAATTCGCGAAAATACAGTTGCAGAAATAAATTATTCGATTATATTCATCCAAGGACTGTCACAATTTCCACCATATTTATCCGCGAATTAATTAAATTGCTCGGATAGTTTATCTCCGTCCATCGGTAAATGCGTCGCGGAGTAAAACGCGATAACGATGTCTAGCGAACGCTGCCTTTACCGCGCCTCCGACTTTTTACTCTCCAAACTTTCGGCTTTTACATCCCTCCGTCGGTGGTTACTGTACGTAATCGTGTGCGAGTTATTCAAGCGTCGCGCTCAAGAGGCGACAAAAAGTAAAAAGCGCGGAAAATTCTGAAGCATGACGAAGCCGTCACTGGCAGGCGTCATTATCAGGCGCGCTCGCGCTGTTTTTGATTGTGCAGGGGGTCCAGTGAAATCTCAAAAATTCACGAGACGCTTCAGTATGTGTACGGGAGGATAAAATAATGAATACATCCCGGCGCGCAGATCTTTTTTTCAGAGTTCGCGTTGGATCACACGGAAAATAAAAGCGGCAAGAGAAACGAGATCCACGTTGACAAACGTGCTCCGCGAGATTCGTGGGATAAAGGGTATAACGGCGTATTACGGGATAAGAAAGAGAGGGAGAGGAAAAAAAAGGAAAGAATAAATTTATTGTATTCTGGGAGAAATCTCGCGGCACAAAAAAAGTAACACGCGCGCGAGCGCGCGACGCAGATGAATGCGCGAGGAAAGATAATGAAACGAAGGGAATCGTAATACGAGCACGTACGCGCGAGCACGAGCAATTTTATCGCTTCATTTCAGACTGTTAACTTGCTCACGGAACTTGCACAAATTTCTCACAATGAATATCGAGTCGAGGATCCAGCAATTCATAGACCCATTAAAGCCGGCACGGCTGTAATAATCGATAGAATAGAGATCTCAAATGAACCGTGGCGTTCAAAACGCTTCGGCGGAAATGAGAGAAAGACGGCTTCCCGAGACTCAACTGACTTCCAACTAACGATCTCGTCGTTCGGCGGAAAGTTTCACTCAATCGAAATAAATTCCAAATGTCGTACGCGCCCCACACACTCATATACACACACATACACAATCGACAATTAAACATAACGATACGGATGTTACTCCGACGTCTAGTTAGAACGCACGACGAACGTGTTTGCTCTCCTGTTTGGCCTTCTCTCTATCAGCCGAGTGATAAAATTTGCAATCCAAACTCAAGTCGCAGTCATATCCGAGTGAACGGTCTCGTGGAAGATGCAAAAGACGAAGTTACGAGCAACGAGGGAGGATATGGAGCTTCGTGGCGTGGAGAAAAACGCGGAGAGGAGGGCCAGAGGTGGAACTCGGTGGAGAACACGAGAAGAGGGTGTGGAAGAAGGGAGAGGGAGAGAGACAGAGAGAGAAACGCACACAAGAAAGACGCAAAAAGAGGAGAGGCAGGGCGAGGGGAGAAGATCGACGAGGCCTTGGCGAGTACCGCGCCGACCGCCGGCCCAAGTAGAATGACAATTATTTCTGGCCACTGGGTACATGGCGCTTGGCGGCTCTCCTTTGCCCCGTACTCATATGCATGCCCGTCATGCTTAAGTAAACCGAGTTTATTCTAAGCCCCGGGTACAGTGCCCTAGAATACTCCTTTCGATGGTCAGGTTACCCACCGGTGTGGCGCGGCATGCGTGCGTGCGGCACGACGCGCGATCCAGAACACGAAACGCGCCGTATGAACCGTCGCTGCCTTTCGTATGGGAGATCTAAACAGTGGGAAAACCGATCGCAGCCGGCAAAACTGAACTCGATTTCACGCGATCAGCCGATCTTTATTTTAAAAGCAATGCAAGTCCAAGCCAGATTAATTAATCATTTCATATCGATAATGAAACGGGTAGTATTGATCGGCGCTAATAATATTCCCAAAAACTTCGAACTTCATCGAAAAATCCGCATACTCGGAACGAAGACGGTGACTTTCGCGGCGAGGGATTCGCATCGACAAAGTTCCGAGGCGTGCGCTACAACTCGGATCTCCGCGATCTTGTAATGCTCCCTGGAAGCAATCCCAACGCTACGCGAGATCCCGGAGAAGCGCGTAGCCGACACGTTGAAGTATATATAGACGCGGAGGCTCGAAACTGGAAGAACGATAGCGCGCGAACGACGAAGCCACACGAGCAAACGAGCGAGCGAGCGAGCGAGCGTACACACGTCCCGCCGGCTTATTTGCGCGCCGTTCGCGTCGACGATAGACCCCAGGAAGGTGCAGTGTCATTCGCTTAACTGCGTGAACTATGATAAGGAGAAATAATTTCAAGTTGAAGTTCTGGTTGTAGGAAGGTGTTGCGAATCGACGTCGGCCGGCGCCAGGAATTCGCACCGTCACTCCTCTATTCGCGCGCTCGCTCGTGCACTCGCCTCGAGATCGCGATCGAGAGGTCGTGGAAAAGCCCGCCGAACGCTCGGCGATAAATCAATTCCGCGCGAGCTCGCCGAAAACGCCGCCCGGGAATTTTCATTACCTGTCGAGCAACGATTTCGACACCGCGCGTACGTTCCGACCGAAACGTTCCTTGACGGATCGCACGGTGTCATAATAAATCGTTTTACGAAAATTTTTAATCGATTCTGCTGCCTTTGTTACCTTGTCTTTCTCTATTCTGCTGCGAAGTCTGTCATCGTGTTCGCTGAAGAGCGCAAGGATAACATTGCAGCGACGTCCGGCCCGAGGAAACATTTGCGCACGTGGTTCTTCCGTCTCTCGAAGTAAGAAACTTGTAGAGACAGAAGAAATCTCTGTTGAAATCTTCCTGGGACTTTCATAAAGTATTTCATCAATTTTCAAAGATACTCGAAAAACGTGCGTTTATGCAAACGAAAATTATCGGCGGATTAATAAATCAAATATTCAAAATTAAATAAAAATTTGTCGTTAATCACATGATAAAGTCTTATACAAAATTCCTGATATTTTCACCTCTGAATCTATCGCGGCACGCAGCCGTACACGCTCTCGAGCTAACGCGCCGTATAGCCGCGCAGTGCCTTTCACGAACGATCCACCTGTGCGCGACAATCGGAGCATGCTGTCATTGGAATTCAAGGAATGGCAAACGTACGTAAGTCACGCCGCCGGCGTCGATCCGCGTCAAGCAGTCATGGTGACGCCAATCTAGCCACAACTGGACATCGCAATGCCCACATTTCGCGATCTTTCGCCACGGTGTTACGGTAAAAGTGTTCGTTTACGTTTCAATCTGGAGATACGATGATACAAAATTCTTCTACAAAGTGGCCAAGTGTGCCACCGGATCGCCGTGCATCGCCCGGATGCGTCGCGACATCCCGTTACCGCGAGCGATCGGCACCGAGTGGATTGCCGCATGCGCGCGCACGATCACAACGATAAAACGCATAATAACGCAAAAGGAAACACGTAAGAGTATCTAATTTATGTAAAATATATAATATATGTAAAATTGACGATCGGAAGGGCGCACCGACGTCGCTGGCGTCGGCGTGGCCGCCACAACGCGCGCGGGCAGTAATTATTGCATCTCTACCGGAGTATCATTAAAGCCGCCCGTAAATCTTGGCACGAGGATCTAGATCGCGAGCGCACGCGAGACCGCCGCACTGACACTAGGCAAATAAACATCGGTAATGAGGCGACGGCGTGAGGGAGAAGGAGAGCGACGATGGAGAGAGCGCGAACGAGAGAATATCGTTCCTGAGAGAGCGACGCGACGTCATTATTCCGGATAGACGCTTGCGGGCTACTCGCGAGCGCGAGCGACTCCTTCCGGCCGCGACGACGTCGCCAAATATCTGTTCCGATTCGCTCATACGCGAGATGCACCGATTAATACAGGTACATCGTCGCTCTAACGAGAATTGCGCGGTGCAGCTACGGCTTTAATGATTTTCGACATTGCCGGCGCCCTTCCAACAGCGAAACTCCGCACCCTTCAGGCTGTCGAGTACTGGTACCGAGAGAGAAAGAGAGAAAGAGAGAAAGAGAGAGAGAGAGAGAGAGAGAGAGAGAGAGAGAGTTACGCGCAGCAGTGAAAAATTTTATAAAATTAATTGCATGAAATACGAACGTGAGAATGCGTGCGTGTGTGCGCTCGACATCGATTAATCTCTCCAGCACTTTTTTCCTTACGAAAATAAATGCGTAATATAATAGCAATTAACGTGACTAACTAACTTAACAACGTCCAGGAAATATTCTAGACGCGTGAGGGGGTAATTTATCAGATCCTCGCAAGACGTACAAGAATGTAACATCATCATTACACGTTTAATGCTGCAACATGACAATTAGAGATACCGAATATAAAATTACCTATTATTCTATCGAGTCACAAGTTCGTATATTTTCATTATCATCCAAAATAAAAATAAAATTTCTCTATTGAACTTTCTCATTGCAATCTGCCGAAGAGGCCGAATACCGAGGGTCGCATCTGCCGCGACAATTTGCGATTGATCACTCGGCGATAACTCGGTCCGCTCGCGGCGACGGCTAATTCCGCGCGGCGTATAATTGATATCGCGCGGATATCGGTGGGGCAACGGCGCTCTCATGAGACCGCATTCCTCGCATAACCTTTTATCAACCGCGAGGACTCGACAGGCCACACAGCCCGGCGCCCCTCACACCTTTTACCACGAGCGAGCGAGCGAGCGAGCGAATGCGCCTTCCGCGCGCGTATATTATCTTACTCGCTTTCGTGCAACCCAATAAGGCGCCTATCCCGCACGGTCCACGAACGGCCTAGCGCCGGCTAATAATACTGAAAACCCGTAGTTTCACGCGCAAGGATACGCCACCGCTCTCCCACGCGCACGCCGTGCACACACGCGTGTATACGAGCGCGTATACGCTCGCAATATGCGCGCGATCGGTCCCCCTGTCCCGACTCCCCTCGTGCTCTCTCCTCGTATATCTCGTTCCTAAACGTTAGACTACCTGGGTCGTTTCGCGACTTGTTTCTACGGTCTTGCCTCTAATTATCACCTCGTTTCTGCCGCTCGCATTTCAAGAACCAAGAGAACCTCCGTTGATGTAATTCTTATTGGCTCGAAGAATAATGATATTGTCTGAAAGAATAACAAGAGAGGGAAAGGATATATCATTATATTGTATGTCATATCATTACGTCGATAACAAGACATTTTAACAATTTATCGATTGTACTGTCAACTAGCGTCGACTAGGCGTTTCAAATTTTCAACGGAAGCTCCCGTTCGAAACACATCCACGTCGCACGTCGCGCGATCACGTTTTCCATTATACAGCTTTGTAAGGTAATAACTGTACCATGATAATTAATGTATCGGATATCGTCCGGAATGTCATCACGCTCATCACGTTTCGGTCAACACTGTTCCCGAAGATAATCAGCAGGGCGGCGTAGTGCCATTAAAAACGATTTGGCCGTTAATAAATTCATTATACCGCGCGGCCGCTGGAGCACGATGTTATATATCATATCGCATCATATTGCACGCATCGTGTTTTCGTAGCGTGGCGTATGTCGAAACCGATGCGGCTGACTACTAGCGCGGTCCTTCGCCGTCAATCGATCTGTACATCTCACGAACTGCATCCGTGGTTAAAAAAAATAGAGAGAAAGAGAGAGAGAGAAAATGATTTTTATTTTGTTTCACAAGCGAGGAGCGGAAAGTGTATCATATACGCGCGTACGCACGCACGCACGTCACCAGATACTCCATTTACTTTGTTCAATTCGATACAGATTCGGGACATCGGCGTTTTTTTCGATTTGATTCTCACAGTTTCGTTTCACTCGGACGCGTATCGCACTGATGCGTCGATACGGATCTCCCGTCGATTTTTCCTCAACGTCTCCTTTGAAATTTCGTAACGGCAGTCCGTAAGAGGAGCGGGCATGTAAACGCGTCCCGTCGTTGACGGGGATCTCGAGTATACACCGAATGAATTTTCCCTCGTCAGCGATTTATCCGAAGGTGTTATCTACCTCCGCCGCCCGAGGTCTGCCCGATCTAAGGCCGCGAACGCCACCCCGACAGAGCACCCTCGCATGTAACGCCTCAATCCCCCGCAGGTCTACCACGAGCGCGCGATGTACAACGTGTCCCGAAGATTATCACCTTGCTCGACAATCCTCCCAGCAGCGTTCAAGGATTTACGCGGGCTTGGCCCCGTTTCGTCCCCGGCAGTTCCGGCACCAGTCTTACTCGGCGTGTGTTCGCCGCCGTGCTCTCGATCGGCAGCAGACTCCGCGATACCGCGAGCCGATACGCGAAACGGACGCGGAAAGTATAATACAATCGCGCCCCCGGTGCCGAGTGCGCGAGAGGAGATTTCTCTCCTGGCCGATTCTCGATTCGAGTATGGAACGCTTGAATCGTGGTAAATCGCAACGGGCGCACGCCTCCGCCGCTGATATCTTCGTCAAACGAGCGCGATTGATCCCGCGCGGAGCGCGGCGTTCTCACGCACGTTCGCGCCGCGATCGGCGCAATTGCAACGCGCGCGCAAGAGCGATTGACGCCTTCGCGTGGCTGGTATTAGCCCGTCGGATTCCTGAGCATATCCCGGCTGGATTTTCTCCCGGCGTCGCGTTCGGCGCGGGAGATCTTCAAAAGCGGATTCCTTAAATCGTCGGAATGATCCGCCGCTCGACGAAGTGTCTCCCGGAGACCTCAGTGAAACGAAATGAGCATCGTCCGATCTCTATGAAGCTTCTCGTCGGAAATCCATGCCGAATCGTCGAGGACTTCCTTTCCGCGGCACGGAGAATGACGCGGACGAGACCGCGGCAACGACGGGGATCTTACATTCCGGGCACACGCACTCGAAATTTGAATACCTACGTAAAGTGGATTCACCACACGGGCTCACCACCGCACGACTCACCTCCTTTCCCTCCGCCCGTTCCCTCTTCTCCCTTCTGGTTGTGTGACTAAACCACACGCGAAAAGAATACTGAGGCGAAGAGAGAGGGAGAAAGTACCGCCACGGCGAACGGAACGAGAGGGCGGAAAAGACAGGGGAGAGGAAAGAGGCGAGAGGGCACACATGAAAAAGGCTGAGAAAGCGACAGAGATCGTCCTTCACGCTGCGGTGCATTCTCTTTTCTCTTTCCTCTCTTTCTTTCACTTCTTACTTTACTCTTTCTTCCTCTTTCTTTGTCTCTGTCGGTCTTTTTTTCACAAGACCAGAATTAATATTCATTCAGGATTACGAAAAACAATGCCGCCCACCGGCACCCCTGACCTGTTGAGCCGCGGCCGTCAAACGCGGATTACGGTGGATTACAAGTTTATAATTGAATCTCCATGCGAGAGAGACCGCCGTCGTCGTCGTCGTCATCGCAAGCGCTTCAGTCCACCTACACACGTCTCTCGCACGTGAATATTCCCGGAGACTCGATTTCGCAGTTACCGAAACGGAGAATCCCGCGAACAACTCGTGCAATCTGGTGACCCGGTGCACCTGACCGTAAAAAATCACGAGCTCTAGCAATTCGGTATTCCAATAGCTCTGGAGAGTGCCCGGAAGGTTCACCGTTTAGACGTCGCTGAGGCTAGACCGGCTTTCTCGGGAACTTGACTGTAAAGTACCTCTCCTTTCTCGACTGGGTCTTTTAATTAATTCTATGTTTATGTTGCGTACATTGCAGTGAAGAATATGTAAAAATTCAGCGCGTCTTGCACATTTATTTCATTGTTATTCTTTTCACTCTTTTCTTTTTCACGAGCTTACTTATTTTATTTGCAACTTTTCTTCTTCTCAAAGCACACAATTCGAGTTAATATGTATAATGTGTTTGATCTCTTTTTAGGTTATTTTATAACTTTCTTTTTTGTTTCATTTTTATTTACTCTCCACTTTTATGTTTGTCCACTCTTCAGGTCAGAGAGATCCAATATGGAAGCCTCCCCGCAGACAGCCTGACCAGTCCAATATTATCTCGACGTCACGCAACGTCAGCGTCGGAGAATGAATTCGCAGCAATGATAGGCCATTGTACCTACGGAATATTTTACCGCGCCATAAATAGCAATACAGCCGTAAATTTACGTAGCTACGTAACGGCCGCGCACAAAGAAGTTGCAGCGGCAATTATTTTGTTCCTAGCTTTTGCTGGGAAAAAGAAGGCTTGGCTGGGTCAAGGTTGGCGTTTACGGGTCCGTCCGCCGTGTATACCAGGTATACCGCACCTATGTATCGCGGTAATCGGTATTATACTGCCGATCGAATCACCGATCGTTTTCCTGTGTTAACTTTCTATGGGATGGTGTAATGCCGACTCCGCGTCTATCGAGAAACTAGATCGATTCGAAAAACTACATCTTTATACCCATTCTAACGTCGAAATAATAACGATTCCTATTTTTATTAAGAAATGGACAAGATCCAGAGGGAATATACATTAATAAATATATATTAACAATTGCGAAAAAAATTATCTTAAAAATTACATCAATAAAGTGTTAAACACGCAAGTGCAAATTAATTTACGATCCGTCGTATTTACAAGTCTACGATTTATGTAACTAGAAAACTACATTTGTAGAAAAGCAAATAAATGTCTAGGCTCGTGTAAGTTCTAAGAATCTGTATATTTTTTTAAACTCGAGTGCCTAGACTTACGTAAATTCCAAGGATTATCCACTGGCGCAGGTGAAGGATTAAAACAATCATTGGCTGTTTCTTTTTCCATCATAAATGCCTACATTTATGTAAATCTCAAGGATCTGCGGGTGACATTGGGTTCAGGAGAACGTCGAATGAAATTGCGATCGACACCGCGAGCGAAACAGCGCTCCGCGCATCAAAATTCAGGCTCGTAAATTCGCATAATTTTGACGACAACTTCTTTAGCATACGCAAAATTTATTGCGGAACGTGCGGATCTCATTTTCCGCTTAGCAAATCTGGGAGAGACCTGACTAGGCTTGCTCGGTGAACAATGCTTTGTGCTCGATTCTGATGTCACTTGTCTCGATATTCCGTGAGAGAAGTCGTCCGTGAATGGAGAGAATTGCTAGAATCAGAGTGGACGATACCCGGGTGTACCCAGTATTGTTTGCGTTGTGATTCGCTCGGATAATTGGCAGATCGCGTCGTTGAAAATTACAGCCGCCTCGGCGGCGGGAGCTCCACGAGAGAGACGGAGAAACGAATTAAAGCGATTCATCAGCCGCGGCTGAAACCGTGAAAGCACGTACTTGATCAAAGCCGTGAGTACTGTACCCGGCCACCCCGTTCGCACCGAGACAGGTAACCGGAGACCATCTTGAGTAGCGTGAATACGCGGCCTGCGGCAGTGCCTGCGCTAATCAGCTTTTCGGTATACGCAGGAAGAGGAAGAGAACGGTATTGATCATCGCGAAACTGTGTTATGCGCGTATTCGCCGAGGCGGGGCATCTTGTACGTAACAATGTCTGGATAAACGATATTCGATGTACGGAAAGTCTACTTTGGAAGATGCTGCAAAGTGATATAATATACATAAAATAAATAATAAATGTATAATGTATACTTTGATATAATATATTTTGACCATAATAAATATACATAAAAAGTAATAAATATAAAATGCGTCTACATACTTGTCTCAAATATTTGATCGACGGAGATCATGATGAAAATGTTTCGAGTAGCATTGCGACAATATTATCTCTTCTAATGCCAATTACATTAGAAAGACTTTCGAAGGCCAGTTACCACACTCGATCATTTTCTAGATTTCTGTGCACCGCGGCGTTTCGAATTGCACCGCGAGACTTGATTCGCTCTATCTCGGAGGTACCACGCGAATAAAGCGAGTCCAACGTGATCGGTGCACCTACTAAGGTCCGACCAAAGATAAATCGCAGATAACTGCCGCCGATATTAATTAATATTGCGCGGATCGAGAGCGCACCTGACGCAAACGATCGTGCAATTTCGCTCCGATAACCGTGGGTAATAATATTTCGTAACGAGTTTATCTCTCGGTCGCTGAGAAATTTCGGTTGAGGCGGGCAAACGCGTATCGAATAGATGGTTATCGTAATTACGGATATTAGGTCATTTTTAAAATCTTCCTGCATTTTATTTCGCAGCACTTTGTAACGTATACGTTTTTCATCTGCAATACGGTTCGGTTGAAAGGAGGAAGGAGAAGATAGAAAGCAGGAGAATTATGTTACTTATCTCAACTGTAATTATTTAACTAAACGTTAATTTCATTTCTTATTAATTTATTTTTTGACCTCGTTTCAGTATCTATGCATAAAATTTCAAGAAAAATACGCGAAAAGACTTTTGAAGCAACCTGACATTTTAAGACTGACAACTTCAAAGTTCCATCAACAAAACGTAATCTAATATCGCGCGAGAATAGTTAATGATTATTTCAGTGACGTTTCCAGACAAAGTTCACTCGCTCGAGTTTTCGAAGAGAATAATTTGACAGTTACGCGCAGCTAATTCTCAGTCTCTCGGTTTAAAGATAAGAGATTTAAGAGATCGCGACTTTACATACGGTTTTGCTCGGTTTTTCAATTCGATATTTCGCCAAATGGGAACACTTCAAGACTATTGACACATACCTCCACTCCGCTTGTCCGCAATAATTATCGCGAGAGCAGAGCTCCCATAATCGATCGATTAATCTCAGAGAATTCTCGCGGGCGAGCGTCTAATCCGTTTTCGGTTTGAATCGTAATGCGTCGTGGCGTGGCATCGCATCGATCGGTGGCTGGGACCTTAAGCGCGCCGCAGCTTCCGGTCGGCGTGACGATGCATCCGGACCGGTTCGTTCCTCTGCACGCACGTTGGCACACGCGCACGTACCGGCGTACGCACATTCATGCTCGACGGAGCGGTGCGTGTACGTTTGCTCATGGCGAGTGTACGCACCTCGTCATGACGGCGCATCGATTGCTTCCTCGAGCCAACGGATCTACCATCGCGGTTTTAAGCGGAACTGTTCGTTCCACGTACGAGTTATCGTGCGATGGGTCGATGATAGCTCCATTAACGTGTCTCTGAAATTATCCTGGATGCGGCAACGCTTGAATGAACACATACGTCGTCCGGTCTAAAATGTCAGCCGATTCTTTGCTCGAGAATTAATAATATATGAGAATCTTAAAGAAAGATTATAGAATTGAAAGTATAATAATAGGAGCAAGGTTACAGTAAAAGTTATGTCTGTCTCAGATAGGAGTAGATGATTCTACATTTGGATGTTCCGTAAACGCAGCGATAATTTTATTCGCACTTTAATCGAGAAATATATGTGATAATATTAATAAGAATGAATAACAGAATATTTCTCGTTTCGCATTTGTCGCGATTGGAAAGGCAACTTTTAGGCCGTTTTACAAACGCGCACAGCTGTCTGCCTGTCTCACCGTGCGTATTTACGTGACTCGTCGTGGCAGGACGGAACGTGTCAGAATATTAGCGAGCATAAAACAGTATTGCATCACGGGAAATACGAAGTAGTATCACTTTTATGTTTACACCCTCCTGAGACTTACGCAATAATAGAGAGCTGGACAACGCGCCGACAATACCAGCGTTTCCCTTTCGTTGCGGCGCGTTTAATTATGCGTGTACATTCGCGCGCTCGTGCGGTGAAGAGAGAAAGGGAAGAGAGAGAGAGAGAGAGAGAGAGAGAGAGAGAGAGAGAGAGAGGACGAGAGGAAGAGATGGTGCGCTTACCGTAAACTCGCGCAGATTATACCTGAAATTCTGGGGGATCGGGCAAGATATACGCTCGCGAGTGGCGTTAAACGGCCGCCTTTAAAGCGCGAGACGTTCCGGACAAAGAGCGCTCCGGGCGTGCGAAACGATTAATATTCATGACCGCGATCATATCGTCGCGATGGCACGGCGATTAGGCGTAAGACGACATTTCCAGTCCGGCGATCTCTTTTCGCTAATCTACACGGTGACTCACGTAACGAAGACACGACGGCACATATTCCCATATTCACGAGCGACCTAAATAGAGGCAGAAAGGAACAGGCGCCGCCCTCTCCTCCTTCCCTCGAGCGAGTAAGTAATGAGAATCGCAGTGCCATCCTGAGAAGCGATTATTAGATCCTGGAGTCCTGATACGATTAGGCGATTAGGCTGTGCGAGGAAAGAGTGGGCGAGAGGGAAGTGCGAGATAAGTGCAATCACGTGTGGGCGATAAAAAAGTATTTATTACTGATACTTCTTGATAAGGAAGAATAATTTTGATTTTCTCTGATATGCAAATGTTTATTAGATGTTTGATTTAATCAAAGTATAAGATTCTCATTACATTTTCTTTTCGTATGTGATGCTGGAATTTCCGACAGTCTGGATTTTATAACAAAGACGCTAATCGGTAATTAAATAAGCAATATTTAATTCATATAATTAGAAAGACTTTTCCTTTTTATGTCAATCTTTATCGACGTTTTTATTAATCCGAAATGAATTTAAAAATATATATATAATAACAAATATATATTGTATGTCGCAGCATCGCAGATTTTGAGGTCATAAACAGTCGGAGGAGATGCGATATTTTTTCGCTCGAATTAGTTCTGTAAATCGCGCGTTTCGACAGGAGAAAACATCTGCGTCCACGCGCGGTTGATGAAAACCCTCCGCGCGAAAAGAAGAGAGCGGCCATTGCGGATTTGCATTCAGATTACGCGACTATCGGACACGCCGGCCGTCGCGCTAATTTCGAGCGAGAGGATTTTCGGGTCCCTATGAATAATGTTAAACGCCGACGCACGCTAGCGCGTCCTGTTTATGCGGGCGCTGTATGCATATTTACGCCCGTGTACGGTATACGGTTACGGCTTATGTAATATTTGAGTTCCGAGTGCGTATGCGTATGCGAAACAATGAAAATCAGTTTACCGGCGCGTTTACCGGAGCGTCGAGTGCTGCGCAAAATTGCGTTCCGATGGACACGCTGAAAGCGCTCTTCTGCTGCCTAAACTAAAAATAAAGCTGTTCCACTTTCCATTAAGAAGAAAATGACAAACTAGTGATGGAAAATAATTACGAGGCCGTAAATAAGGTAACAACAAAGGGGGACACACGCGGATCAAAAGACTCGCGTGATTGCGCGCGTTTAATGAATTATGGAATCCTGGAACATCATATAATCTACGATGTGACGTAACTGTGAAGCAGAAGAATGTAAAAGTAAAGTTCATTTAAATTTAAGGTACGCTGCAGAAAGTTGAACCAAAATTGGAACTTGCATCGACCACTCATGAATCGGCACGTTTGATGAAAAAAAAATGATAAAAAGAGGATATAGAGGACATCGAACGTTACACAAGCAGAGGAAGTCGCAAAATTCCCACGAAGAAATCGCAAAAAAACAGGAAGTTATTGCTCAAACAGAAGCAACACGCTGTTAATAATGACGTCGCGCGGGAGGGAAGCGCGAAAGATCTGAAAACGTAGAATAGCGCAGGAATAATGGAATAAAATAAGCAGCCGGTCGAAAATATTCCGCTCCGACGCTTGGACGAGAGAATGCACGAGGAAGGGATCAGGAAGCGCCCGGCAAAGTTAGACTCGGAACTTAACATAATTATTTCGTAAAAGGCTGTTGTCGATCTCAGCTGAAAGAAGCTGCGCCTTTAATGGCGACAATGTAAGAAGCTGTTGAGTAAATGTGCTCGATCCCCGGGCGGCCCTTCCCATGGAAGTTCAAGCGGGCGCGCGAGCGCCGGTTGATAATTAAAACTTTTAATTATGCAACGGCGCTTACGTAAGATCCACAGAATCTGCAACGCCACAGACTGTTAGCGGGCAGCAGGTCGGGTGGTGCGGGTAGACACCCTGTTTTACATATGTAAAGTTGCGGAAATGCACACGTCACGAGAAAGAACTTTCGCGTCGTTTGGCGTTTCCGCGATGTTACCTGCACGCGCGTGTGATTCTCGTCATGTCGGTGGAGGAAGATCAGACGCAACAGCAACGTATGGCGAACAGTAAAACGACCCACCAGAAGCGCTACTGAACTCGGGAAAGATTAGTTAATTAACTCCGGTCGCTTCTCCCGACTCTGCGCGCCCAGCGTCCTAATTGATAATGCGCGTATGTGTATTATGTGTGTATTAATCTCCATTTAAGCTGAAATCGGCAGAGTTTGTCTAATTTGTCTACAGAATTTTTGCCAGATTTCTTTTCGGAGAAGAATGAATATAATTATGATATGCAATTATATGTACAATTACGTAATAAATACTATTGCTGTCTTCCTAATAAACATCATTAACGTCTGATTTAACATCGCGGCAAGCATACAGCTGCCGATAAAAAAACATGTTCATTAAATGCAGAATCGCGCAGATCTCGTTGCACTTTTTTGTCTCTACTGTCGTCTCGTTGTGATGAAAAATCTCGACCTGATTTGCACGGGCGAGCGTTTGTGAGGGAAGTCTGTGGGCGCGGAAGCGAAAGCCAGAAGAGCTCGAGAAACTGTCTGGAGCGTGAAACTGGTCGGCCGGTTGGAGCTTTCGCGCACAAGACTTTTCATCCTCAGAGGATGACTTTCAGAGTCGCGCAGTCAGGCGAGAAGGAGATACACAACACGCTCTTTTTCTCAGCCGACAGTACAACCATACTGTCAATGAAAACACCGCTGCAGTTTTCCCGCAGCTGCATCGGCGTGCCTAATAAGCGGCGGCGAGTACCACTTTCCATAAAGCTTTCCGTAAAGCTTTTAATAACGTCCGCCGTGTGCGCGTATCCACACGCGCGCAAGCGAATGGAGAATTCACTCGTCGGCACGAAATTCCTAAAGGGAGAAAACGGAAGCTGCGCACGCGAGCGAATATACGCGCTACGTTCCTTTCAACTAACGAACGCGCGCATTTTAATGCTCATGACGACATGGTCGGTGGATGATAATGAATCTAATTAGCAGCTGCGGGTTTCTGATAACGTAGCTTGTCAGAGAAACGCTCCTGCGTTTTCTTTGAAGGGCCAGGAGCGCTCCCGGCAGAAGCATCCGAGCTCCCGATGAAATCTTTCCCCCGGGAATCTCCGGTTTGTCATTTCTCTCTTTTCTTCCTTTTATTTCGCGATCATTTTGCTCCGCGTTACACATACAAATACTACCGATAGAAATAAACTTTGTATCGGGTAGCCGAGCGATTCCTCCCAGCCAGGTCGGCGGAAAGCGGCGGCGCAAGAAAAGAGCGTGACGCAAAACGTGACTCGTCCTACTACCCTAAGCGAGCTTAGGCAACGTGCTGGCTGGCGTCCCGGCGGAGAAAGGTGGAATTTTCGCTCGCAGGAATCGAGAGCGGCGGCGCCGCGCGTAGTTCCGTGTCACTCGCGCGCGCACGCTCGCGCAGATTTACCTGCATAGACACACATACATACGTACATGTGTGCATCCATGTATTGGGCTCTCACGCGTGCCGTCGAAACCACTCGACACAAGTTCTCCCAGGATCAGCGCGCGGTCCGGTGGGAATGGTCCACGGCAGCGCGACAATGCGGAGTTCCCATCGATTCATGATATTGGCGCGAACCGCGCGATCGCGATACCGGCATCGCGAGCAGATCGACCGCGAAAGACACCGACGCTACTCTCACGAGGACGACGACCGATCAACACGGCGACGCTTTCGCCCGGCCACCGTCGTCAAATTGATCGGACCAATCTGCACTGTGAGACCAGTCTCAACCGCCATGTATACTCAACCGTGCTTCCGTTGCCCGTCGCGTTTTCAATTTTTCGCGTCTGGAAAGTTTCGGACGATGCAAACTCTTATCTGCAGGAAAATCACTCGGTCTCGAGAAGTGCGAATCACGCGAGATTGTAAACTCGACGTTCTCTCGTGAAGGAAACGATACCGCGGTATTTTTGTGCTTGACGAGAAAAAGAATTTGATGCTTTGGTGAGAAAAAGAATTGGTTTTCTCTTTTTGGAAATTTTCGCACGAAACATTGTTCGATCGTCGTGACCGACAAACGATGGATGAAAAACCCGCGTAGAGCAAACGACCGGCGAATGAAGCTGCACGAAACCACGTTTTGCGGCGGACCTTCTTGGTCGCGCGCCAACAGAAGTTCTCGCTCGCCTCGCGCAGCTATAAGAGTCTACGAGATTATTGTATAACGGTGCCGGAATAATTACAGCGAAAGCTTTGCAGAGAAACGAGCGGGATTATAACCGAGCTATACCCATCTGCGTAGGAGGCTGCAGAAAGACGACGATCGTGGTATTCCGAGATTTCTTTGTTGCATCTTTCTTCGGATCCCTTTAGCGCATCAATATGGGGACTTACAGCTTTTCCCGACAACTTTTAACGAGATCCGCGTGCATAAATATTGTTAAAATCCGCGCCTGAGTCTCAGCCTTAAAAAGATCGGAGCGGGCTTTCCGGCTATCTCTTATTTCTGCTATATTTAAGACAAAGTACTGATAACATTTCGCTCAACGGTCTTTTGCTCAAAGAAAGTTGTCGTCGAGTAATTCATTTGTTACTCGATAACAAGCCACAATGCGCCAGATTACTTGGAAGCATAGTCCTTCAAAAATTTACGATGAGAGAGAGACGACGGTGTATTTTTTCTCTTTTTCACGAAATTTCGACATTGCCGAGTAAACGTGCATCTGTTCTCGTCGTTTAATAATTAAGGGATGAATAAACACGATCTTCTTGGAAAGAGAAAATTTGTCGGGAAGGTGTGAATCACGGAAGGATTTGTGTGAATGTGTATGTGTATGAGGAACTCTGTCGCGCAAGAAAGACGTAGATAGATAGACGAGTTTATTTACCCTGGGACGAGTCGTCTAAGGCCGCATAGCGCAATTACTCAAACCTTGATCCTCTCCACCCACGGAGAATCGCAAGAAAGATCGAGTCCGTGTTTCTCGAAGAATCGGATGTTAAAATTGAGGCCGACAGTTCTGGAACAGTTCTGCGTGCGCGATCGAAATCACAGTTGTTTGCAAAACAAATAATAAAATATACATGTACCCAGCACCGTGCACATTCCCCGGGCACATTTATTGCAAAGAACAATCTCCCGCGTAACACGTTCACCATTAATCACTTTCGAGACCGAGACCCAACTGATTAACTCGTTCGACCCCTTTTAGCCGAACATGACACGCGGCGCACGGAGCAATTACGTATTACAATCGCCGCCAATGGGAAAAAGGGCGACATTCGGCGAGGCAAACGAGGCATTCGGTTCCCGCGGACGTCGGGCCGAGCAAATATAGGCGTTAGCGCATTAGATCGCTATCGGCATGCGGGTAGAGCGTTCACGTCGAGCGTTCACCATTCAAGGGCTCACCCAAAGCAAGTACGAGTTCGGCTCGTATATCACGTCGGGCAGATAAAAAGTTTAGCCCGTAAGCGCGAGACTATCTCGCGGATTTCTTGGTAAATGTTTCCGAACCACAGAGGGAGAGTTAAGAGCTAGAAAGAGAGACAAGGAGAGGGAGCAACAGAGGAACAGAGCGAAGAAGCGAAAAAGACGCCGGGCGTTGCGGCCCGCTCAATTCGCTCAGTTATTACGCTTAAACCCGCGGTGCCGGTAGTCACACGCATGCGGCGCAACCCCCGCAACCCCCGTGTGAAACAATATTAAAGAATTCCGTGGTCCTTACATCTGCACTGCGGCGCCGCTCCGTGCAGCCTGTAGATCGTGCATACGCGGTTGCACAGCTTCTCTAGCGCGCGGCTTTTCCAGCGAGACGCTGAATCTCTTTTCTCGAGCTCGAATGTGCACCAACGAAAAGGCGAGTGCAAATATTTTCTTTTTCTCTTACGCAACCGAGGTAACTAAGAAAAGGTACTAAGAAAAAAAGTGTGGTAATGGCTGATATGGTAATTTATTATCGAGTGTAATAATCACAATGTTGTGTATGTATTTTCTCTTCTTTGTACAAATATTGTTTTGAAAAGTACATACTGATGAACGGTAAATTTTATTAAAGGATACGCCCGGTTTGGAACTTAAAGTCTTAATAGGACAAAGAAATAATGCAAGAGATACAATATTGTAATTAAATATATTGTAATATATTGTAATTAAAAAATCTCAGTCATGTACTATGAATGAAAAAATAAAGATATATTAAACGACAGAAACTTGCGGCGACGTCCAAAAATGTCGCAAAAAGGGGGACATGTTGCGTTAAATAGGTCGATATTTTCAGAAGGAACGTATTATATGCAGATATTTATAAATCATAGTCGTAAAGCGAATTCGTGGTAAAGAACCAGTCAACCTCAAATAATATTGCAATTGACAGCATTTAACTAAACAATTTTAATTAATAGTCTGTACTGCAATATAAAACATTTTCAGTCTTTCTTATCACACGAAAACTTTTTATTGTGGCATGCGATATTTGATACTTATTTAGATATGCCAAAATATGTTCCCTCTTTGTTCCTCATTAACAAATCGCGATTCATATTTCAAATTAATACGTTTGAAATTAAAATAAGCATTTTTCTGCGCCAGATAAACCAACAGAAAGAAAAATTAAGACAGATAATTTTATCACCCTTTCTATCTCATAATCTGAGTCCACATGAAAAAATACTGATCAAAATAAATGTGTAAAAGCCTGAATAAAACATTTTCATACCATGGATATGAAAACCAAAACCGCACTAATGAAAATAAATATTTTACTCTATGACATTTTTATATTTATTTTTATGTTTCATGTCGATATCAATGATACACCCTAATTGAAATACAGGTTTCACAATACACATGATGACACCTTCGTAATTACTATTAGCTTTCTATTTCATGATAAAGCATCCTTTTCTCAAGTAAAATAAAATTTCAGAATTTACCAAACTATTATAAAAATCTAGCAATTCTAATTAGATTAAAATTGTTTTTTATTAATCACCGAGCAGTACACAGTTTCTTGCAATCTTCCCGTTCAGAAATCGGAGTGTTCCGAGTGCCGTGGCTGCCGTTCGAGGAAAAGTTGCATCCGGTGCATCTTCGGCCGAGGAGATCTTGGCACAGACGTCTTAATAGTACACTCGCGGTTTGTTAAGGGACGAGTCGCACGAGGCCGAAGTGAGAATGAAAATAGGCAGGGCAGGGTAACGCGTGCGTTTTGCCGCTCTTTGAAAGCGAGCTCTCCAACCGCTCGAGCCGCGGAGAAACGCGGGATTGTATATCACTCGGCGATACAAATTTACTACTCGTTACTAGAAAATGTGTAGTAAACCCGGGTCAGTGATCTATGAGTGGCTCCAAGAGACCGCGGCGCGCGTATCTTACGGACTTCTCGCACTGACCCGTGCTCTCGATCTTGCGTTATACTTCGTAATAGCAGGAGAGCCGCGTGCGATCGCGATTTATTTTCAGCTTCGCGCGCGATTCGGGATTCGTTTTGACCTTTTTTCTCGGGCGAAGGAAAAACTCCGCGTCACGTTATCGTGAAAGCCATTGCGCGGAAATAAGCTTCGAGATTCTAGCATCGGCTTTTTCCATTTGCCCATTTCGTGCTGGTTTCGCCTGCTCTCGATCTTCATCAATTGGAATTACGGTGGAATATTGTAAAAAACATAAATCTTTCGCACACACACACAAAAACCCACATGTTAAAAATATTGAAATTAAAAATAACTCCTTTTTTAGCACTTTTTATGAAAATGTATGATTGAGTGCGTGGTTCGGTTTTTCCGATATTTTCCGATAATTTAACGATGTCATCTATTTTTTCCGCCTCGCGGCGTTTCTCGTGCCTGCATCCAAGCTCATTATCTAAAGAGAGAGCAAGAGAGCAAGAGAAAAAGAAGAAAAGAGAAACAGATTGAACATTCACGCAATGTTCATGGGATCAAGTTTCTCATTGCGCCGAAAATGAAAAAGTTAAAAAAATTCGGGAATCGAGCGCGGTGTCACTATTACTAATTATACGACGGGTGATTGAACGCTCCAACTTGCGAAAATTAATTACTGCGCAAGTGGACTAACAGCTTCCTCGAAAACTTTCTTAATACAATTCCTCTTGCCTCTGTTATTCCACTAACAACGGTGGCGTCTAGTGGGCCGCGCGCAATTTAGTAAAACTGGATATTTAGTAAGCCCGCCTAGCAGTAGTAGCGCCTGTTTTACTAACGCGTGCCAACCGACTCCGTAACACGTGCCAACTCCCTCTGGTCAAAGGGTCAAGCGAGCCGGGAGGGAGATGCAGCCAAGATGCGCGTACGTGCACGCGTGTCATGACGATGGCGCGTGCAACACGAGCATACGTTGCAACGTACAGCACGCAGGCGCTCGAGAAACCCGTGGCAGCTCTCGGGAAACACGTACGACAATTACACGCGCTAAACGTGATGGTTCACGTGTGTTCTAACATCGCGCATTTTAATCCGCGTTTTAATCCGCGAACGAACATGGACCACGCTTCTACGTACTACTCCTCTCCGAAAAGCCTCTCGATCTCGGCTATCATTACATTTTCCGACAAATAATACCGCCCAGAGAGGGTCGGAGACCCTTCTTTCACGCGCTCGCGTGCGCGCGCGTACATGCCGCTCCGACCGTGTAGAAGCGGTGCGCGCTCGCCGCTCGGCCGACGAACTGAAATAGAATTTCGAAATAGACCCAATATTTTCGTCGTCTCGCATTTGCGCCATCTCTATCTCTCCCTCTTTCTCTTTCTCTCTCTGTCTCTCTTTCTCCTCGCCTGCCATCGTCGACATCGTCGTAGTCGTGATGGTCGTCGTCGTTGTCGTCGTCTTCTTGCTCGTGGTTCTCGTCGTCCGCGTTGCCGCCGCCGTCGCCGCCGCCGAGTGTGCGAGAAGAGTCTCTTCTCCGACCCTCAGACTACCTCGGAGGCTAAGTGGCTTTCGTCATCGCTCGGCGCGAATACATTTATCGACTCGCTTATCGGCGAATCGAGCTTTCCATTGAGCGAAGAGGAGGCCCACTTGGCTTGGACGCGCGAAATGCTTCGTCGAAGCTTTCGATTTTCCTTTCTACGCTTTCCTACGGAAAGACGTGGACGGCGCATAAACTATTAATGAAATGCATGCACGATGTGTCTAGTATATTATTATTATAAGCACTTATTATCATCACAAAAGCTTGGGCAACTATGATCGATTTAAAGAATATTAGAAGCCCTTAAACAGGAATAAATTTTAATTATATTAATGGAAAATTATTAATAACTATTTAAAAAACTATTTAAAGGCGATTTAAAATTTTAATTGCAAATGTTGATAGTTCCGAAGAAATTATAATTAATATTTACTAATCTCAAGATTAATATTTGATTTTTCAATTTACATTGTTCGTATCTCAATTTTCGAGAACTAAAACCAAACTGCGACTATATCTCGTCGAGTTTAATGCTTAATACAAAAAATCCATGTAGATTAAGAGATTACGCGTGCCTGCTTATCGTGTTGCACCGTATGTGCGCCTTCCTACCCTGCCTATAAATACTTTCTTAGTAAAATGGGTAATAAATGAAGCGCTTCCCGCCGACGTCCTTTACGGCGCGCCGCGTGCCATTAGAGCGCGCGAGAAATATTAGCGAGCGTCGTTATGCCGATAACGTAATTGCCCGTAAATCATAAAACAAAGTCGCGTGTGTCCGGGCTACCGCGTCGTGCAGGAACGAGCGACCGAAGGGAAGGAAACGCGGCGGAGGCACCCCGTCGTAGAGCGAGCTGCGATTTTCAGGTCGATCTTTCGCGATATTCGGCGAGAGAGTCGAATCGGGCTTACAGGTCGACTGGGTTCGCCAGTGAATGTCAACCGCGCAATTGCTCGCGCGATTAGCGAAACCGGGGTCGGTGTTATCGTCACGATCGTCCCCGGGGTGATCGCGATATGAATACCATTGTCGCTGATAAGATCGCGGGTTCGTGAAGTACAATATTTTGCTTCGTGTGTTCGGGCTCGGCGTATCGCGCCGCGGCAGATCGACGATTTGATTCAATGAGGGTCCGTTGGCGGGGGTGAGATTGCCGGGCAGATTTGGCGAAGGTGAAAATGTGAATTACGCATTAGCATCCATTCGCGATATTATCTGAGAGACATCACTACTCCATTCTCTCCGTTCTCTCCGTTTTCTCAGGGTGAAGTAAACCAAGTAAACTGAATAAATTGGGATATGGGATATTATCTATAAGAGAGCATTAGTTATGCAGGTAGCAACTGTCCCAATCCCCGAATATAATGTGCAGTATTTTCTGAACTTTCTTCTTCAATTTCAGGCGAGCATTTGTTCGCGAAGTTGGCGGCCGGCCTGAAACGCGAAAAGCAGCGTCGCGTGGCTCGTGACAATTAAATGGCCGGGCTATTATGGAATTTGGCATTTTTTTTCTTTGGCCGAAGACGACGAGGACGGTAGCAGCGGCAATAACGTGGAGCGTGACTCCAACCCGGTGAGAAAATCGCGACGGCGTGAGTGTTCATCATGACAGCTCCGTGCGGCGAGAGGGATTAAACCCGAAGCGTCACCAGTAAATCGAGTCGCCCCGTGATACTAACGATAACGATGGCACCGTGCGCGTTCGAATTACATCCAACGAACGGATGGGGCGTCCGGGGTGTCGTGAAACGACTATTAATGACCGGCGGATCGATATCAATAATATTTACCGCGCTTGCTGGTCTCCCTGTCTCTCTCTTTCACTGCCGACAAATCGGTGAAACTTCCGACATGAGTTGTCACTGTCGACCACGGCGTCAAACGAAAAGCCGTGTGTTCGATTCCGTGCGCGCGGCTGCCGACATAAATCGCCTAAAATGGACTGCGCTGGAAATGATTCTCGTTATCTCGCATCTGAATATACACGATATTTTCTTGCCCCTATATTTCCGAGCAAACTCATATTCCTCGCGCTCGTGGCACCGAGGTAATACGAAGGGTAAGTTTCCTCGCACGCGCGCGCGTGCAAGATATCGCTTGGCATCCCAAGAGGGATGCAATATCACTGTCATCGCATTCCACGGATCGAGAATGAAGGATCTTTCGTCTCCGAGGAGGTCACCGCATGTTCCAGTTCCAACGTCAATTGCATCAATAATTCAGACTCTCGATTAAATTATAATTTAGACCTCGGACAAGAGAAAGAGAAGAAGACCGCGAGAACCCCGCGAAGGAGAGACACGAGGAGGGAGCAAGGCGGCAAACGAGTTTGTTTTCTATGGTTTTCCCGCGGAAGATGGGGATACGCGGAATAGCGGAGGAACACCATATAAACGTCCGCGATACAGTTCCGCGAGTCGGCTAAAGGCAACAGAATTCCAGTCGTCGTTCCTCTCCTCCATTTCTCCTCCCTTCCTTCCTCCTTCCCGCTGAAGCCAACCGTGGTCAGTTTGGCCTTATACGATGATCGTTCGCCATGATCGCGCACAGAGCATGATCATTGCGTTTGATGTGGAGGAAAGTAAGGACGCGGCGGAGATCCGCCGATTTGAGAGAACTGCCACCGCTTGTCCATCCGTCCATCTGTCTGTCTGTCCGCCAGAGCCGTGCCCGTTTGATGTCTCCTCTGCACACGAATCGCGACAGGTGAACGATAGATCCGAAGAATATAATCGAGTTCTGATAGTCACGGATATTCGACTTCATCAAGATTCTCAAATGATAAATCCGGGATGGTTGCCGATGACGTTAATACTCGTCCAGTATATTTTTAATGTTCCACTTTATTTGCTCTCGCGATTTATCGCGAGTGTTGTTGAGCGAGTATCAAACGATCGATATATATTAAATTTCCATTTGACACGTACAGATTTAATAGATTGATGAATAAAGGTCCGACATCTGCTCGTATTTTCAATAATTCAGGTACTTCGCAAATAAAAATAGTGACTGCTACTGATTATTTTTCGAGTATATTCCTGATTTCCAATTATTCGTAATGCGAGGACTCCTGATGAATTAATTCGTAATGCAGAGTCTACTAGATGGTACGTAAAAAAACATATCATACCATTTAAAAAAACGAAGTTGACCTTCATATGACCTCTACGCGTCCACCTAATAAAAAAGTATTTAGAACAAATTATGTGTTTCTCGAAACCATGCAAGTTTGGTCTGACACATTTTTTTCTATCACCAATAACAAGCCGAGATATTCAAGTGGCCTGTTTTAGGTGCCTCACCCTGTATATATATATTTTACGAAATTCTCTCTCGCTGAGCGCTTGCAAACTTCTTTCCCAGCTTTTTCCAAAATGAACAATCTCCGACATCCACGAGGTTAGCCTCAAGGATAAATTGCGATGATGGTGCAATTCCGTCATATGAGGGGAGAGATAGCTTAGTGCGATCGCCATGCGCATCTCTCGAAGCAGACAGAGTCGGCGGTGCGCTTCGGAGTACATTTGCGTGATCATTACCGCTCACGGTGCAGCGAGGGCGATTATGTGGGTTATCTGGTTAACCAAACGCCCGGGAACTGAACGGCGGACGGTTCGTGCGTTATTTGATCGGCGTGCGTTCGCGAATGATATCGCGGTCACGACGAAGCGATCCCACGCACGCGGATGCCGCGACCGCGTCATCGAATCGCGCGCAGAACGTGCACGCGTCGCGACGATTGTCAAACGGAGGAGCGATCCGACGCGAGGATCGTCCACGCGAGCGGAATGAGCGAGCGGATGTTCGGAAGATGCACCCGTGTCGCTAAATTTCGCCATCGTCATTATTATATCGCAAGCGCGCGTCTCCGCTCGTTAACGCCGCCGCTCCGCTTCGTGCCGAAGTGTGGATCGCGCGAAACGAGTTTCTAATGATCGCTCCTCTTTTTAGCCTTTCTTTCTGTTTCTCTGTTTTCTCCTTTCTTTTTTCGAGACGGCGAAATTTATCGCGCTGTGCACTTTGCCCGCGCGAACGCGCGCGAGGAGTGCGCTCGGCACGTCGCGGGTTCGTCGTTAATAATGAATGGTCCTTTTATTGCCGTCGGTCGCGCGTGTCTCGCGTGTCCGACACTTTGCACGACAATCCTGCGTTTCGCGCGACCCGCAACCACCTACACTCACCCCTTTGTTGTGAAAAAAGGATGCTTTGTGGTTTATCGTCCGCGGATACCCGCCCGACCTCTTTCCGCGCCGGTGAACGGCCGGTCTGCAAGGATGCAGATCGCGAATTCGACGATAGCAAATGGTTATTAATTTTTTACAGACTCCCGCGTTACGGGCGAGTTTATATTTCTTTTCACAAAAAGTGTTTCGTTAATCATTAAAGAAACTTTATATAGACGTGTAGAAATCGATACGTTCAAACTCGTTCTTCCAGTTATATCGCTTAAAAATAGCGATGAATGACAATGTCACAATTTTTCAAAATTAATGACGAAAGGATATAAATCAGCGCAAACGACTGGCTGCTCGGGAGAAGGAACATTTTTTTAAATACTGAGAATAAGAGCAATTAATCGTCGCGTCGTTCTAATCCTTCGATGACTGCTCGGCCTCCCTCGAGGAACAAATCGTCGTTTTTCGGGTTCAAGCTTTGTGTAAATTACATGCTATAATTCTAAATCAAATGCGTTTCGGCGTTCTCGCGGTGAGATTAATCGCGATCGTGAAAACATCTCCCCTGACGCTTGACGAGAAGATCCCTCGTTCGCGCGCGTTTCGAAAAAAAACCGCCCAACAATATATTTAAAGAGTTAAACGATTCTCTTTCTCCGCCCTTCTCCGCGGCCAAGTTTCGAGATAGCGGAAGGGCGGCAGATGGAAGGAGGAAGAGGGCGAGAGACACATACAGACAGAGAGAAAGAGCAAGAGAGACTCCCGAAACGTCGGGATCATCCATCGTCTTGGCAAAAACTAAACCACCGCCAAAAATAACTTAAAGCGAGAGCGCCGCGTTGTTGGTCGGTGCTCCCTCTTTCCCTCTGCGTTCGCCGCGAGAGACGGACACGGACATGCTTCGTATCCGAAAAGCCGGACAAGAACGAACGCGAGCTGCCCGGCGCAGAAACCGTCGCGATTTGTTCGCCGTCGAGCGGTCGTGCGGCTCGCCGGCCGCAGATCGATGCAGCCTCGAAGAAAGCGCGCCTCGTCCGCCACCCCTAATCCCCCGGCCCTTTTCTACCCCCGGGCCGCCGCCGTCGCGGCACCGAGTGCACCGATAGACACCGATACCGCCGAAATGCAAATAGCTGCATAAACGCCGACGACCAGAAATGCGAACAATTGCGCGCGGTCGACGCGCGGCATAAATATGCATGGATGTATCCGTGTGACAGCGATTTCAAAATGTTGGAGATCCGCGGGGATGGACGGAGGGTCTGCGGAAGCTCGCTCTACCCGGCGAATATCTGTCAGAATCCACCAGATACATCGCTCGCTGGTTGTTTAAGATATTGTACGGGCACAATGGACACCCGCGATATTGTACGTACACGCTGATATCGTAGATACATTGTTGTTAAATGTGCGCCGACTGATCATGAAGAACATGGGCGCGTATTCAATTTCCATCGAAAATCCCGTGAAACATCGTGTCGAAAATCGTGTCGAAAATGATCAATTTAATTGATAAATTCGACGAAGTGAGAATGTATAATTTATTTGTGTTTTACTTAACACAATACCTTATAAAATGGAATCGATAAAACTGATTTATTGACCAATCATTTCCAATCATCCCCGCACTTTAAAGGAGAACTAAACGTCAGGCACAATTTCGAACAAGGGTCGTCCTGTGTGCCGCGTGCCACCCACGCGTATCGCAAATGACCGCGAATAACAACGATATCTCTTGCGCGGTATGCAATATGGTTATTGTTGTGACTGGCCTGCGCCTCGGGATACCATGATGTTCCATGGAGCACGCGGAATATCGTCCGTCCCACGAGATAATCCACGAGACGCGCCATAAAGTTACGGTTGCAATCGTTCGGCGCATTCTTCTTTAGGCGATTCCTGGAACTCTGAGAATGTGACGAAACTTGGTACTTAATGTATCACGTGTAATTCGCATTAATAAATTCTTTAGAGATTAATTTAATCTTTGTTGTAAAATTAAAATTATTAAAATTATATAATCTAGTGCATAATACAATTGCATACAAAACGCCAAGATGAAATCCCGACTAAGGATTGAGTCTCGTGCATTCCTCCGCACACTCTCCTTCTCCTCTTGAACACACGCATTCTCTTACGTAAAAATAGAGAACGCAGTTGTATCGGAAACTATTCGTTAGCCTATTGAAACCTATTATTTTTCATTTTGTAGTTTATTATTTTTAGTTTATTATTAATCTTGGTTCAATGAAATAATTGAAAGCGGGATGAGCGGAATCAGACATATCGGATAATTCTTGGCGACAAGAAGATGACCAAGACGAAACCGAGTTACGTCGACGAAGAGAAATTCGGCGCGCTCTGGCGCGCAGCCGGGCGCCTCTGTCGCCTTTTTGGCCACGAATTGGAGAAATTAAGACACTGAGAAATGTCAGGCGGAGGTGCGCGGGGAGGACTTGGTGAAGGCACTCGGGGGCAATAACTCGTGGCATGTTATGACTACGCTACGACGACCAGACCGCTGGTCGCTGTTTCGCTCCTCGATGATCTCGTTCATCCGTCCGTTTGTGGCGATCATCTCACCCTCGATCGTTACAGTCGTCTCCTTCTTTTGACTCTCGACTGCACGCAGCTTCTATTTTCTGAAAAGTCACTCAAAAGTAAACGAGATCCAAACAATTTATTGGTCACAATTAACAGATCGCGCAGATATCATTTCAAATTAATTTCAATCAATTCTAATTATGGCATATTCAGGTCACATACCGCTACTGCAGTATGTGCTATGCAACAAGAAAGCGAGCTTAAACTTTTGATGCTTGAAAAAGAAGTGTTCTTTTATTTCTTTTACAAATGCGACGAGATTGTTCCATAATTTTCCGGGATCGATCTCGCCGGAAATTCGTCAGCACATTTCTCGAAAATTTGTTCAGTTCTAGAGCGCGAACTTTTTCGATTCACGCGCTTGCGAGAACTCCGAGAATGGTGAAAAAAATTAAAATACCCCGGACTTCGTGTTATTGCCGCGGCACCGTGCCACGTTTTCCGGGCTGTTCGACCAAATATTTTTAGGAAAGGCGTTATTTTTTGTAGGTCGCGCGGTGATGCAATTCCATCAGGCCGACGGCTAACGCCAGACCAAACGCGCTATTTTAATAATGGCCTGATTCCTCGTATTATTTCACGCCGCGTGGGGCCGCGCAAAAATCCCACACCCACGATCCAGCCATCTCGTGTAGCGCGCGAGATTTATAATTTCTGTTAACTTGCACTTTTCCGCCGAAAAACGTAAAACAAGATCTCTCACGGGCGTACGTGCCACAAGCATAATTATGAAAGCAAAATTTTCCATCTCGCTATCGCTATTAGGTGCGATTAAAAAAACGTCTGAGGACGTAATTTCGTATTCAGAATTTTAACTCAGTGTTTCCTGAGAGTATTTGTAAAATCTGTTTTTTTTTTAATAATCATATAGCAATAAAAGATAAACCTTATATGTAAAATAGGCAATTTTTTCAAAAAATTATTTTATGTTTCTTCTTCTTCTTACATTACGCTATTTGAAGACCATTTTGGCGCGTTTGGTGAAACGATCATCAAGCGAACCTCGCGGAGGCGATATTCGGGGATCGGCTGGAGACACTGGTGGAAGTTGCGAGAATGCTCGCGATTAACATACGGAGTACGTGCTTAACAGTGTTAGTAATGAGAGCGCCAAACACTTCCGCGTATTATTGTGTCTCCTCTCGGCAAGGTAAGTGGTGCGAGATAAGATTTTCGCGCGACGAATCGGAATAGCGTATCGCGTCTGGCGCGGACGGCGAGGATTGCCGGATGATCGTGACCAGCATCGAAAGGGAACGAGGAAAACGCCCGAAGTAGGCGAATCACGGTAAAGAGCACGCTTGGAAAGAAAGAGGAGGAGAAAGGAGAGAAGGAGACAAGGAGACGTCAGTCATCCCGCGGAAAATCGCGGCGAAATTAGCCAGCCGGATTGCGAGACTCGTCGTCGCGAAACCGGAACGAGAGGAATCACGGAGATGCACCCTGCGGATCTCGTGAAAATACTCCTCGAGGAGCACCGCGAAACGTCCGAAATATAGTGGCGGATGCCGGTTACAGCGCCGCTAATGAGATGATACCGAGCCGAATGCGCGATGCCTCATTAATTCGCTCCGATGATCGGACTCGGTCCGATCAAGTTTCTCCATTCTCGTGGCCAAAATGCTCATGAGGATATCGTCGTGATTCGCTCGTTTAGAACTGTATATTCGGCGCACCGTTAGACTTTCGAGACTTTCCAGCGCTCGCGTAAAAAAAAATCACTCGTATTCGTGATGATGTACGATTTTATCAAAAGATATAATAAATCTATCAGAATTTTAATTTCAAATCTCAACCGTCAAATCGAAAGAGACATCAGTGCAGACTGCTCGTTACGAGGATTCGGACTGTTTTAAATGGGATTTAAATGTTCCCAAAGTCGAGATCAGTGGCAGTGCGTCGAGCTGGCCGAGCGAGAGCCGCGACGAGGATCCGCTCGTTGCGGCAGACGTGTCGCGCTTCCTTGTTTTTTTTCTCTCTTCTTCCGCCCCACGTATTACGTGACCTCTTTCGGGGATCCGAGTGTATTCTGGAGCGTTCGGAAATAATACTCCGTGAGTAAGATATTTATAACTGCAACAACGCGCGCGCGGGTCGGCTCGTCTGATCTAACAAGTTCTAGGCGCGCTGCTGGCTGCGCCAGACTCGCCCGCGTACGTTTCTCGCCGACGACAGTATATTTTTCAACGCCCCGCAAAACGTTTCGATCTCGGCCTTGACTATTTGCGAATCATCCATCCGTCTGGCCGGTCTTTCGCGCTGTTCCACGAAGCGAATCGATCGATTTGCGTTCGTTATGCAACGAATGAGCGTGTAGGCTGGGAGAGTAACGAACGCGACTGTTAATTCGGCATTATAAAGAGGGCGAATGATCGGTGATATAAATCCGACGCTCGTTAAACATCGACAGATGCGCAACAATATCGCGCTTGCGCGCCGCACAATGCGACGCGCGCGTAAACCCGCGCGTCGATGAAAAGGCTGTGACAACGCAAACGCGGGAATAAGCTTCCTGGAAAGTTACAATATACATCCGTTTCGATCCATCGGCGCGATAGTCACGTTCGTGGTTCTTTCGCCGAAGGGAGGAACGTTCACCGTCGCGTAAACCGGGCACGAAAATTGAAAAGCAGCGCAGTAAAACCGACCGCGGGAGGGAAACAGCGAAAAAGGCACGAAAATGTGCGCGCGGGCGGACGGAAGAATGTAGGAACGGATGTACGGTGTATGGGGGGAGGAAACATTATCATTTGCGCGAACAATTGCCGGCGAACGAAAACATATGTCGCGGGTCGATGTTAATTAAGTTTGGATATTTATTATATCGCGCTCTCGCGAGTTCGCAAATTCTCGAATTCAGGTCTCAAATATTCAGAATATCGTGCGATATTCCCTGATTATCAGTGCGGTACGCGGGAGATACGTGCGGAAAAAGTTAGCGTCGAAGGAATTCGAATAAAGCTCTGGTGATACGAGACCGAAGTGATCGAGGAATGACAGGTTTAACGGCGAAACGAAATCGTGACCCCCGGCTCGCTCGCCTTTCTCAAAGGGCTCATTTGAAACGAAAATCCGAAAATGTTACATTGATGTTGCGAAATTACGGCAATTACGACTGTCGAGCGTAAATCATTCGTAGATGGCTATAATTCGTGTACTTCAATTGACGTACGCTTGCGTTACAGTACTCGTGCTATTGCATTACGATTACAATACGATACGCAATGGACCATCAATACGCGCGCCAATCACTATAATTACAACGTGGGGTGGCGCAAAGGGCGTTACGCGCGATCATCCGTTGAAATCCGCGCGCTGTAACCAAGCTGCAGTAGCGAGCTGCAACGCGCGCGAGCTATGGTTTCCCACACCGGCTGCATTTTCGCTGGTTGGGATGCGTTCCCCGGTATGGTCGCGTAAAATCCGAAGGAACGCTCCGAAAATTCAAATATAGTGCCGTAAAATCGGAAGCGCAAGCAAAAAACTAGCCAAATAAGGGAATAAAAAGTTTACGGGAGGGCGAACAGCGACGTGTAAAGCGTTTCAGAATCTACGCGCTCGCTTTCACCGTTGTGTTCTTTAAGCACAGCTTTATATATCTTCATGTATTTAAAGAGAGATAAAGGGAGAGGGAGAGAGAGAGAGAGATGCATCGGAGGATCCATATATCTTTTTTTCATAAATGCTTGAGAATCTAAAAATGTTCAACGGCACAGGTAGATAGTGAAATCTATTCTTTCTTTGATCACATTAATCAGAGAGAATCAAATGAACCTGATACACCCTGCGTACGAGGATCAATGGATAAAAAGGGGACAAAATCGTCCCCTTTTGCATAAATGTTCGTACAAATCGACGGACCAGAACGCAATTTCACAAGCTGACGTCCAAGTCTCACGATTCTTTAAGCACATGCATCCCCACGCTGAACACGGGGGAGGGAGGGAGAAAGAAAAGAGCCTACGGTGGATGATGCCGATATATTCGACGGAGGCTGGAGGCCGTTCAAACGGCAGGGAAAACACATGTTATCGACAGGCCACTCTTTTTTGTCGACTCGTTCGCGGTGAGGGCGGAATGAAACAGCGCGGATGGATTCCGAGGACGAAGGGAGAGGGAAAGAGGCTCATCGAGGGAGAGAAAGCGGACGAGAGAGAAAGAGAGCAGAGCTAACTGGGACTTTTTGTCGACGTTTTAACGAGATACCGGAGCGCTTTGATAGAAGGCAAAAAGAATGAAAGGGAGAGAAGGTGAAGGAGGGAGAAACGGGGAGAACAGAGACATGAACACGAACGTCGCGTTGGACGTTCAGCTTTTCCGCTTTAATGCAGCCGGCAGAGTTGCTCTTTTTTCGCTCGAATAGGGTAAATTTGGCGTGCATCCCCTCGTTGGATAATTAATTGAACCGTCATGATTGACGATTAGGACCGCGCGACGTGACTCGCAACGCTCCGAATTGATCCCTGATTGGTTCCATCATGGAGAAACGCGCCGTTAGTCGCAATCGCATTGACAGCAAACATTTCCGAAAATATAAATGTTATTCAGACACATTTATCTAGAAAATATCCTAAATAACAATTCGAGTGTATTAATAGAATTTTCAATATCTTTTTATATTTACGACAGAACATTAGTATTCCTCGCTCTTTTCGTAATTTCGTGGAGTAATAACAATTCTTTTTATTACTAATCTGTTTCACTCCACGAATGCTTAAAACATCTCCCATCATGCCGCGCGCATTTTAATTCGCGAGAAGCAGGATTTCGAAGCGACACTCTGTTTAATCGCCGTCACTCGCGGAAGAAAAATAATTCTTCGTCGCGCGGCGCGCCGCACGCGCGCGTCCGATCGAACTCGCCCTCAAGTTCGGAGCCTTGAATCTGGCGAGGACGGCGCTTTCGGATTCGTGCCAGCGCTGATTCATTGCGGGAGATTAACAGCCGATGCCGCCGTGACGGCCGCGACAGAAATGGCATGCTCTCTATTGCCAGAAGATCGGGTTATTGTGCGACGACGCCGGCGACGATGACCACGACGACGACGATGACGAATCGTCAAGTGGATTATTCTGACGACGCGATAATCGTCGACGAATCAGTGACAGATACTGGGTTGAAAACTCGAAGATTGCGAGCTGAGTAACGTCTCGAAGGTGAATCGATGCGCTTACGGTGCAACGAGCGGGCGTAATCCACTTGCGGTTAAGTGTGTTACTGCACCGACTCCACTTCATCGACCCCTCGGGCGCAGACGTTCGCTCGCGCTCTAATTCGGGACGCGCCGCCGTTCGAGTGTTTTTTCGCCCGGTGAAGCGTAGTGAAGCACAGCGAAGCGAGACGAGCCTGAGAGAACGGGCGTGCATCTTTTATCACAAAAATGGCGCAAAGTAAATCCCGAAACACCAGTGCTGTCTACTCGCTGTTTACTCGCAAGCCGCTGGAGCAAAACGACAGACACGCGCGCGTGCGCGAGCTTTTTCCGAAATATACTCTTTGTTGAAACACTCTTCGCAAATCTGCGATTCGTTTACCAGTCGCAAAAGGACGACACACGATACACGTTGTCCGCTCCACTAACTAAAGAAAACCGAAAAAAATTCGAAAACTCTTTCTTGCAAAAGCGAAGGCTTCAAGGCTTTCCGAGCGCGGCTGAGCGCGCTAATAGCTCCACTTAAAAAGTTCTTCGGGCAATTTCATCGATAGATAGAAGCCAAGAGCCGCTTCCCGTTTCGCGCGCTCCACTTTGCTCGCGTGACTCATCCGGTTCGACTCGCGCGAGCTCGTAATTCGATCCGCGACGGTGACACGTTACGCCGGCCGATTCACGTGTCGCGTTCGGCCTCATTGATCGTCGTACAACGGATGAACCTGTCGATCCTGCCAATCTCGGGACGACATAGGGTTGAGGGTGAGGCGGAAGGAAGGAAGAAAGGAAACTTTCGAAGACACTTTCGAAGATCGTCGTCATCTTCGCGAATGTCGCTCGATCCTGATTCGCGAGACGGTGATCATAAATCGCCGTTGGGGGAGACGATATTAAAATTTCTTTCCCTTTGAAAAAAATGATATATACCGAGAAGAGGGATGCTTATCGCCTCATGGGACATCCACCGGGGACATTAATCACGCGCGTGTTCCTCCTGTTAACAAGGAAGATAAATAAAACCACGTACTCTCCGAGGATCATATAAAACATGCCGCTCTCTCCCGCTCTCTTTTCATCATTCTCTCTTTCTCTCTCTCTGTCTCTTTCTTTTTCTCTGCCGCTTTCTCTCTTTTACGGGCCAATACTTCGTTTTCAAATGACGAATCGCGAGCAGTATCGCAACACGATAACAAAGCTTAGCTCTAATTGCACTTATCTCTTTCTATCTCTCTTTCTCTCTGTCGCGAGATAGATAGATATAGACTCTGCCAGAACATACCGCGCAACACCAATTGATTTCGCAGTTTGCCGTCACGTAAACTAACTAGATCGGCTAATTAATTGTCATCCGAGAATAACTGTTTATTTTGCGTCAGCCCGTCAGTCGTTAGCGTAGCGCGCTCGCGCTTTTAGCGCGAGTCGCACTAATTAGCACGGGCGTGGAATAATCAGCGAAACGCGCAGAATGAAGAGAGAGAGAGAGAGAGGGAGAGGCGCAAACAATGGTAACATTACATGAGATCGGCGCGTACGCGTGTCTGACGCGTAATCGAAACCCTCCAACCCGTCCCGAGTGCTCATTGCCATGCCGATTTCCAGTCGGAATCGCGCATACGCGTATTGGCCCGCGAGATTCGTTCTCGTGCCTCGACACGGAAATATCGAGATGCATGTATGTACACGCCGATGAAATGAAATTGTTACAGTTGTCCGCGAGAGAGGCCGCGCGAAATAAAAAGCGAAAAATAGAGAGAGAGCGCGCGCGAGCGATCGTGTCGTGCGATACCTCTCGCACTTTATTACGGCCCGCCGAAGGGAGAGAGAGAAGAGTGCGACACAGACGATCGGAGGGAAGGAGAGGGAAGAGAGAAATTTCCACGAGGCGAGTTCGCGCGCGAGTGTAGATCACGGTTTCGCAGTGCACCGCCGTTCACTGTGATCGCACGGTCGGTCAGATCGCTAAAAATAATCACGCTCTCCGCGAGCGGAGTCGGACACGTTAAGGAGAGATCGGCGGGGCCGCGGCCGCCCAGCAGTCTACACGATCGTCGGGGGCATACCGGGGCCAATACGCCGGGCAATTAATCTGCCTTGCGCGCGGCTCGCGAGCCCGATTTAATCTGATCGGCCGATCTCGCGATCGCGGCCGAGGCCGAGCGCTCGTTCCGCGCGCTGGAATTAAATTAATGCGCCGAATTATTAACCCTCTCGCGCATTATCGACTACCAGACGTACCGATCGCCGCGCGTCGCTCCAAGATGTGGATTTAAACGCTCGGCATTGTGCACTGGTTCGCGTTGTTTCATGCCGCATTCATAGACGCGAATAATTGTCGACAACAGTAGATTTAGTATGTTATTGTATGCACTCTTTAGTATGCATATTATTCACAATGAACGATGAACAAGTCACGCGTGTGAATACTGACACGCGTGACTTGTTCATCGTGTCAGGTTACACAGAGTCCATTTCGCAGGATTTACGGCAAGAATTTTTCGTAGTCTATCTCTATTTCCCCTTTCCATTTGAAATACCTCGAAATACCTCGAAAAATCCCCACGAGATAACCGTAATTGAAGTCAGTCTATGATTGACTGTATAATTGACACAAATCAATTATAGTTATCTCGGAATTCCCATCGCGGAAGGATTGATTCGAAATTCCAGCAAATAGCCTAAAACATTGTTTGGCTCTCTCGGTTCGTGAATAAATTGATATAGCGAATTGTTAAAGCGCGCGGCGTTACACGCTGTGAAATTGGCCCGTGTGACGCATTAATTTAATATAAATCCTCGCGCCCGGCCGCGCGATCGAGCGTCTCCGATCGCGCAGATACGCGAATCCATAAATCAAGCGGATCTCGAGATCGATTTCCGCGTAATAACGTTACCTCGCAATGAAGTTCGCGATTTAAATCATCAGTCAATTAGTTTCGTAATTGTACGACGTGGGGGATGACGACAGCGATAACAATAATAATCGCGACGAAATAACTGTTATTATCGGCAATGCGCATATCGTAATGCCGATTACGGCCTAACTACGTGCCAATTCCGCATGTTATTATCTACTCGGATCGAAAATCTGGCGACAGGCATGGAACGCGATCGGATTTATTTCCCATAACAAACGCTCGCCTGTGAAAATGCGCGTGTCAGTGCATTTCGTGCCGGTAGAGAATAATTTATTCTCAGCGCAGGCAATTTTTCGAGTGATGATCCGATGATTCGCGATTTGATTTGTTATATCACGACATGATGTTCTCGTAAAAGTAACATGCTTGTACTTTTTTTATGTACATTCTCAAAGTTGATGAATTTAATCCTTTTGCAAGATATAAAGTTTTAATTACAATTGTACGTTCTAAATACGAAAATTATTCTTCTGTATTAAACAGCATTCAACTAGTATATTCCAGGATTCTGTATGATTCTTTCATAAATTGCGTCCCTTGTACAGAATGCCAGACATAGATCTCACTGAATATCAATTTACATTAATTAACATATTAATTCTCATTTTAATAGCAATTGTCTTCAATTATATATATGATTCCTGAATTTTATTAATAATCTCACTTAATGCCTTTCATATCTGCAATTCTGTTGCTCCGGGCATCGTGACGCACGATAAGATCCCGTACGCGCCGCTCGCTCGCTCAATCGATCGATCGATCGATCGATCGATCGAACGGCGACTCCATTGGATCGAGCGATCCTTGGCGTGCTTGTGCCCGGTATGCGTTGGATCGGCGACCGCCCAACAGTCTACCCAGTCGCCCCGCGTGCCGGCATGGTGTATACACACACCACACGTGTGGTCCCCCCATCAGAGAAGGGGCACAGTACTCGTCCGCCCTACCTCGCGCCTCCACCTGCGTGCCCATCGGCGCACTTTTTGCCACTCGGATAACGATCAATTCCGATCAAATTAAAATAATATCCGCGAAACGGCGGGATCCAGTTATCACCGCATATATGCGCCGTTCTTCTATACTCGAGAATTCATTAGAATCTGTAATTAAATCTTGCGATTCCCGCTGACTTCATGATTACGCGAAATACGATTAGAGACGTGTGAAATTGCCGCTGCTCACGTTTCACGATCCCTTTGCATAAATAATGCCACGTACGAGCTGCACAGCTACCGCTCCTGATGGCTTCATGTAATCATGCAAAAATCATTGATCTGTCAATTCACGTCAGCCTTGCTGCGTCAAATTCCATGTTAGAGAAGAAGCTGATCTTAGGAAAGCGATCAAGGAGCACGTTAAACCTTCAGTATTGGGGATTAACGTTTTACCTGGCGAAACAAGTATTATTTCCCCTCGGATCGCTCATTCGTCACGGTGTGCGGCCTCTGCGTGTGCAGAACTGCGTGCGAGCGCAGGGAGAGTATACAGAGCGTGTACCTGTAGGTTCTCTCTCCTTCTTCCTATCCCTCTCTCTCTTCTTTCTCTCTCTCTCTCTCTCTCTCTGTCCTTTACTTTCGGATATGGGCACAGGACCGTACGTGCTCTGGATACGTACACGCCGATTTCCTCTCGTCCCCGCGTGTCCCTGCGGACCCAGGATGGCACGGCCGAACGTGCCTCACCCCGCATCGCATGATGCGACCCAATCTGGTGTCCGTTCGGCTCCCGAGCTCTACTCTATTCCCGTTAACGTTAAGTCGCCGCATACGCCTCGTCGCCGCTACGTCTCCGACGCTCGTGAAATTTCGGATAAATCTCCGAGTGCGGGAGAAGGAAAGAAAGATAAGATAAAATCGGAGGATAACCGCGCGTCGGGAAACTTTTAATGCACTTTAAGATTTAATCGCGGAATTTTCTGAGAGCCTCGAATTGAGACAAGCTGGAGAAACGCATTCGAGAATGACGTATCGACTATCCGGGCCACTTACACGTGCGTTTAATTAATGCGTGGAATCCATTCTCGATTCGGACGAAGATTTATAAAACATGGTCAATGTTACATAAAACAGCTCGTTCGTCTCGCGTTTCATAGCCGACGCTCATAAGTGTCTTATACGTGGATAATTCTCCGATGTCAGATCAATATTCATGTCAGGTCCAATATCCATGTGTAAAAGTAGTATAATCATCTCGAGACTAACAGTGCTTTTCATTTTTAAAACGAACTAGTACGGCTCAATCGTCGGGTCACTATTCTTTCCCGATCGGTCAAAAGTGTCACATGACGATGACCACGACAACGACAACGACCAACGACGACGATGACGAGCCATCGTCCAGCGTTTGCTCAGCTATTTACCTGAAGCACCGTTGCACCGGTGCGGTTCGCACAACGCACGCACGCGTGTCCTACATTACGGGCCGTGTGTTCAAGAACGCGATGATAATTGGCGTCGATTAATTTCGATAATAATTCACGGCCAGAAACCGCGATGTCAGGCGACTGTGATCGGGGGCGAGCGAAGTCAGTTGGCGTTCCGTTGATGATTTCACGACCTCACGCATATCGACGCGTTTGCGTCCGTTATCTGGGACCCCATTACGTAAATAGCAGCGACGCAGTAGGTGTACGACAACGAGCGATCTCGTCGTTATTGAGCGCGATCGATCCTGAACGGACCTAAATCCGGAACGGCCGGCGAGAGGAATTTCTATTAGAGAATTCTGTAAATATATCGGACATTTGCATCGCGAATGAAGTAGATCTCTTCCGAAGGAATTATCAAGAATGCAAAGTGAAAGCATGATTGATATCATGGAAATAACTGCTATCATGAAATTCAGAAGTCTCACTTTGTCTTCACTTATATTGTTATACGATCGCAGATATCGATAAAAGTTTCAGGCAAATTGCGTTTGAAACATACAATGGAATCGTATCGCATTATGAATTTTGAATTTCGTTAACAGAAATCTAGTTTACGGGCAATCAAAGAGTTTCGCACGAAAGTATCCATGAAGTGATCAGATACGATATTGCCACAAATCGTTGTACATATTTGCGATTTCGAAAGTTCGAAACCAGGGGAAATTCGCTAAAAGTTTTCACGCAATTCGCACTATAATGTCATCCAACTAGCAAAATTTCGCGCAAGAGCGTCCATCGCGATGCCAGGAGAGATTCGAGACCCAAGTTTAATTCGAATCGGACTCGCGATGTTCCTCGAATGCCAGCGAACGGAGGGCAGCCGCGGAGCCGATCAAAGGTGCGAGAGCGACCACGAAGAACGCGGGAAATTACGTACCACCGGAGCAATTTGTTTCCGGAAACTCGAAATATCAGCTTGATTGCCTGCTCGACACGCGCGTTTCATTTTACGCATCACGGCGACACGCAAGGGCGACAGTTTTAGGAGAGAATCGCTCGGTTTGCGCGCCGGCGAGCTTGCGGCGCCTTTGAGAGGTGGAGAACTCGAAATTTCTTTTATACTGAGTCTTTTAGATGTGCATGTACAAATACACAAGTTTATATAAAATACAAAATACATATGTAGATTTTGTACAGAATATACGTAAGAATATATACCGAATTTACTTTGATCTCGAGGCTTACGTCTGCAGAGCCTGATATTACGAGTTTATCGTATACATTAATATCTGCAACAAGAAATTCGAATGCAAGAATTCTTCCCCGATAGTAAACGTATCGAGAATTCCATATTGCATACAAAATCGGAAGGCCATGTTAACAAGGAAATCGTATAAGCTATCCGGTAAACCAGAGAACCACGTCGAACGCTCGGGACTATTCAGTTGCAGATCGTGAAATGGCATTTGGCGAGGGCCCCGCGCCCTAATAATTGATCAGTTACGTTTGAAGAAACATATAACAGCACGAGCGTGCGCACATTCTCGGATGAATTGCGGCGCGCATTAACGAAAGCGCAGCGCAAGCTCGTGTCCAAGCCGCGTGTTTAATTCACAACATAATGTGCACGCTAATTCATTTACGCACACTCCCGCTCGAGCTGGAATCCCTTACGGGTGGCTTTGAACTTCGCAGCCACTCGGCAAACTCGGCGGGGAACTCGCTCCCACGGTCACAAAAGAAGGCGCCGCGAAGCGGCGACAGAACGATGTGGACGGATAAAGGGAAGGGATGCTCGAAGGGACAAACGTCACCAGGAGCACAGTCACCGGTGAGACAGTTTCGACACGCGGTGCAGACAGATTGGGCGCAGATACGGTTATCGGCCGCCAGACAGGTTTTGCTCGGCGGTTCCCCGTCGAGACGTCGTAATTCGCTGGCGACCGGCCGGCACCGCTCGAGCACTTTAAAGAATTGCACACACAACACACGCGCGCATGTCAGGTAACAAGGCTTTATGGAAAAACGGAGTCGCGGAAACGGCCATTACCGGCGACCACGCGATCTCCCCTGCGGGCCACTTACGTACGTAAGAATGCCACCCCCCTCTTGCTCCGCGGCCTCGTAACGTTACTGGATACGGTAATGGATAGCTGGAATTCGGCCTAGTCAAGGTTGCGTTCTCGCATCGATATACCTATCGAATGACGTTGACACACGAGAGTGCGCACACAGAAAAATTATGGGGAGCGCGAGCGAGCGCTCGTTCGATTGCGATCGCTGAGGAAAATGTAGACGCGGATCGACGCGGCCGTTGCATCGAGATAGGAAAATGGAAACTAGAGCGGAGAGAGATAAAGGGGAATCGAAAAGGAAGAGGATCAAAAAGCCGGAATAGAGAGAAGAGACACGCGCGAGTGCGATGGTCTCCTTCGATCTTGTTTATCCCTCTTATTCACTTCTTCGTTTCGCTCGAATATAAACTAACAGAATGTAAGAACGGGTTTCCCCGATTATGGCCTTATAATTGACGTCTTCGAGGGTTCCCTTCTTCCCTCCGACTTACGCCGGTTGGTAGACCCGACTCTTACGACAAACCATCACCGAACATCCCCGGAATCGTCTATCCTGTGTTCCGCGTGTCTCCCGACACCCTACAAGTTTCTCCTTCCTTCCGTATATCCGCCACTTGAGAGTATATCATCTTGGCGCGGTTTGCATGATCTTTAGTCAGAGTAACCTGCGATCAACTCTCTGCATACGTTAGATCAATATAAATTCTGTGTGTGCGTTTATTATGTTAATAAATATTTATACATTGTTATATTATATTATATATTAAGTAAATCATAGTAAATGTTTTGTGATATTGCGATCATCATCTTGACATATCGATTGCTAGTTTAATTACAAAATATACATGTATCACGGAGATCGTGTTTGAAATCTTTACGCGAGATATTATAAATGATGTGCTAATGTCGCATATTACCTATATAGCTACGCGGACATTCCGCAATTAATGTATATACGTCCCGGCGCACTCACTATATATCTCGTGACTTCTTAACAGCAAGCATCCCGGAGACGAGAATTCCCGAAACGCCTCGTGACCCGTATCGGTCGATACTAATGACCACGTTGCTAATTAGCCTTTCCTCAGAAAGAAGTCGCGTCGGGTCGACGTGTTCTATCGCTTTGCTGCTCGTAATTAGTGTACCGGCTAATTAGTGCGTCACACGATTACGCAGCACCATCCACCACCGTGCACCTCGGAAAAAGAGCTGGGCTAATTATTTCGTCGCGACAATTCTCGGCGGGATTGTTAAGATTATTAAGATTCGGGCCGCCGTCGAAGATCCGATTATCCACCCCGCCGCGCTCGCACGTGATAAATCTACTTAACGAGGGGCACGGGACGGGCGAAGGTACGCGGACTTGCTGCGCAGGGCCGGCCGAGATCCTCGAGCGCAAACTGGATCGCAAACTCAAATTTGCCCCAGGTTAAATCCGCAATTTGACCTCCGGGAAATCCGCTTTATTCGCAACTTTTCCTTCTTCTTCATCGTGCCACAAGATCCTCACTGTTTTAATCCCTACGTTTATGTAAATGAAACAGAAAGGAAACAGGCTTAGGTTTCCACGATGATCTTCAGAAGGTGCGAAATTGCAGAAACAGCAACCCTGTGAATCTATCTAGCTCAACAAAGCCAGCCCTGCCACCGCTTTGCCGTCGGCTTCCTCCTGTATCCTGTCGGGATCGCGACATCTTCGAGCGAACGATAATGGGATAAGTCGCGAAAACTTTCGATCCTCTTCCCCCATTGTCGAGATGGATGTAACACCCGAAGCTGGTAGGCGTTAAGCAAACGAGCGCAACAGTTATGAAGTCTCGCGGACGAGACGTCGAGGAGACGCAGACGATGTCGACGACGAGGACGACGACGGGATCGCTAACGACAACGACGGTAGATAGGTACCAGCCGGTAGTTTCCGAGCACGTCAAAGGGCCCCTCGTGTGCTCATTTTATCGCTCGAATTCGCTTATCTTCGCCAAAACTTGGCCGAGTGATCGGTCTTGAGACATTGTTCGCGCGGATCTACGTAGACATGATTAAAACGCTCGATACAGCGTGATATAATTATGAGACCACGTATTTAACTAGACAAGGTGTGCCTTCACACACGTTTAAGAGAATGTCGAATCCGTGCTTTCCCGTGCCAGGACAGGCAACCCTGAGGAATGTGCAATGCGATTCGATAAACGAGAGATTCACGAGAATAAATTCACGATGTCGTGACGTTACAATCACGATTCGCTTGGAAAATTCAGAAGAAAATCAGTTTTGCGTTTCAGCCTTCAACGTCTTTTGGATTTTCGTGGGTAACCGTTCGGTGTGTGGCGTCAATCGATTTCTGTCCCAGAAAAACGCACGTATTTGTCTGTCGATAGCGTTGAAATAAATCATTTCACTTCAAAACTCGGCTTCGTTTGTTATTATAAAATTCACGCGAATGCGATACGGAAAATGCGGGGAGGATGTGAGAGGGGTTTCAAGTTGTAAAGGTAGTAAAACCATCTATGCTGTCAATTTAGGTTGGCTTACATATTATTCATAAATAAAAGTTATCTTGTATTAATGTGCACTGTAACGAAGTAAAGTAACGTTCAATTGTTTGTATTAATTAACGGTATTATCTGAAACGGCACAATATGACTACAATTTACGTTTACATAAAAATAAATAATAGCCCCACGCGGATTACCGAAGTATTATTGGAATATTAAAACTCTCCTCCTTTATCTTATCGCGATTTCATATTGTGCAGCCCCGTTTTTGTGATATTTATTTTAATACACCACTTTCAGCAATAATGATTTATTGGTTGAATTACTCCAATGGAAGTTTTGCGTGCAATAATTCGCTCGCGAACCTACCATACGAATCACCGGATATTAAATAAGAGACCACTGATTTAATCGCGCGTTATTGTGCATTGTTACTAGTGCGAATTACTAATAAAGCCAGGTATTATGCGATTACCTAATTAGCGCACAAATCCTTGACTAATGGTCTGCCTCTACCGCGTAATTGCAATTAAGGACGTTTGGAAGAACAGTTATCGTTTTACAATTCGTTCTCCTTTCCTCTTTTCTAGCTTTCCAAGCATTTTGCTCGGCATTTGGCTCTCTGGGAGTAAAATAATTGGACAAATCGAATTTCCGTGACAATCATGAAACGCTGCATTGTACTCGCAATGAATTTTCCCTGATGTTTACGATCGCCGCGTGTTGGTCTTACGCAAGTATCCGTATCGATTACACGTCAGTAACTTATTATCTGTTTCATCACGAGCCAGTCTCAGTAGCAGCTTGATCTGACCTCTGCACGTCTACGGGGTGCCCCAGATATATGCACACTTCCCCTCGACGGCAGGCAGGCTCTTCAACATATTTGCACTAAGCTGACAGTTCCTCAGCAGAGATTATTATTTTTCTCTACAGGTTTTTTGATCTTCCATGATGAACGTACTCAGCGACTGAATTTTCCGTTAAAGTAAAAAAGAAAAGTGAAATAAAGTTTAATTGTATTATTGCAACTACGATTCGCGCGTAATGAGGTATAACCAAACCCTGAAAGCGAATAAATTGAGGAATAAATCGATTTATTAAAGCTGCGCGCACACTAATTTTCATCTAACCATCTAATCAGGAATTAGTAATTCGCATTAGTAAAAAGATGCTTAATACTTTATCGCATCTTCCTAAGATCCATTCTTAAATAGTTCATGAATGTTGTCAATCGCGAGGAGAGATCAGCAGTTATTAACTGAAATGAGAATCGGCGCAATTAAGTGACACCTCGTCCGAGCCACCGGGGTTCTCGACAGTTCCCATGAGAAATTCAGGAGGAAGAAGTCAGTCGGACTTGTCGGAAAACCCGACAACTGACAGGAAGCCGGCATGAGTGTCTCTCGGACACTCGGTGTACACGGGGTAGTACTCGCGGTGCGAAGTAGTCGTCGACTATCGTGTTTCGTTAATGACTCTTGTTCCGTCAAAGTCGGATATCGTGCGCATTTAGCTCGCTCGTTCGTTCGCTTGCTCCAATCTGTCTATCGTCGTCGCGATTACGCGCCGCTTGTTAACTGTTAAAGACAGGTGGAACCGACGCGCGAGTGCGCTCGTGCACTCACATTCATGATTACTACTGCTTTACGTACCGTCACGACGCGACGTTCACGATAAGAAGGAAATTTGCAAACCTGCGACCGACCTCGTCATCCTCCGATGCCCGCGCGGAATTTGTCGTATCGCCGGCGGCTTTCTACTTTTCCGAGTGCCGGGCGGTTTAAGGTAAATTGCAAATCGGATCGTTCCTTATGCTCGTGTCTCAATTGCGTCAGCGATTTCTACCGAGCGTTGAACGAGCGGTGTAGAAATTTTCAGCGAGGTGCTTCCGCGAACAGAACTGTATCCTGGGAGAAAAAAGGCGATTTAGTGAGAATTATATATTAGTGCACCGCAGGTTTCTTGTAATTATACCGGAAACTCCTAAAGATCCTTTTATTAAAATTTCTCTTACTTAACTATTGCTAGAAACGGCATTTTATGAGTATTTCCTAAATTCCCAAAGTTTTCTACAATTTCTAAATTTTTTTCATCTATGAGTATTTTCTGAAAAATATAGATATTACTTCTAAAGATCAATGAAAAATAATGACAAATTATTCTTCTCTTCCAAGATACAAATACTTTCATTTTAAAGTGTTCAACTTTCTATTTTTATTCTTTGAGAGTTTTCAAATTCTCCGGAATTGCTCGCGAGTAGCTCACAAACACGTTTCTCGGGGAAATAGGAGGAAAGACAGGCAAGACTCCGTTCATCGTTCGTCACGTTCGGCGCGATAAATCGGCCGCGGAGGGTCGTCACACGCGAGTCAAGTCTCGCCAGCGATGAAGTCAATCCGGCGGCGGTCCAATGCAGCCGACGACGAGGACCAAGTGGGAGAGCCCCCGCGGCGACGCCGAGAGATCGCGCGGAGAGGTGGAAGCGCATTGAACTACCGCCGCCGCCGCTGTCGCAGCCGCCAGCAAATTGGACCATCTTCAAAAACTCGCCGCTCGCCGCTTATGCACCAACGCGACGCGACACGACGCCAACAGAGAGGGAAAGAGAGAGAGAGAGAGAGAAAGAGAGAGAGAGGCGCGTACAACTAATCGGCGATTACGAAGTGCGGGCGCAAGCATGAGCAAGGCGTCGCAAGGCGTCGCCGTCGCGCGAGCCGTCGCGTCGCGAACTCGCGGACTTACGTGGCGGTTTAAATATAAAGCGCGACGAGACGCCGCGCGTGCCGACGATCGCGCGCTCTCGGGGAGAGCGCCTCCTGATCCCTCGACACGTAGGCGTCGCGACGAGATAATCCGATCGCATGGATCGCACAGTCGATTACGACGTCCTTGAAATTCGCGGAAGCAAGGGGGTTCACTGACTGTGATCCCCGTGCACTTATGTGAACGATATCACGGCGACGTCTCGTAGCTGCTTCCCTCACGACGACATCGCGCGACGTTCTCGCGACGAGATATACGATCTGCCAGAGAAATATGAATCTTACGCAGGGCGACGAGAATATCGGAGAATGTAATCGGATAATGAGAGCTGAAATGAGGGATGGAGTCATCAAGTAATCGTTAGAGCTTGATCCGCCACCTGATCGAGGTGAGGCTCAGAGTGGAGTGGAGTGAAGGAATTATAAATTCTATGACTTCAATATCGTTCGAGGGTGGTCTCGACCTCTCGCCGCGTTACAAATTTCAGTAAATCAAGCATTGATCAAGATTGAATTAAAACGCGCGATACCGAGGGCAGCGGTGGGGATGAAAATTAAAACGCACCGATAGCGATACGTACCCGTCGCACGGATTACAAATTTACATCGGGCATATATAAAATATAAAACCAAAACGAATTGGAAATAAATTTCCATACGGAGTTTTTTGACGAAGTCCATGCTTCAATTAACAGTTAAAACAAGTTTCGTAAATTAATAAAAAGCTTACCGACAAATTTAGAGCGTAAAATGTACTCGTGCATCGTGCCCGGTCGTATCACGCGCGAATTAAAATATTCATGTGCGTTTACATAAGTTAGCTGGTCCCGCGCAGCCGGCCGCCGTCTGCAAAAGGGGAAATATGCATCCGTACGTTCCCGTTCGAGGGAGGGAACATTCCCTCTCGTATTAACAATATTGCCACGGCATATCCCGGAGCTGATCGAGAATTCTACATCGGCGCGACGCGCGTTTCAACTAAAAAACTATCAGCCGTCCGCTCGGCAGAGCGGAGCGCGAGCTTGATCATGCCCTCGAGTCATCACAAATCGATCGGTGCCGGTGTTCGAGCTCTGCGACGAACAATTACCATGGACAAGTGAGAAATCCCGCAATGCGCGCTCCTGTTTGCTCCAGCCCACACGCCCTTGGGGAAACGTTAATTCTTTCGTTCGCTCGAACGTACGACGATACCGTATATTGCTATATTTTGCGGAGTGATATTCACTGGTGAAAAATCCCGGGAAACCATTTCCTGCGATATTTGAACGCGTGTTTCATTTCGACAAGAGTGGCGACGTTCCGAGATTAATGGCCCCTCGAAGGAGAACGCCCCTTTCCCGACGAGGAATGTCACGTTGCGCATAATAATATCGCGTGCGATAATGTAAGAAGAGATGACTGTTTGCGTAAAACAAAGAGGAGATTTACCTATTTACGATCACATGAAAGCATAATGCGCATACTGCAAACTCGTTTGCTGCGATTTTATGATTGTTTTTATCGATTTCTTCGGAGCAGCGGGACTTGCAGATCGCAAAAACCACTCGCAGTAGCAATCACTGCAGGAATGCGGTCTTCGCCGAATAATGACTTTACCTATTAATCCCTTTCAGACGAGGGTTATTGTTTAGCAGCTCGAAACTGGAGCACTTAATTGTAAATTATTCAGAATCGTACACGCATTCTAAATGCATATTTTGCAGCACGACAACCCTCCAATTAACGAATTAATTAACACTGCGCTCGAGAGCGGCGTTAACTACCGCTCCATGTGAGAATCTCCATTTCAAAAAGCTGAGTGTCCCGAAAGAAAATTTACTATGCAATCAAATAACATGCAACAGCGGCTATGCTATCAGGTATTACATCTCGTAAAAATGAGCAAAAGGAAAGGAAATTTCTGCTCCAGAAAGAATTAACTCCGTGATAAACGGCGCGATAAATCGAAGACTTGAAGCGTAAAAAGCGCAACAAGTGCCAAAATAAGAAAAATCCAGAGAAAACAGGAAGAACCTACTTGCCGAATCAATAGCCATTTTATCGACAAGACAAGCATACAAAGTACATTTCTCAGACTGGCTTTGAGATGTGCACAAATATCTTTCAACATTATCGGCCACAAAATTCGGAGCATACGACGCGGCTCGCACAAGCTTTTCGTCGAACAATCTTCGAGATTATCGCTTGCTATTGGCATGCGATCGATCGCGATTGCCTCTCGCGATCTCTGACCGAGCATGTAACCTCGCGTAATATTATACGTAATTTTTGGGACTCACCGTAATCCGGCCGAACGACAGCCTGGACGGCCTGTTCGTTCTTCTTGCTTCGGATCACCGGCTCGCCGAGGATCGTGAAGTTCCTGGGTCCCACGCGATTCACAAACACTAGATACACTTTGCCCCTTTTAATATTGGCTCGCACCACACCACTCGGATTATCGCGCTGCTCTTGCTGTTGCTGCTTGCTGCCCTTGTTGCCGGCAGCGACGGCCTCGTGGCCGCCGCACACGGTTGACTTCCCGGGCGCCGATTTGTCGCGGAAGTGCAGCCGCACGCTGTCGTTCTTCTGCAGCGGCGGGAAGCCCGGTTGGCTCTTATAGACCTGCTTCACCTCGAATGTCACCGCGTAGTTCACGCCGGACTTACGCGACGACATGCTGCGGGCCTTGCCCTCGAACACGGTGGGCGCCAGGTACGCGCGATTGCCCACGTCGAGGTCCGGGCACCAGTTCTGCCCGCGGCAACCCCTGTCCTTGTTCCTGCATCGGCGTCGCTGCTCGCGCGGCGAATCCGCCCTGGTGCGGTTCTTTGGTCGTTGCTTCGCCGATCGGGCGATCCGCGGCCGCTCCATCGACGATTCCATCGGTAGCGGATACGCGAAAGGCTCCTGCGTCGAGGAGTGACGGGGCGCGCGGGTCAGACCGGACTCGTTCATCTCGGGGTGAAAGATGCGGACGCGCTCCGCCGCCCCGTTGCCGGGAACCGCATCGGGCGACGATCCTTCGTGGATCATGGAGGTGCACCGATGTGAGTTCGCGTCGTTGCTCGTTCGCAAACTCCGTTCCTCCACCAGTCCGGGAAGTTCCATCCCCGGATTCGATGAGCTCGCGCGATCATTCGCATGGTTATTCGCACGATCGTCGGGTGGCAAGATTTCGTCAAGGTCACGACGTGCGGCACTGGAAGTCTCGGAGAACGAGTACTCCGGGTGATGGTACCGATTTTCCCCGCGCGTATACTTTGATATCTCGCCATCAATGGCCCCGTCCAGGACGCTCATCAACGGTGAACGATGCTGCTCCGCCTCGATGATGGTGACGCTCGTCGTCGTCGTCGTCTTCCCGAGGGTGTCCCGAATGGCGGGGGGTGCCGCAGCGAGCGCGAGTGCGCCCCACCAGCCGCTTAAGAACCCGGCCAAAAGCAGAGGCGCCCACATCATCCGACCTGATTAGCGGTGTGATCGGGGGGGTGAGGTCGACACCTCGGTCACCCCGACTCGCACAGTGGCACGCGCGCTTCTTCGCCCCCTTCTCTTCCTTCACCTCCTCCTTCTCCTTCTCTTCGTCGTCCTCGTCCCACGAGAGCTCGGGGAGAACGGGCCCCTTTCGCTGCCGCAAGTCCACTCGCGGGACCCACGAGTTAACCGAGTCCAGTTCCTCTCGTTGTTCCTCGCGACTGGTCACTTGTACGGTCGAGACGATTCGCGACTCGTCCCGCTCCGTCGGATCAATGACTTCTGGCCAGCTTCCTCTTCCGTTCGCGGAGTCCAGTCGCGCTCCTCACGAGGTGTTGTACCGCCGGTAGTGAGACGTCGGTGCTTCTGCCACACTCGTCTTCATCCTACGCGACGCAAATCTCCTCATTCTCACAGCCGGCGGAGGCAGACAGCCGTGGCGAGCCGCACCACGCGGCCGCTTCTCTCTCCCTCCCCTGTCTCTGTGTTCCTCCTCGGCGGGGGTGTCTTGTATTATCGCAGGTGACCCCGACCGACGACTGCGACGATCGCGGACGCGACAACCAGCATCGATCCCCCCTCACAGTTCCTTATCATTATGACTCGCGAGTGGCACGATCATCATCCTCGACCCGACTTCTTGAAACCGGGATTCCTCCGTCGATTGTCCCACCACGAGTCCCCCTACGTTTTCGTACAAGGGGGATTTCCGATTCTTGATAACCGATCAACTTCTACGTGCCGGCCGTACGACGAGTACAGCAGTTCTCTAGTCCACGTGCTTGCTCGCGTTTGCGGGTGAACGGAACCGATCAATCTCACAGCAGGAAACACCCGTGACCGTCAGACGCGTTGATCCTCTTCGAATCTTCAACAACATCGAATCGAACGAGATTCCGTGAACGGTCGTCCCGTCAGCACAAGTCGCGCTGTCCGAGACTCGGTGTCGCGTTGCACTCCGAAGCGGGAAATGCGCAAGTGAGAAAGAAAGGGAGAGAGAGGACACTGTCAAGTCGGGCGTCGCGACATCGAGAACGGGAATATGAGGACGGCAAAGATGACGGCGACGACGACGATGATGAGGACGACGAAGACGAGCACGACGACCAGCACGACGTCGACGAAGAAAACGTCTTCTCGGCTTCCTCTCTGACCAACCGACGAGACACTATTTAAATATATCCACGAGACGCCTGCAGCTTTCTTTCTCTCTCTCTCAAGTTGTGCGACCACCCGCCCATCCGTTCGCTCGCTCGCTCGCGCGCGCACTGCACTCTTTCTCGGCCGCAGCTAACCACTCCGACGCGCGCGTCGCACCGCGCACAGCTCCGCTTATCGGAGCGGGCCACCCTCGCCGATATCGCGCAAAGAAGGACGACGGCAACGAATACGAAAATGACGATAAAGCTGACGATGACGATAACGATGACGATGACAACGACGAAAATAATGAAAGTCACCAGCGTGTTATCGCACCCCTTTCGTCCCTGTTCTGTTTTCCAACTTTCTCTCTCGTTCTCAATCCCCTAGATCTTTCCTATTTTTTTACAATCTCCCTCTCTCTCTCGCACGCGCGCGCGCGCGCGCGCGTGAGTAATCGCTTCTTCCTCTGAAGAATAATCGCGCGGATCGCGCGGACGAGGTAGTGTCCGGCGACGGGGGGGTTCGTTTCGCGCGTGTCGCACGCGGCATGCACACACGAGGCGCCTCGCGTGTCACGCGTGTCGCGCGAGAGGCCCGGAGGTAGGGAGAGAGAGAGAGTCGTCGGTGGCCCCGCGTCGGGCGCGCGCGACGGTTCAAATTAGACTGAGCGGCCCGCTCGCGCAGACCGAGGCCGGCCACAGCGCCAGCGGCGTCTGGCGGACGCCGGTCGAGTCTTGCGCGCGCAACGCGTTCGCGCGAGAGCGAGACGGAGCGCGGAGAGAGCGACGACGGGCCTTTAAGAACCTGTATAACAACGACCTAACAACCGAAGGAACCGCACGCGTGATCCTCACGGTCCTCCTCCAGCCCCGTCCCGCTCTCACGCTTCCCCCTCGCTATCTCTCTCTTTCTCTGTGTCGCTCCCGAGTTTCTTCGTCGTCTCTCCGTTCCTCTTGTTGTTCTCCCTTTTCCTCCGGAACCTACGTCGTCCGCCTGTCCGCCTGTCCTCCGCGCGAGCGAGAGAGACAGCGCTCTCTTTCTCTCTTTTCCTCTCGTATTCAGTCGTGCTTTTCGCTTGTACGGCTGTTCGTCATCTTTTAAATTGTGTTCGGAGGTGCCCTCTTCTTCATCTTCTTCTCCTTCTTTTTCTTCTCCTTCTTCTTCTCCTTCTTCTTTTACGTCGTCTTCATCTTCGTCCGTGCCGGACCGCGCTCCTCTTTGCTCGCGCGAGCTGGTGAACGTCATCGGACTACCGAAAATAAAGTCTTTCTCCTCCGCTCCGCTTCCCGATCCTCTCCCGTCTCTCGGTCGCTCTCTTCGCACCACTTCCGAGTCGAATATACGCGCGAGCGAAGAGGCTTTATAAATGCGAGCGCGAGAAAGAGCGCGCACACCGCGGAGGGATCCTTCGTCTCTCTCGCACTCTCTCTCTCTCTCTTTCTGCCTCTCTTTTTCCTTCCCTCCGTCTCGAGAACTGCCAATCAAACGGTCCTCCACGAGAGTCGGCCTCTTAAACGGATAGTTTTTCACGCTCGCCGCGTGACAGATTAATCCCGGGCTAAATGGCGACACTTAAGCGCGCCGCGCGCCGTAATTAACGCGCGCAGCGGCGATCTCTTAATGTCTTTCCTCTCGCACTTTCCCGCGCGCGCAAAAGCTCCATGCTCTGTCGGATCTATCGAATATCCGCATGATCGCAACGTAATTTACCGCGACTCGTGATGCATAAAGTCATTTTTAACGTGAACGGTATACACTTAAGAGAAGCAATTGAAAGATTACAATTACGTTGGCTTTCATAAATCCGGCGGTATTTCTTGGTTCAGTAAGTTTCTGAAATACGAGACTGTAATTAAAGCACCTTTACGTTCTCCTAATTTGATTGAAGAGTGCATAATATCGCGCTATGCTTTCTGAGATGCAAGTGCAGTAGTAAGTACCTATCGCAAGTTGCAAACAGCGTATACAAAATGCATTTGAAGTAGCAACCCACCCCATTAAGCAACCCTCACAAGATCAAGTTCCATGTGTAAAATTTTGATATATCATTTTTTATACACGCATGATTGACATTTCATTCAGTTATTTCGTGCAATACAGCGTTATTCCTGGCACGGACAAACCACACATTTTGGCTAGTAGTCGATAGTTTAATAATGAATTCTATTAAATTCCTATTCAAAGACCGTTACTGCATACGCATGGCGACGCTTTTTTCTGGCGTGAATAATAATACCGTTACTGTATAATTAGGCATCGTTGACGACATGACAAATGACGGACATGCGATTTATTCCGGCAAATTTAGTTTACATTTTCATCCCTCGTCAATTTTCCCCCTGTATTATCTTCGTCGAGATTAATTAATCAGATATTCTATTTCGGGATCGTCCAGTTTCGCCTATTAGTCAAATTGTTTCTAGCCAGTTTGCGTCGTGTTAAGAATATTTTTCTTTGTATAAACGTATTTGTTTTAGATATGTTGAACTCTGAAAGAAATCCCGTTTTATTGCGTTCCAAATTTCGTACAGAATATTTATTCTATAAATATCCAAACGTGACATATAAATTTCTGGGTATCTGTTAACATTGTTATGATGTTTGGTCCCTTGTTAGATGAAAATAACTTTTGGTATAAAACAAATGATGTAAAGCGATAAATAATATTTGGATAAATCAAGAAATATCACTGAAAGAGTACAATATTTCTTGTCGAAATATAAAAACATCCACCCAGAATATAATAAAATTACCTTAAATTTTAAATCTAATGCGCATTCTGTTATATATATTTAGTACTTGGTTCATCTTTTTCCTTTCATAAACAACACAATATTTCCTTTGGTATCACTGAATATTCCTCCTCCTACATATTTATTATTTGATCAATCTTATTTTTCTTTTCATAAATATGAACAACACAATACATTGTTTTATGTTAAAATATAAATTACGTTTGTATAAAATACTTTATTATTTTATACAATATTCCGTGAATAATATTCCATGAATGGAGGATGAAAACTTAAAGTATCGTTATATAATGAACGCGCCGCAGTATTACTTAATGAAAATATCCGATAATACCCACATTATGTAGTTTAGATAAATAGAGTTACATCTTTTATCACACGTTTTGCGCACAATTTTTCCATGCTCTCGGCTTGACGCGTACCGAGTTTCGTTGATTATAACCAGAATACTTGCTCGGGTAAAGTGCGTTTGATGTCCGCACGGACGCGACTCGGCCGCGGCGCGAATCGTAATCGAAATTCGGTTCCGTGCCGCGGAGCGCGAGACATCCGGCGAAGCGCGGACGATCGTTGACCGATCGATTAACCGATCGATCGGCAAGGCGCATTACGCGAGGGAGGAGTGCACGCTCGATCGGCGACGCTTTGCCGAATATCGAATTACTCGGCGAGCCTCGGCTCCAAGAGCAGTCAGCTATACATACGCAAGTACGCAAAACGCGCGCGCGAATCATCCCGCCTCGCCGAATTCGTCCCTCGGATTCGCATCCAGGGTGATCCATCGATTTCGATGGGATGGCCGATTGTCCCGCGTGCGACCTTCTGTAATCACTGTATCCGCTTCACCGCGAGCTTTTGCATTATTGGCGATCGCAACGTGCGCTTCCACCGCGAGATTTTCAATCGCGATAAATGTTGAAGAAGCACATTGAGATCTTGACTGGACTGTCGTTCTATCATTAATGTCTTGATGCAAAATACAGACGCAAATGCATCATGACTTTTCTGTATCTCTCTCGGATTCGCGGATAAAGATTATTCAGTGAAAAGTTAAACTGGTCTCATAATAGATGCTCGTGAATGAAACACCGGTATCGTACACTGTATTGTGACAATTTTGTTCAACTTGGTTCTTGGATCCTGAATCATTCAAATGTTACCTGAATAGTCTCACTAACGTAAATAACTAATTATATCACTGTTGGAGAACGTATCTCGGCTCTTCATTTGACACGATTCGTATCGTGATATTCTTTTCAGTACGCGAGAAGAGTATAAATGATAAGCGGAGTGAGATTTACAGCTGAATTCGAGCGTGCATTCTGCGGATAAGCCGCGAGGTATATTTTTATCGTGGCTACCAGTTGCGTTTTCGCCAATCCCAATACAGCCCAACAGAGGTTTCGCCGATCGAGTAAACTCTTGTGGCGTAGCAAGGAAAGACGCGAGTTTCGTTGGGATAAAGCCACTCCGTTCTTCCAACGCGCTCCACCGACCATCTGTCCATGCATCAACCCTTTGCGGTTGCGAGACGGACTTTACAAAGCAGTTTGTGACAATCACATGTATCTTTTCGAACCGCCGAAACGTTTGAATATCTCAATTTATACATGTTTTCAGCGTTTTTCTTTTAAAAACAGTCTAATAAAGAAACTTTGACAATGGGAGCCTCGAAGACATTCAAGGATAACACTTATTGTTAAATATCAAACGGCCCAATTTGTAAATTAGCCAAACGTTTTCCCCTCTTTCTCTTTACGAAACAACAAAATTGTTAAACGTTAAAGAGAATTTTGACGAATGGAGCTCCAAAGATGCGCCGAGCTAACGGATCCAGATGTTTCAGTCAATTTCTCAAGTATATGAAGATTTTAACGCAACTTTAGATTGAGAGAGATTCGGTTGGAAGGTATTTAAAACTTGAACAATAAATTATAAGGATTGCGGCCGAAGAGAAGAGAATGGCAATTCAAAGTTCGGCGATTCAAAGTTTCGCGGACAATATCCACGTTTTGATTCTTCATAAGTAAGTTAATCGAATCGTCGAGGTAGCATCGCCGCGGCGGATAAAGGCGCCAGGATTACTCGCAACTTTCTGAATCTTAAAAAACAGCACGGACGTTTATTCCAATTTCGGCCGAGGTGGATTGCATGAAAATTAGCTGAGAAATTCGCAGCAAACGGCGAACGCGTCGCCCGCCGCGGCCTGCATAAAGCACGAGCTTTTCGCGCGCACATAATGCAGAAACGCGTTTGCGGATGCGAATCGCGACTCTTTCGCTAACAGCAAATGAATGTACGAACGAACGACGAACGCACAAACGTGTTCCAGGGCATAGAGATTCGATTTCACTCGAGAACATCTCAGAAACGCGATCGGAAGAGAGACGCAGCGTCATTTCTCGTTGACTTGTTCTAAAAGTGTGGGAAGAGGTATGCCTATAAGGATACGTAAGAATATATCCTCCAATTCTCGCGAGATTCTCCTTGCGAGCGAAACGCAAATAAAAATGGCACTGCGCGTGCCCGTAGGTGTCCCATGAGTGCTTCGACGAAAGACGAGCTTTCGTGCATTTTTATCGAGACGCTTTTCATCGGCGCACTTCCCGATCGCTCAAACTGCAAATGAGAAGGACATCATTTCGAATGGCGATAAGGATGTTCCTCATCCTGTATGCACTCTCTTAAACTGAATTGAAGTAACGCATGGTCACTAAAATCTTTATTATTCTCTTCCATTCAACTATCGGCATCAATGACGATTTCATTGAAAAGAAGTTGACGTTAGACTGTTGTATTTGTTGCCAGTAGCAATTTCCACTGCTCTCAGTAACCAGCGATCGAGCAACAACTGCGATCGCCAATTGCAATGCAATCCTTCTGTACTGCCGGAGAAAGCTCATAGAATCGCGGCGAGTTTCTTGGTTCGCGGGGCTTTCAGTTTCCGTCATTAATTGAGACGCACTCTCGGAGCTCTCGTTTTCATCCCGGTTCGCTCCGTCTCGATCTCTCGCTAATATTCACCATGAATCGCGCACAGAGACCGGAATTTCTAGAAAGTTAGAAAGACGGATGTGCGAACGCGCGCGAGCTCTGTAACGCGGCGCGGATCCCCGCGACGCCGAGCGGAGACGTGATTCATCGGACGAAATAATCGGCTGTTCGATTGCAGGACATACGATCATCGGCCTTACCATGATGATATCTCGCACGTCGTGCACGATAAACAGCGTCGTCCGCCGAGATGATCTGCAAGCAATTCCGCACGACGAGAAAGAAGGACGGAGGATTTTATTGCGCGCTCCGCTCCGGGGACGGGAAATCTTACATATGCGCAAGTGCAGAGGAAATGTAAGAGCGAGAACGTTTATGTTGGATTATCCGAAAAGTTTACGGCATTTCTTTTTCAAGTTTAACATAAAATATTTTCCACTACGTTTTAGGTTGCTTAATAATACAGTTGTCACTTGGTTCAACAATCTCTTATTCCGTTCGGTTATGGATTCATAAATACCAGCTTTGTAGTTCACTTGTAAATTGTGAAAACAATAACCAAGTTAATAAATACGAATTTATGGAAGACATCATGAAAATGCTATAACTTTTTATAATGATTTGGTCTATGTACCTGTGCGAATTTTAATAGATAATTAAAATGGCTGTTACGTGATGATCAAATTATACGGAAGATTAGTTTTTATTAGAAGATTGCAATTTTATTAGCAGAACTTGTGATCATTTTTCGAGTTGATGCGTTAATTACTAATAAAGTTATCGATGTTTAATTATACTGTTCTCGACGTCATCTTGGAAAGTTAAATTTACGAGACGCTCAAGTAATTACTAACAGTTATGACAAAATGCTAGAAGCTTCTCTCTCTTTATTTCATCGATAGTGGATGGATTGTTACAATCTGTTTGATAACATAACGTCAAAGCAGCGGTAAAAAGCGTCAAGAGCACAAGATAAAGACACAATATCGAAGTATTCTTAGTAATGACAAACCGTAGAATTTTACAATTCAGGTGACGGGAACGATGAAAACGATGAGAATTCTCGCATCGGGAGAACATTATTAGTATTTCTACGCGTGCACGTCATCACTGATAAAGGACCAATAAAATCATACGGCCGTTGTCGATAACGACGGTGTAATTATCGGAAAGAAGGGGGTGGATGTGGGAGGACTGCGGTGATCAGATATTTCATTATTCGCCATTACGCGTAATCGAATAAAAATGACATGGAACGCACGCTATCTTCTCTCTTATCGCGCGCAAAAGAGAAAAAGAGAGAGAGCAAGACAGAGAGTAGAACGACTGGATTAGAGAAAAACGTTGCATTACGATGTGATAAATAAATCACACACGAAATCCTCTTTCACCTAGCCTTCCGTCTCTTATTGTGACAAAAACAGAAAGGAAATGTAAAAAAAGGTGCACGAAAAAAAAGAAAGGAAGAGAGAGAAAGAGAGGGAACGATCGAAGCGAGAAATCCAAGAGAAATCGGGAACGCCCGGTAAGTAGCAGTGATTGCCGGGCAACAGATTATCGGCAAACACTTTCGATATTGGCAAATTGTTGTCGGCATCCTCCTTCCTCTTTCTCTCTCCCGCTTAATCTCCTTGCTTCACTGTCCTTTGCTCCTTTTCTCTTTGTCTTTGTCGCTGTGTCGTCCGAAGGTGAAGTTAAATCGAATCCGGTAACTGCAGTCTAAGAACAAACCGAGCGCCGGGACGCTAGGTACAAAAGCGTGGCCGCCCGCCGATATCAGCGCGGCTAACTTTCGCGAAGTTTGATGCCTCGCAAATCAATGGCCATTCGTCGGGCCGCGTTAAATTACTGCCCGGTTTGTAGTGCGCTCACCCCGGATCCACCGTCGATGATCGCCGGCGCAGCCGGTGGTGTCGATTATCCGCGTCGATCGTGCCATTCGCCCCGCCTCGCCCCGACCCGGAACTCTGATGCAGCGAAAACAACTTCAACCCCTTTGCGATACGAAATTAAATATAGAAGCACGGCAGAGAGCGTTCTTTTGTCTCTCTCTTTTCCTCTTTTGCCTTTGACCACGCGCTATTATTTTTGTACGATTGTGAATGTCAATCATTCGCGTTTTAGTCGCTCGACGTCGCAGAATCATCAGTAATCGAGAATAAAATGTATGCAATATTAATGTAAATTTATGTAATATTTGAATAATTCCCATTTTTACGCACTTTTGCAGAATTGTCTTTACTTCATCGTGTGTTATTATTCCTTATTATGTTTATCATTTTATATCTCACATGATTCATATTATTTGTTTACTCGGAAACATGTTTAATCGCGCCGATATATCTCGAGCAACCGCAACCTCAAAGCGTCACGATATGATCCTTATCTAGCTTATCGTCTTCTGACGGCTCTGCATATAGCACTTTCGCAAAAGTCGCGGTAACACTCTCCTGGAAAAACATTCTGGAACGAGATATCCGACCGACCTCGGCTCAGAGACTTTCTCACCCTTCGTTCAATGGCGTATCACCCTACGCTGAGGCCTTGGGACGATATAAGGAACAAAATGGAAATAACGTTACCTTCCTCTTAACGAAACATATAATTAATTGTGCACCCCTTAACGATAAAAAAACAAAATATTTCATAAATAAATATAAATATGCCATCATCAGTCTTTGATTGCACGTCTTTAATCCTCCAATAAATACGCAGTGAAATAGAGTTTAAATTAATTTTCATGTGTGTTAAAATTATAATCTGCATCTTGTAATCCAACCATCACTTTGACACGCTTGAGAGAAGATGTATAGAGAGAACGAGATAAACGAGCTTCTCTTTCAGGACATAAGCTTTGAATCTTGCGATACGTCGCCTCGATACGGCCCTTTCGTCAAGCTTTTCACGCCAGAGACGGAAGGACTGCGGACTGCTTGTCGAGAGATCGAACTTCTGTCAGTGTCGTAACCTGTATTGCCCGTTGGGGTGATGGGCAAAGCGGCTGTTGGCGATTTGAGGGTCGAGAAAAGTGTCGCCCGTATGATGTTAATAATTCCGACGATGGCCGATACCTGGAAAGCATTCCGGTGACGTCCTTCATGTTGAACGACGGTCGATCGGTCGTGAAGAGAATGACGTGACGCTCGTAAAAGAAATATTAAGTGCCACCGGTCTGCATATTACGTCATAAAAAGACGAGGCGCGATACGCGACAGCGGCAATAATTCAACGAGAGTAACGTCTAATAAAGAGGCGTCGAGCTAACACACGCCTGCTGGCAAATTCAAACGAGGAATTCGCGTCGCAAGAACGAAGAATCCGATGTCGCTCCACGGACATCTGTGAAGCGCGAAATGGATTTCGGGACTGCATTCCTAAGTAGTTCTTTTTAAGCGGACTGCTATCGTTGTTTCAGCTAAAATCCAAACAGTGACGACGGCTGACAGTGAAGCTTCGAGATTCAAAGTCCTCGATTTAGATCATTGATCGACAGTCGACGGTCATTCGTCAGTCCCCTCCCGATTTCCGATTTGGATATTGATCATCGATCATCCACAGGAAGCTCAGGCTTAGGTTTATGACCCTAATACTCGTGAAAAATTTAACACGCCATCACTGCCATTACTTCCGACATACAAGTCCGACCTGCCGTAAATTTTGTACGCTGGATTCCGGCCAATCGCATAATTTATAGCAGCGGCCGCATCGGGTCGGCCGAAATTTTCATAATTTTTCACGGTTTTCGCGAGCGAGAGAGAGCAAGGCAGACAAGTAGAACGATAGATTGAGAGACTGAACGAGAAGCAGAAAGAAGAAGAGAGGGAAAGGTACGCGCGCACACATCTATTTGGGAAGGAAGATTGGCCTAAGAAATTTCGACTTGCGGAACGAGGGCGGGGTCGCCCTCTAATCATCATGCTCGAGTTTTCCCGAGATCTTATCAGACGATGCTCGTGAAGGGCGTCAAAGAACGCTTTTCTGAGTAGAGACGCGATAGTACCGATAAACACGCTGCAGTTTAATTAAGGACAGCGCCGCGAAAAATGCACAGTGCAATTTTTCAATCTTCTAGTTTAATATCAATGCCGAGGAAGAAAGATTTCTTCTCCCGGATAGCGGAGAAAAATAAAACCTCTGGAAAATGTGTACGTATATATTTCTCTGCTGTATTATCTCATACGATCGCAGCGGCTAATCACGGAAATGTTATCATAATTTTTCAATCTTCAGTCGAAACGTGACGAATGCGATGAAGAATGCAATAAACAAATGTCAAGAGATATTCTTTTGAACAGAGACATTTTTTGATAAAGCGAACGTTTATTATGTTTCCGTTATATTGTCACAGCACGCTACAATAATAATATATCGTAAAGAGCTGCAGCAAATTGATCGACACACTTCACTTTGCACGGTTTTCCATCTTTTTTTCTTTCTTTCTGACGATGCGTAGCGGAATCTTTCTACGACCGTGACTACAATTTTTTAATCTGTCGGCTGAATAGCGCTCGAAATTTTCCGGCGCACAACCACCGAAAGAGAACGTGTACGATGTTGCCTCACCTGCTGACCACCCTTTTCACCCGGAAACCCGTGAGCTTTAGCGGCGGTACCGGTGGCATTTGCAATCTGTTCCCGAAACGCTGGATGAATGGCGAGCGATTTCAAGGTGCGCGCTCTAAATACGCCGTTTCTCGCCGGCCCTCTTTTTCACCGGCGGCGACATATTCACCGAAAAGGCACCGCATGTGGGTGGACGCGGAAGAGAAATAAAAGAGAAGAATAAGAGGAAGAGAACGAGAAGAGGAGAAAGGAAGGATGAGTGTGCGTAAGACCAAAGGACACTAAGATGCACGTAAAGCGGATTGAAAAAGGAAGAAAGAAGATCAAGAGAAGGATTTCGTGGACGGCTTGGCCAACATAACGCGACCCCCGTGGTAGAGGGTAGAAGCGACAGTTTAGATCCATTAGGATATTTATGGATTGGCCTTCCAAAAGGGGGCGAGTGCGCCGCAGGGGGCGGCGAGCACGAGGGTTCGGTGGCTATTCAGAGGCTTGTCGGCACGCGACTATAAGGCTGCACCCCCTCGCGCTCTTTTCCTCTTCCCTTCTCTCTCTACTACTCTATTACCCTCTTTTTCTCTCCACTTTCTCGATCGCCCCGACGAATCTACCAGCGGCGCTCACGTACATCTTTCGGAGCGTTATAGCGCGCCCCGCTTTCCACCCGGCCGGCGGACTGAAAAACAGGACGGTGATTTATGGGACGGCGCTGGACGAAGGCATTCCTTTAATGGGCTGCCTAAACGTCTCAATTCTGTCGCCGATCCGACTATCCGCGCCTGTTGCCGAGCCGGCTTCACGCCGCCGAGGTGTCGAGCCGAGCCTCGGGTTACCACCCCCGATGCCTCAGGCTTAAAACCCTCATAGTTCAATAACCGAGAGTAATTGGAAGAGGTTAAAAATATCCATTTACACGCTGCGTTTATCCGAGATCAATGGAAACATCTCCGATTAGAGGAGCGAAGTTAACCCTGACGTTCCCTGAAGCTATCACAATACCCTTGATCCTTGGTAGCGGAAGGATTACGACAGGTTCAATTTGATCGCCGCGGTAATGACGTTATATTTCACGTTAACGACTTGGAAAGAAACTCGAGTACCGCTCGACTAAATTTGACATAATCATCCGTGAAAAATTATTTGATCGCGACTACTTTTTTAACTTGACTAATTTACCCCTATAAAAATTGTTTATCACGCACGGTAGGTAAATTGTTAGGACATTAATGGAATGATTTGACATCGTCATGTTTGCGCAGATAATTATTCGTGCGTGACGCGCGCGAGAGAAAATAATTGTTAGTATACTTCGGAATATGCGAATAAAGCTAATATAATTAGTCCGTATAATGAATAAATAATTATTTAAATATAAATTATTCGCGTGCTGAGCTATTTAGATAAACGTTACATTAAATGCGATCCATTAGAAACTTATTTGTGACTCATTAATATATAATTGCGATAAATGTGATTGCAAGGAAATTATATCCATTTTACTCACAGGAAATCACGTTCGTTCCTTCTGTTATTTCCTAACGAGAAGAAATAAATAGCATTATGAAGAAGTTAGGGGAGCAATGAGACGAAAACAAGTTCTCTACCTCTTGCGTGATACTCTATAAAGTACTTCCCTTGCCTTCGCTCTGCCCTACTGCCAAATTTAAACCTGCCATAGCAGCTGAGAGCTAAATAATGTTTTGTGGGATTACATTTAACTCCGGCGGTTTAATTTGCTTCCTCTGTTTGCATCCCGCTTCCTATCTCATCTCGTCACACTCGTTGGTAATTGAGAAACTTAATCCCCCGAATGCAGTTGCGGCGACAGCCGATCGTTTTGCTTCGTTTCTTCACATCCACCATGAACGCGCGATTGTCGCGCTTCTCTCACAAATTTCTTTAAAATCGATCTCCACGAATAAAAACGCGCATCAAAAAGTATAAAAGATCAGAAATAATTTCGAATAAACGCGAAAGCGCGCTGTTTTCGGCCGCTCGATACAACTTTCGCGACTTGTTGAGATGAGGTTGGCGGTTGGCGGTTTTGCGATACGCCTCAAGGAGAATCCGTTCCTCGGGAGGTCCACCGGGCAACCGAAAAATTTCATCAATTGAACAGGCTCGCTTGTGCCGTGCAGGATGCCGCGATCAAGCACCTATACACGTATACGATACGGAGGACGCAGTGCGCGTGCGATGCAACGCGACGCGACCTACCACCACCGGTCGTCCTTGTCATCGTCATCGTCGTTGTCGTCGTTGTCGCGGCGTGCATTAAAGTGCACGACCATTTGCCAGTCGCGCACGAACGAGGATCGCTCATTCTGCGGGCGCGCTCCTTTCTTCCTTTTTAATAAGAGCCGCCTGTGCATCCACTGCCGCCAGGCCGCGTTTCGACTTCCGGAGGCTTCTCCCGCTGCTCCTTCCCCCTCCCCCCCTCTCTCTCTCTTTTTCTCTTTCTCGTTTTCTCGGTCTCTCGCTCTCCCGTTCTCTTTCTCTCTCCTCGTCGGCCTAACAGAGATACATTGTGTGCAACGAAGCACCTGGCACGCGCCGGCTCCTGTCTTTATGTAGCCGCCTATTCTCTTCCTCTCTTCTTCTTCTCGACCTTCTCTCTTCGCGTCTCTCCTTCTGTCTCTTTTTCTTCCCATCGCGCACATACGTCTCTCTCTCCCTTTCACCCACACGTGCGTCGGCCGAGTCGTTATCCCCTGGATATCCTCCGGACGTTTGCCCCCCTTCTGACCCCCATCCATCCCCCTCGCTCTCGTTCCCGCCGCCCCCGCCGTTTCGAGTTCCTAACAAGATTTCCATCTCAGATATCTCTCTCTCCGTGCCCGTTCCGCTGCGCGCGGACTATTAGCAGTAAACGTTGTTCGGTAATTCGACATGGCTTTCGAGAAAGCACGGACTTTTGTCCTTCTTGTGCTCCTTCTCTCTCTCTCTCCCTCTCTCTCTTTTTTTCTCCCTCTCTTGCCATCGCCGGTGTCGGGGCGGAGAGGCCACAGTCAGGGCGGAGATAAGTATGGCACGCGAGGTAATAAAGGGTAATTGTATCTCGGTACGTGCCGCCAGGTACGCGTCCGAAACGCTCGTTCGGAATTAATATCTTCGGACACGCGGCCGCGGCAGTTTTCCTTCCTTACCATTCTCGTACCGGCCGCTTTACCGGGCATCGTGATATAATAATAAACCAATTCATATTCGCGGCGTGTGTATCCCGGCAGGTCTCTAAGGTACGTAAACGTTATTGAATGTTAATGAATTAATGAATACCGCCCTCGCGAATAGCAGATGAATATCAGTTTCGACACTGATGATGCACGAGTATCCGAATACAACGGGAATACGCGAGTTTAGAAATTGACAAAATGATCTCATTATAATTAGAGACACTCACAAACAGTTTTAGTCTTTAACATTCAAGATTAAAATGCAATAATAAACCTTAACATTATACTAATATTGCACAATATAAACAAAATGTAGAATTACAAAGCAGGAATAAACTTGTTAACATTATCACAAAAGTGATAAAAATAATAATAAAATACGTGTCTGTGTTCCGAGAGAACCAAATATATATGCACACCGAAGCGTCGTGCTATTTCAGCTCCACTCGGAAATTAAACTCGAGATTGACTGTCATCCGCAGAGAGGGAGAGGACTTCAATTATAAAATTCGAGTTTCTAAAATCCCGTGAAGATACCAATGCGCTCATCCACGCTCAGAGTCATCGGCCCTTTGAGCACGACCAGAGGATCCCAGTCGCCCAGGGCACGCGTCTGCCATGTCTGTCAAAATACGTGCCCTTCGCCCAGCCCCCTTTTGCCGCTCATCCCTCCTCGTCCTGTCATCGTCGATCTTCGCGATACTCTCCCACAGCACGTACGCGGCACCGGAATCGAAAGGGCCGGTTCCCTCGACGTGTCTATCGTCGAGACTCGTCCCGGGGTCCCTCCGCTTTTCCCGAGCCTTTAAAGCGAGCCATAGACTTCTCGCTCCTCGATTCCGCGCCGGCGGAAAAAAAGCCGTAACCTCTCGTGTTTCCCACGTGCAGACCTACGCTACGAAGGCGTGAAGAAAGATGAGACCCTGGGACCGAGAAGCGACACTCTCTCTCTCTCTCTTCTCTGATCCCCGTTGGCTTCCACGAAAATTTCGCTGTAAGCCTTACAAGCTAAATAGTTTCACGTAGTGTTCGAATGCTTCGGATGTTTGACGCGGCTGGCGATTCTAAACGCGGTGGTCCTAAACATTGTGCATTGTGTGCGTGCGCGCGTGCGATTAATGTAAAATATCACTAATTCTGTACGTTAATATGAAATATCAATAATAGCGCGTAATACGATGCATTATTACATTTTGTATTTCGTAACTAAATCCCATTTGGAAAATGCGTAACGAGACACCATAAATACAAAACAGAGTCGCGTTGCCGCAATAACAAGTGCAAGAGGAGATCGGCGCGATACGTGATATTGCGCGATCGCGCTACGAATTTTACGCGGCCACTGCCGCTGCATGGTACTTTGAGCTCCAGCGCGAATAAATTATATTAATTATTCCATTTAATCCTCGGTGCATACTCTCGTGAATAATGCTACAGGCTCCGTCACACTCGTATTTTCTGCGTGCGCCTGAATGGGGTGCGACTTAATGTATTCGCGCAGATTCGCGTAGTGAATCGATGATCGTAGTTTGCACCGATGATTTTTATGGCTGATGTCACGCGCCGCTCCACATTCCGCGAGATGAATGGAGACGCACTTGCGGATGGATTGGAGATGCAATTGCGACCGCGGCTGCAACTCGCGCGCGGAAAGTTCCATCGTCGACACGCTTCCGTCCATCGCTACTCCTTTAATTTTTCGCCTCGCGTTTCCGCTGGAAATTCCCGAGTCGGAGGAAATCGTCGGGGCAAGGGGCAAGGGGAGGGAGGATCTAGAGGCATTATCGCGGACAATTCTGTCATATCGGCGATCATTTCCGGCGCCGTGCCGCGCCTCCAGCGATAGGTCGGTCAGCGGACGCTCCTCTTCGGCGAGAAAAAGAACGCGGAGAATGACGGTGCGCTATCGCGGTGCTCTTGCACGTACGAGGCGAGTTTCGTCTCGGCCGGCGTGATACATCACGGAGCTTCCTCTCGGTCGAGATAAGATCGTATCGCGAATCGGAATCTTATCTAAGCGCCTGTCGGTGGTCCACACACGGCCGATGCCTCCCGCAAAGAAGACATACTCTCTTCTTCCAAGGAGGAGGAGGAGGAGGAGGATCGATAACGCCAACCGACGCGGTGGCACCTACTCCGCCGCACAGATGTCTCGAGACGGTCGAGCGGAGACGCGCGCGCGTGTGATTCACGCGTGCCATCACGCTTACGATCGCAGGTCCGATTCCGTGAGTAATTTCATCGCTTCGTTTCTGATATCGCTCACTCGTTATCGCATCTCGCGGTCTCGCTTCCATCCGCGAACGGATCGCGAACGGACTGCTCGCCATGGACATTCCCATCTATACCATGGTGAATCGATCGCCGGGGATTTATTAATGCGATAATGGAAATAACGATGATTTCTTTCCGGACGATGATCGTATTCGGCGAGGCAGATGGAAAGATGTTTCTCATTTTCGGCGAGTCGCTTATATCCACTCGTCTCACTGGTCTCGCGAAGGATTGTAAGTTTCTCTGTCTTTCAAACCAAATGCTCCTCTAGTTTGGGGCATTCTCGTCCTTTATTGAGGTAAAATGAAGTGTCAGTCCAAGATACGTGATACTTAAAGAAAAGAAAAAAGAGGCAACGCGGAGATCTTTCCTTTCAGATAAGATTCGAATACAATATAAAGTATTATAACTAAAAATGACAAAAAATGCAAAGTAATTTATTATAATGAAAGAGGTCTTTGGGATATTTTTAAATTACCGGTTCGTGACTTAGGAGACTTTAAGCTTCAAAACTTACAAATAGACACGATGCTGAGAGAAAGCGCATTTCGAAGCATCCTGCAGCGCATTTCGAAGTATCCGAAGCTCTGCGGGATCCGTTTCTGATACATTCCCGGCCGAATTTCCTTGACGGGAAGAAAAATGTATGCATATTTGTGTATCGGGGCACAGTATCTCTCTCTTTCTCTTTAACCTTCACATTTGGTTGGATAATACTGCTCTTCGATTTCGTCCCTTTCGACATAAATCTCAGCGGGCCTCCCCCCGTGCAGATAATCGATATTGCAATTGTGATAATCGGGTCCGGCTGTCTTATCGCGCGCGTTTCACGAGGATCTGTATGCTAGACGGGTCAGTAACTAGACGGGGACTTTACTAAGGAAAGAACTATCATAGGCGACACAAACCGCGGAAAGGAAAGAGAGAGAAAGAGAGAAAAAAGATACAGGAGAGGTAAAGCGAAGGTGGCGTTCGACGATGATTTCTTTCCGATGGAATTGAAGCGGGGCGCCGCGGTTTTATCAAGACTCACGGAAAGCATAGAAAAACGCTACCTTATTGGCACTGATAAGCACGTACACGCGGCGCTTAATGAGATTTATTACGGGGCCATAGGACGGACACCGACGGTGATAGAACCGATGGAAAAACTGCGATGGAATGATGGGGACGCGCGATAAGTGAAAGAAAATCGAATGACGATCGTACGATAACCGTACGCGGGGAAGTCGTCTCGTAACAGTAGTCTAATACTGAATTTCAAGCCGAAACCGTGCTGCGCTTTCGATCAACGGTTGGATCGATTAAACGTGCAGGGAAGACGTATTGCGGCCATTTGTAACGGATGTAATACGACGTATGACGACGTATGAATGTTCGATCGTTTGTAACAGTCGTCGCGTGAATGCTCGCTTTCAATAAATGCTTCCAATAATATAGAAAGAGCTGTGAATTTGTGGCGATTATTCTTCCTGTTCTTGTGCAGGTTATTCGATATTTTTCTGTTTAACGCTTTATTTTATAAGAAATGGATTGATTGAAAAGAGAATAAAGACGACAAAAGCCACGTGTAAAGAAAGTAAGTAAAGTAACAAGATCCTATTCGCAATATTAAGAGGTAAATATTACATATATAACGCCGTTACATGTAATTATTTATCGGGCATTGCATTATATGAAATTATGAATTTAACTGTATGACGCGAAATAAAACTTGTTAATCTTTCTTCCTTTCTCTGTTATCTTCTCCACTCTTACACGTGCAGATTACAAACTTTTAAAAAAATATAAATCTCTAGTCTTAAACGTGCCAGTTAACATGGCCTATCTTTCGCAGAGATAACTATTCACACTTATGTAAGTTCCACGAATTTCTACCTGACATTGAAGAAAACACAGCCAATCACTCGAACGAATTATTGTTCGAATATGAAAAACTCGTTCAATTTTCGACAAAAGTTTTATTCAACCGAGATTTATTTGCTACTTCAATAATTTTATACAATCATATTTGCTACTTGTAATTAAAAAAATTCTATTTAATTTACAGTACAAATTTAATTTATAGTAATCAAGAAAATTTCTGCGAACGGCGTTATATATTTATTACTCATCACCCACGCAAGAGAGGAAGAGAGATAAATACTCAACCTCGCTTTCGAAGACACAAAAAGATCGAGTATGTTATGTAGTTACACGCACGAGTGCGAGCGTGTGATCCGTACGTGCTCCGAGACCAGATCGATCTAAGCGATTCGACCGTGACGTGTTACCTACCCGTTGGAATCCTCCCAGCCATAATGAGCGACGTTGCTCGTTGCTCGCGCGACGAATTACTTGCACAGCGACTTATCGGCAGGATCCGCTGCCGGAAGGAGTGGCCCGGTTAATGGATTTCCCGTCGCTCGTGTCATTAGTCGCTCGTATAAGCAATAAATAAATGCGCTAGGATCGGCACGGGGCTTCTCGCCCCCGTACGGCCGACGTTTATTATCCTGTCGCGAATTAGCGGCGCCGGCGCGCGCGATCGGTCCCGATACGCCCCTATCGAGCTGCTATCGCGATCGATCGATCCTGTCGTGACGCGTGCGCTCGTGGCTTGCGCTAAAAGAGAGCCGAGCTAAATCGCTGATGAGCCATGGACGGTCGTTAACGCTAATGACACGTTTTTCCCTCGGCTGTTTATCGCATGGCCGATACATATATCAAGGGATCTGTCCTAAGTCGATCGGTCGCGATTTCCTCGACAATTGAGTTATCTCGGCCGCTCGGCGTGCAAATAGCCCGTCGCGAAAAAACCACGTCACGTCATGACATCAGTTCTGCTGAGAATTTTTTTTATCTGACGTGTATCGTGAATGTTACTGTCACTAAATTAATGCGTGGACGGGATATCGCATTTTCATGGCGCATGATAGAAAGTCTTCCTTTTTTTATTCTAAAATGACGCAAGTCAGCAATTTTGATATGTAATTTCAAGTAAGTGTATCACTATCCTGATTTCATTCTGACGTACCATCATGTTACCTTACCCGTTAATGATATTCGCAATATTACAGTTCGCGTTGTTTTCTAGAATAAATAGCTCGTACAATAATTTACGATTTATTGTACTGGCAATTAAGGCGGATCTGCCGAGCAAAGTGGATGAATTTTATTCTCTCTAGGCTGCTCTCTGCTGCGTGTCCCCTTTAATCGTCCTCACAAAGCTATGCGGTTACCCTACTTTCTACCAACAGAATCCACAGGGTGGCCGCAAACGCGAGCACGAAGTAGCTGGAAGTAAGATTAAGCGAATGTTTTTGTCAAAAAGATATTGAAGCTTCCTATATATGCTTTTGTAATCTATGTATCTAATAGGACATATTTGCCTCACACCATAGACCTAATGGGACTTACATGTTCCGCACTCCAAATCCTCTATCAGAAAAAAAATAAATGTGGAAGTTACATTTTATACGTATATTTATTTTTATTGGTACCAGCAAACTCAGAAATTTTTACACAATTGCTCCGACTGGATTCCGATTGTACTTCGACTGGATTAATTATTTTAATTTCGCCTTAATCGCGCTCCTCGGGACACCCAGTGGATCCTCGGCCGAGTTTTACTTGTGCGGTTTTTGATAAGATGATCGCGCTTGCGTTTTTTTCTCGACGTCACCGCCGTGATTTGTCACGTGGTGGGTGGCGAACGATTACGTTGCATTTGCGATTTCACGCGAGTCGCTTCCATCGTCGCCGAATTCTCTCGCTAAATTCCGGACGCGTTCTCAAGGATCTGGCAGAAGTAACATCCGAATCGCCGTATGAATATTCATCTTATAATTAGTTTCATGTTCCGTGAAATATCGCTTGTTAAATATTTCTATATCGAGGCTGAGCATAGAGAAAAGATATAAATATAATAGTAAGATAAAGACTTCAAAGCTTAATAAATTATTGACTTTGTTAAATTTATAGATTAAGTTTATTTGGTTAAATTGAATGTTGGTTTCAATTAGAGTTTTAATTGAAGACAATTAGAAAATTTCGTAAAGAGCACTTGAGAATATTTAATATTTATATGTTAATTAAACAGAGATTAAATCAAAATAACAAGATATTTTAAATAATTGATTCAACTAATATTAATAATAATAAAAAAAACAAAACATTATATGAAATAACCGTAAAATTAAATGTAGATCATTAACTGAGAAAAATATAATAAATATCAAAAACTTGAGTCACCGACATACATACCACACACTTGTTCTTATTGCACTACAAAATCAACTATCCGGAATTTACGGGAATCCTTTTCAACCCGCAACGAGATACGAAATGGAACGCACAGAGCTATCAGTGCAGCATAATCTATCAACCTCTGCTGCACCCTCGCCTCGCTCCAAAATGCGGCGACGGCGGGCAAATTACTTTCGCTACAGATTGTCTACGTTCCGACAATGCTCTGCCTCCTTCCTACTGTCTGCTCCTCGTTTTATTTGGGACAGATAGGAAACATGGGTTCCTAGTAACACGATTACCGATCTCCGCTATGTAAAATCGCATGAACGGAAGTCGGTATCTTTTATCCCCTCCCGATTTGTAAAATCGAATTCTTTTTGTTACCGAATGTACAAAGACTAATTAAATTAAAATCATGATGGTAAAGATTTGTAAACTTACCACGTGCGAATCGCAGCTGTGCATCGAGTTCTGTCATCCAGTTTTTGCAACAAAAAACTTTTAAACCTTTAGCGATCAGGCTTTTCCTCTCTTATTGCTAAAGTATTATATATTTTTAACGATACTTTGTCATTTTCGTACGTCCAATTGTTCTGAAAAAATCGCGTCCGTCGCAAATGCTCATCGCCGTTTTGAATCTCTGGATCACGCAACGATTTGTCAGAGGTTTAACATCAATGACAAAGAGGAAGCTCCAAGATGGAGCTCGATAAAGCAGCGTCGGATAATCAGGAATCCGCCGCCGAATTTCCAGGTAAACCACGCGAAACAAATGCAAACGGGGATCGAAATGGGGAGAGATCAGAGGAAAAACAATCGCTTGTCTCGCCTAACGAGATATATCGCGAGGAGAGCGGAACGAGGACGGATGTGACTCTCTCATGCACGCGCGAGAGAAAAAGAGAGATTTAATTTGTATCGATCTCGAGAGGGTACGCTGGAAGTGCTTCCGGGCGACTGAAACAACACGCGGTTAAATTTTTATTCGATAACAGCGGCTTTCGTCTATCGTCGACTTCGCGCGACATTATTGGGGCGGAGGGCGAGCAAGGGAGGGCGGCGGGCAGGTGCGCTGATCCCTCAGCAATGGATGATAAGCGGATCCGCGTTTATCTCCCGTCATCGCCGTGCACGAAGTAGTATAATTATATTTTTAAGCCCCGAACGAGAGATAGGGCAGCCAGACGCGCGATCGAAACGCGAATTTAATGAGGCCAGCGGAAGCCGAAAGGGAGCGCGCGTTTAACAGCGCGTAAATCTTATACATTATATACTTTTATCTTTATAAGGTAATTATATTTCCCTTCGAGAAGAACAAAAGGGATGGCATGGACATTATGCTGGAGGGGCAGTAGGTTGCACCGGTAAATGATTCCTCATCAGTGAACGAGAAGTAAACATCCGCCTGTTGCGACGATCGCGTAGGCAGGTCGATGTATGTGCGTATGTGCGTGAAAGAGAGAAAGGTAGAGAGAGAGAGCGAGATTTGTTTTTAAAAAACAGAAAGTTATTATTTTAGCATCTCGTTGTTATAACGTTCTTCAAAATTGACGACTCCACGTAATAATTCGCCTCGAGCGCAGTTTGTATCTGCAGTTACAACCACACTGGGAATGTTGGTATGTGAATACAATTATTAATTTCCGTATATAACAGAATGCTATTATTTTATTCGCGCGCCGTGTTGTGTATGCTCCGATTCTTTGAATTTACGCGCTAACAATAGTAGTTTGTTCTACAATAAATTGTTCCATCGCTGCCATGTGCTCTCTTTTGCACCGGACATCGACGGAATCGATAATATTGACGATTTCGTATTCGCGTTTGAATGTATTTTAGATATATCAAAACTGATTTGACTGGACCCAATGAAATACGACATCATACTCGATACTTATAAAAATCCGTGAACGGGCGATCCCGGTTGATTCCGACATCCTCGATTACCGGTGCTCGAGATAATACGTGTGTCCTGACAGATAAAGTCGCGTTTGCGCGCATTACAACGAGGGAACACGCCAACAGGAGATCCCGGAAGCCATCGCGAGCGATGCGACGTGGTGCCTTATCTATCTCGGGTGCATCGCGCGCATCGGCACGACGATACGCCGCTACGCTCGCGCGAGTGACTTTCACGCGCGAGCAGTGTTCATTGGACCCAGTCCGAGCGGCGCGCGATTGCGCCGGACAATAAACCCCCTTCCGTCTTTTTCTCTCTTTTTATCCACCACAGAGATTATCCTTGGTATTCGAAGAGACTCGCGCCGGTCGACGTGGCGCGTTAAGTTAATAATCGTCGCTTCAACGTGGCCCGATTAAACGTTTTTCCGCCCTTTTCCTTCACCCTTTCCGCTGCCTCCCCGTCGTCCTTTCGCGCCGACGAAGGTCGTTTCGCAGAGATTGCTGGCAGCTCGGCAAAATGGGAGAGGCGGCGGCGGAAGAAAAGAAGGAGGAGAATTGCAGGAGGAGCGGCAGGACTAATAATCGTTGTCGCTCGGACGGAAGAGAGTCACGTTTAGTAATTTTTATTTCTTATTAAGGCGGATAATCCCGGCGGTATCCACCGCGCGTACTACTACTCAGCGGTGCTACCCGTGCTACCGATTATGCAAGGCGCAAAAAGGAGAAGACGAGGACACGGTGACCGTCCAGCGTGGCACCTGCCGACGACTGGATAAACCGAACGGGCTGATCTGCATTCCACGATCCCGCATTCCCGGCCATGCGCGCGGAGTGCACGCCTGCCGCGCCGGGACGAATCTCTTAGCGCAAACACGCGCGGCTGAAGGTTCTCTCTCTATCTTTTTTCCTCCCTGTTTTTCTCTCTCTTTCTTCCTCTTTCACTTTTTCCTTTCTCTCTCTTTATCATAATATAGAGCAATTACTGCATGCATAAGATTCATCTGTAATGTTAAAGGAGATGTGTATATTAAATTCTTCTACAACTACCTACGTTGCACAGTGGGCCAGAAAGCATGCAAAAGCGGACAAAATTCAAGATTTCTTTAGACTTTTCTGAAATTCGAGGTACTTGAGGTTTTGAGGTTGCTGATAACGAATCTGACATGGAAAATTCAATATTCAAATTAGTGGATCCAATATGGCGGTCAATATCTATTACTTTTGATCGGATTTGTATGGAACTTGATATTTAATGGTTTTCAAGGTTGCTGATAACGAATCTGACATCAAAAATTCCTACTCCCTACTCGGAGCGTACAAGCGCCGCGAGAGACAGTGCCGGCACGGTAGAGCGGCCTATCAGCAGATGGGGCACCGTTGCGTAGGACAAAATATTTTCTATTTGTTACATTTAGAACAATGAGAAATAAACTAGTGAGATAAATTGTCGAACTTAAAACTTTGGTGTCTATCCGTCAAACTAGCTTTATATCGTGAAAAAATGCATTCTATATATTAACATATATATATTAATATTATATATATACCTATATATTATACATATATATAATATTAATATATATATTAACATTAATAAATATATTACTATTAATAAATATTCGCTATCACGTGAATTAATGCACCTTATTGTACGTATCTAGTCGCGTAATCGTAGCAAATCTGGGCGATTTAAAACTCATGTACACATAGCAAATTACAGTATTCGCAAAATATCGCCGAATAAGTTTAAAGTAGACATTATAATGAAGATCCTGACACCTTCAATTTTTGATTAGAAAGTGGAATCTCGGGGAGCAGGAAAACAATAACCTGTACAAAAGCGAAATGAATAAAATTGATTTCACAAGAAGTCATGATACTCAAATCAGGTTAACGTCCACAGATCTTTATTAGCTTTTTCAAATTCAAATACCCGTAATACTGATATTACATAAAAGAAAAACCTTTAAAAGTGATAAGCTAAATTTTTCATATGAGAAAAAGAAATTATAAATACGTTAGGAAACAAATAACATTTTTCTTGTTCATGATGCCCCTATATGAACAAATATTGAATAACCTGTAAAAACATTTCGCTACGGCCACTTCAACTACTCTATTTTAAGATATCGTGATAATTGAGTAAAAATTTGAGTGTTGGTTTTTTGCCACTTTTGTGAGTTTTCTGGCCCACTGTGCGTTGGTTTAAATTTAATATTAGTGGAGTGTACTTTGTTGGTTGTTTTTTTTTAATGCAACATTATAACGAAGCGGTTGCATATTCTATACAAAGAACTATAATCTAGAAATGCGATATCCTGTGGAAACACTAAGCCTGTCTCTAATGTATTCTCCATGCCACAAAGTTACCTATATTGAATTCTGTAAACGCTAATTTCTTTGTACTGCAAATAAACTTTGGAATAATTTTCCTCCTTATTAAGCAGAGCGCATTAAGATTCGATAGATTAATTTACATTTAAAATAAATATTTACTAGGAGATGATAATTAACCATTATTGCACTTGAATGCTTGTTTACTGAATTTTGCAATAATTTGCAATGTAAAACATTTCTTCCTTCTTAATGTTTTATTTACTACAACTTTCTTTTTTTAATTTTACTACTTTTCTTCTTTTGATTTCCCTATTGCATATTTATGTGTTATAATATTAAGTCTATATTTTTATTGTATCATTGTACTTTTATCTTTGTACTTTTATCTTTGTATTTAAGGATACGTTCCAGGAGATTTTATTGAAAACATTTTCTTTTTCTGTTTCTTTTCTTCTCTTTTTCTCTGTCGCCAATTATCGATAATATTGTTATCGAAAATGTGGATATATCGAATCATCGAGATAAGTTAATTGTGAATTCAAAGGAAAACCAAAAGCTCTTTTCGCGGAATGCTGAAATATGGAAGTCATGAAATGTGAATACCCGGAAAGTAGGAAAATTTACTGAAATAAGAATGTCGACCGCGTCCGTCGCGAGTAATGGTAAAAACATAATTATGTGACGTGCAGCGATGTGCCGTTTTTGAATCTACTTTTGAAATCTATCTCGTGAAACAAGCTTGAAAAATAAAATTTTTGCTAATAAAATTTACGGAGGAGTTCTCCGTTATCACGTTTTTGTTATCCTCTCGCCGTTATGAAAAATGTGGTCATAATGAAAGAGGCAAAGAACACATTTACAAATTCCATATTTTTCCAAGAAGTGAAAATTACGTGTAAGAGGTCATGGAAAATTCACTGAGAGCTTTATGATATGACGTTTGTACTAGTATTCAAAACCGTGAACTCGAGATGACTTGAAACTGCTCGTCGACCCTAGCACATATAAAAACGAACAGAAATACTGTCCACTTTAGATCATATCCTGCTCGGTTGCCACGAGGTTCGAATAGCATGCGGACTAATCTCGATCGTTTGTCGTCGGTGACACTAACCGATCTCGTCGCGAGCCACAGCCTGAGTTAGGATTGTGGAACGCGCGTGCCGTGTGCGAGAATGAGAGAGAGAGAGAGAGAGAGAGAGAGAGAGAGAGAGAGAGAGAGAGCGCAGAGAAATCCCGTGTCCATGTGCGCGACTAGTTGGATGCTGTTCACGTGGAGGAGAAATAATCGGGCCCTCTAACGAGGCGATTCCCGAGATCGTCCGGCGAACAGATCTGCATTCCCGGGCTGACAGAGGGAGAAGTGGGAAGCGGTTGGCAGAAGAGGGAAGAGACGATGATGATGATGATGAGGAGGAGGAGGAAGAGAAGGAAGAGGAGCAGGAGGGCACGGTGCGGGATTAAGCGGTCGCAGTGCGGCTCGATTATGACCTTCGTCCGTGCGGCACGTGCGTGACTGCCGATGCTCCCGGACGATGCGGCGCGACCGGCTCCCCCGGGAATGACGCCGCGGCGCTTAGCCGAGGATGATAATTGCCGGCACCTGCGTAAGGGAATGATAGATCATTACCCGTACACATGTGTCGAGCATACGCGAGCCGCCATACGTCCGCCGATGCGGCCGCCCCCGGTTACCTGCCTACACCCGGTCATTTCCCTGGGCCTCGTCGATCTTGGACAATCCTCGTCGAATGTGCGAGGAACGTTCACACGCGTTCGTCACGTCCGTCTGTGTAGATTCTGTTTTAACACATTCACCATGACGGTTACCGGTGACCGACACTAAGCTTTACGTTCATCTTCTTTTTCGGTAGTTACTGATGACCGTTGTACAATGAATGTTGTTAAAATGTATAAAGACGTAATAACATGTAATTATTTGCATTTGCAAAAACTGGGTGTTTAATAATATCGAAAAGCATAATAGACAAAGCACATCTGTAAATAATTTAGTATGTCAATTTATGAAAATTGTGGTAATGATTAAATGTGAATATATTATAGTGGATCTTAATAATTCAATTAGCATGCACGAAAAGTTGACTAAAATATTATACATTTGGCGGTGTTAAAGCGATTTCGAAAATCCCAACCGACGAAACGCTTGGATAACACAGGCACACAAAATAAAAAAAGTGGTCGATCCCAGAGGCCAAACTATCCTATCCATGTGTATTTTGGGTTGCTGAACACGAATCCGAGGTTTAGTTTTCGTCCATCGGATCTTGTTTTTTTCGAACCTGAAAAAACCGCCAAAAAGTTGCTAAAATCGCATTTTTTGCTATGCAAAAGATAGATATGGGTACGGTGACGAGGAAGAAAGCTATATTCTTATGTTTTGAGTTGCTGATTGAGATTGACAACAATCATAGAAAGAAATGAACGGAAATGTTTTTTCAGTTTTTTCAGGTTTTTTCAGGTTCGAAAAAAACAAGATCCGATGGACGAAAACCAACCTCGGATTCGTGTTCAGCAACCCAAAATACATATGGATAGGATAGTTTGGTTTCTGGGATCGACCACTTTTTTTATTTTGTGTGCCTGTGTAATTTAACGTTAAATTTTCAGTGAATCATTAATAGTTGATGATATCGAACGTGGACACAAATTATAAGAGACACACTTATTTTAGTTGCTAAAAGAATTCTTCTTGATAACCTACATCATAAAGGGGAAAAATGTAATGTTACAAATTTGACGAGCCAGCGAACGCACATTAGCGTGCAATTATATATCTTGCCGTAGTCGTACTGTATTAAAACTCTGAAATTGCTAGATGTTGCGCAATTAAGATTCCGTCTAGTCGCGACTCATTAGCGATTCCACTTCCGCGGTTCTTGTCTGCTATCGGCGTTATCATCGCGAGTAACTTGTTCGCCTCTCAATGGTAAGAAAGAGAAGCAGTTCTCAAACGAATTTATTTTATATCTTAATCGCTAATGCAGCAACGTACTGTTAAAACGAGAATTTGCTTAATATATATCATCATTTTCCTTTGTAAAACGTAACAATTTACAAAATAAGGCATAATTTAAAATTCACGATGACTGCGTCGAAATCAATTAAATCCGGCAGATATTAATAATTACACGTATAGATTATCAATTGCACATTTGTAAGTCAATATCAATTTATATTCGGTATAAATGTCATCACAAATTAAGGTTTAATGCATTAACGTATATTTCGTCGATTATTTCATAATTGATAAACATTTTTCTTGTATTTCATTATTCCATTAACATCATCGGAACACACGCACCGAACTGGATGTGTCGGAATGTCTAGCATCCTTATAATTGCCGGCCAATTGCGAGCGGATAGCAAAGTGAAAATAATCCGACGATGCGTGCATACGTGCGTGCGTTCGCACGTTCCTCGCTATGTTTATATCGTGCCCACGGGGCGCATGCACGCGCGCGGCTGCAGCCGTTGACGCCCCCGGGAGGAGGGGGGGGACGCCGTGCGGTGCATTTAGGCTTAGGGTGATAATTGGCCTTAGTGCAGCCCCTTGACGCGTGCACGCGTCGCCTGCCGTCGTTGCTCGAGCGTTGCAAGAGCGCGCGAAACGACGAGGTGCGCGCGTACGCCTTTCGCCACTTGGCCGCTCTCAGCTCGAAGTGGGCCGGTCACTTCGTGATTCGTAAAACATCGTATGAAAACAGCATTCACGATAGCACGACCGAAACGAACGTTATAATACGAGCCGATCATTAGACGTTTGTGGATAGATTTTATTTCATTGAATGATGCTCTTTTCTTGATGTAAGACTGGCGCGAGCGTCGATTATTCTTTTCTGTAGCATCAATGGCGTCGAGATGAGAATGGCACATCAGAGGATTCAAAACGATTTTTCTTTCCGTTTATTTTTTATTTGGCGAATTTGTGAAAAAGCACGTATGAGTTATGTTTAATATACTAAATTCCGCACCCCTTCTGTCGCGAAAATGCACGTCCGCTCGACTTATCTTGCACTGGCAAGTTTGGGACGCAGTCGCGCGAAATGTCGAGCGGATCGAGGAGCAAGGGCGACAGCACAACGGGGGAACACGGTGGAGGAAGAGACACGGAGAACAAGGCGGCAGCGGAGCCTAAAGGCGGGTAGCTCGAGAGAAGGATGACGAAGAGGGCCGATAACAATGTGGCGCATTCTCGCAATAAGATCCTCGCTCTCGTTCCCTCCCGTCGCGCGCTCCCGCTGGTGTTCCTCTCGTTTCTTCTTCTTGGTTCTCCTAACGGAGAACAAGACGACGGTGGTGGTGGCGGCGTCCGTACGACGATGATTGGTGGCGCTCGATCCGCTAAATCGCCGCGCGACCAGGCGTACATTTATTTCGCGTGCTTCGAAGGGCGCGCGGCGGGTGGCTGCCGAGAGAGGAAGGGAATGCGAGAGAACGGGGAAAAGGGACGGAGGGAGGTAAGGGCGGGAGGACGGGAGGAAGAAAGGACCGAGGGCCTCGCAACAATGCGGCATATGGCGCGTGCTCGTCCCGAGCAACAACACGCGATGCAGTTCAGCTGCCGGCTGCATCATCAGTCGGTTCTCGCACGAAGCCGCGCGCACCGAGCTACCGGGTTGTTGTTCCTCTCTCCTCCTCACCCCTCTTTCCATCCCTGTCCCTCGTGCGGCAGCTCCACTTCGCCCGAGAACGCTCCCCTTCGTCCCCTGTTTCTCCATCGTCCTCCAGCACAGGTTTCTTTTGGTCTCTTCTGCGTTTCTCTCCTCGTCATCCCTCTTTGCCGTTCGTATTACGGGGCAGGAATTTTCGGGACCGAGGGCTTATTGAAAGAATCTCAATTCTCGTTTCGCATTTGATCGGACTTCTCGCTCGACGAAATCTTGACCCAATATCCAAACCGAAGAATCTCTAAATCGTCACGAGCTTTCAGATCGAGGAGTCGTAATGTACAGTATTTCCTCTCATGACTCCACTGTGCTCGCGAATGTCCTCTTCCACCCTTCATTCACTGACGCTCTACCTTTTCTTCTTACTTTTCTGCGCCCTCAGTTCCACGTTTTTTTGTCCCCGTTTGTCTATCACGGGACAATATAATGAACCTCCGGCATCTCCCGATACATTGAAGGGTCCCCCGAGGCGAAAAATTCAAGGGAATCCGGGCCCGGGCGTTGCGTGCGTCCACCCTCTTCCTCCTCTCTTCCTCCCCCGCTTTGTGCCTCGCCAGCGAAGATATATTAAGAGGTCTCTCTCTCTCTCTCCCTCTCTTTCTACCTACGCCTTCGTTACGTACGTTAGGCCAGGCAACCGCCATCGCCACCGTCGCGGCCCACCCATGCTTGATGGCGAGACGAAAAGCATCACCCCGCAAGGCAGTCGCGAACGATGCGTCGCAGTTCTGGACCTTCTCTCTCGAATGCGTGCTAGGCACGACCACCGGGGTTCCGATACTAGGAAGTATTCTCCACCCATCGACATTTCGAGATCTTCAATGATACGTTCAGTATCGTTCATCAAATGCGTACAACACGGCAAGAGCGATTTTCTGCGATAAATACCGACATTGATTAGTTCCTTTCCAATTGTTGAACAGTAATTGTCATCAGAAGTAACTGCTAAAGAGGGTCACAGAACTATTTCCCCAATAAGCTTAGTGAGTACTCCTATTGAGTGCTCGAGGTCCGTTTCTTCTTGGTCGATAATGCGGGAGTCGAGGAGCCTACAACAACGATACTGTACGACAATTGCGGGTCGTCGAACTCGTTTTCCTTCCGTGCTCTCGGATTAATTACTCCCCGGTAACACTCGCGCGGCGGGCGAGTAATTCAGCGACGCGGCGGAGCACGAAGTCCCGCGATGGAGACATCGGGGGGACCGGGTTTAGGTTGAAGGAGGACAGCGAAGAGGAGTGCGAAAGGAGGACGAGCAAGCGCCAGAAAAAGAGAGCGAGAAGACGGTAGAGGGAGAGAGAAAGAAAAAGAGAAAGAAGAGCAAAAGAGTGAGATAGAGATACAGGACGAGAGAGCAAGAGAGGGAAAGAGAAAGAGAGAACCGAACGACGGTGTAATGGTGTTGGCCTCTGCATCGAGAGCGCGGTGGCTGGTCGCACCTGTCGCGATCACGGTGGTCTGATGCGACTGAGAAAGAGACGCCCCCACGGCCGGGCCGGCACGGCGGACGCGTTCCGAACTCGTTCGTTCGCTCGTTCGTCCGTTCGCTCGCTCGTTCGCTCGTTCGTTCGTTTCTGCGCGCGGCGTGGCGCGTCCCGAAACTTCGCAAGAGTTCCTCCGTCACGCGGTTTGATCGTGGCTTAGAGACCGACGTGTCTGTAAGCCCGGAGATTAATCTCGTAAAAGCGGAATGTGCTTCATCTCTTCTCCTTCCCCGTATCTCCTCATCTTCCCTCCCTTGCCCCTCCAAAACCAAATTGAATTCGATCCCGATCGGATCGGGATTGATCCCCGTCGAATTGCTCGTTCTCCGCGATTCCGCGGACTCCCCTTGATCTCTCGATGACATTCCGCGCGCGTTTTATCTTTCTCTCTCTCTCTATTTCTCTCGCGCATCGGCGATTAAAAAGATCTCGGATAGTCGCTCGCGGCCAGGATGCATCAAAGTTGATCCGACGTATCCCTAATGGAACGCGTAAACGTCTTGCCCGAGTGGAAAAACCGTAAATCAAGCTGCGCTCGTCTCGCTCCCTGCGATGCCACAAAATCCGCGAGAGACCGAATTTTCGGCGGCGGTAGGTCGGCTGTAGCGCTCTATTTGTATCCTGTGTATTTTGCAATCTTCGTATGATATCACAAAATTTCTATATAACATCCTTTCCTGAAAACTTTAGGAAATATAAGTAATTAATTATTTCAGGAGCAACGATTGCGCGCTTTGATCGTGTGTTTCGCTTGTTTTCTCCTTCCCTCTCCTCTTCTTCTGTTCTCTGATCACCATTATCGCTTTAATGTAACGTGCGCGAACGAACGAGCGCGAAAGCTGCGCGCGGGTTTACTATGTTTCACGGACAGCGTGCGTACGAGAAACTGGGTAGCTCGATAAACCCACCTGCTCAGCCGACCCTGCCCGCCATTACGAGCCGGCGTTTTAGACGAGCCGCTCGTTGTTCTCCCGAGAATCGGGCCGGACAGCGAGGCGGACCAATCGAGGCAGCCGGATAGTGGCGTACGTTGCATTTGCAAAGATGTGACGCAGATTTCCCGAAATTAAATTGGACCGGGGCTAAATTGCGCGCGGAATGTCGTCCGCCTGAAACGGCACGGCGTGCCGCGCCGCGGCGGCGGCGGCGATGGCAGAGGCCGGCTAAATCCGGACCGTCGCGTTTACGTCTCAATTAAGCCGGATGCCCGCGTTATTAACTAAGCGCATGGCGGAGGGGAAGGTGGGCCAGGGGGGAATAACAGATGGGAGGATCGATCGATCGCGCTGATTGAAACGGCTGTCTCTGATCTTAATGCCGGGGGTTACCATTGTTGGCAGTAAACACACGCGCATCCGCGTAACATAATATCTAATCTGTCGGGGTGGTTTCGCGTGTATATACCGTATCACGGCGCGTTACCGCTGCCGATGCGACATTATGATAACGGATAATACCCGCGATTCGTATTCTCTCTCTCTCTCTCTCTGCGCGTCGCGCGTAGGGACATTCTTATCTCTACAAGCTTGACAGAATCGTAAATCTCGTGGAGGCTCCTATTGATCATCGGGATGAAAAGTTTCGGGCGTTTGCGATTTACGGTAAAGTAACTTAGTGCTTTACGCGCAGTTGCGGTCCTATGCATTTATGACGTTTATGACGCTGCGGAGTGTATTCCCGAGCGTAAAATGGGGAGGCTCGTAAAAGGATAAATATCGCGTCTTGAATATGAAAAATTTCACAATATTGCGCGGAGCTCTTCTTATTCGGACTCATCTTTTTGTCATTCCAATAATCTGTCTTCTAACATTACAGATATGTCCCACGTATTCTCCGAAATATGACAATTCTTATTAAAATAAGTATTTTTTCTATTATTCAGAGAATATTAGTCATCACAGATGTTAAATAATGACTTCTTTTGATGATATTATATTTTCAATGATGATAGCGCGGTTGAGGAAATTAAAATAAATGAGATTTATATCACGCGGGTCATATTATGTTGCCAAATCAATTTCAGTTTATATGACAACTTAAATCCAGCAACAAATAAATAATACTTATATCAAAAATTTATGCAATGTGGATTCTGTTGCAACACTTCTATTTCCCACATAAAATTACATATATCAATGAAACAAAAGCTCATTACGAAATTTCAATAGATAAATATTTAATAATGTAAACTTCAATGCTGTGTCGTACAAAGTACGCAAATTACGTAACGGTTGCTCGATAACGCAAATCAGTGACGCGGTGCGATCAAATACGCGAACAGATCCCCCCTTTTATTATACGTAACGAGCGTCTCGTTACGTTACGCGGGGCGTGCTGGCATGTACCGGGGCCCCCTCGTAAGGGCCATCGCTTTGCCCTTCGGCCGCCGCTGTCAGCCGCAGCGTCGTCTTTATCGGGTCGTGCCGGGCCTTTCTCAGGCCCTCCGATCGAATCGGGTCGAGTCGATCGATCGACGACAAAAGGTGCCCAATACATCGTGCCGCGATTGCATAGCGGTGCACGTCGCGAACGCAGCCGGCAAGCAACTAAAATCAGGAGGTAGAGTGAGGGCGAGGGGAAGTTCGAGAAAGAAGAGGAGGAAGAAGAGGGAAAGCGAAGAGGCTGTCGCGGCGTTGCGGCGAGTTGCAACGAGTTGCACAAAAGGAAGCGATCGCACGTCATACTTAACGAGGACCCGCTGCATGCCTCTCCCCCCGTTCTCATCGAGTCTCCTCCTCTCTTCGGGGCCTCTCTTCCCATCCCTCTCTCTCTCTCTCTCTCTCTCTCTCTCTTCGTTTCTCTCCCGTTTCTCTCTCCTCGCGTTCCATTCGGAGTACCTCCGCTTTATTCTTTCCCTCTCCCTCCCCCCGGCCGCCCGGGCGCCTCATAGGCTTGGATCTCTGTTTATCTTTATCTCTTTTGGTTTGGTTTGCCGGCTCGCGGCTCGGCACCGTGATTACAGAGTACCCGCCACTCACCTCGGGTACTCTGGTGGTCCTCTCTCTCGGCTTGCTCCCTCGTCTACCACCCTCCCGCCTTCCCTCCCTCTCCCCCTTCCTTCTTTCCCCTCGCAAACGCGCTGAGGCCCACGCGGGATGGCGATGTGTGACGGTGTGTGCAGCCACAGGAGCAAGCGGGACCAACCTACCATCGCCTCTCGTGATTCCCCGTCCCTCGTCCTCCTCTGTCATCTCCTCCACCTCCTTCAACTACCCGCGCCACGTTCTCCAACCTCGTTCTTCCTCGTTACTTTATCCCCCCTCGCCCTCTTTCGTCGTCCTCTTCTTTCATCTTCGCTCGTCGCCGTTCTCGCTTTACCTCATCATCGAGCCTACTCTATCTTTCTCTTTCTCTCTTTCTCTATCTCCCTCATCTTTCTTCATTCGCCTCCCGTTTCGTCTCGTTTTACCCATTCTATCTCCCCCCTCTCGGCTTCCCCTGACCCTTTCTCTTCCATTCTTCCTATCCTTTCGCCGCCGCGTCTGCTCCCTCTTTTCGAGCTCCCTCGTGCTCTTCCTGTCTTCCTCTCTCTTTCGCACTCGCTTCCTCGCTCTCTCCGCCTCGCGCACTAACTACCTGTGTCTTATTAGCGATACAGTCGACGCGAAAAGGTAGTCAGGCTCGGCTTGGTGATGTGTTAATCAGGTGAGTGCGAGCGCTGACGTCTTACACGCGCGCGTATCGCCGAGTTCGCTGTCGCGGATCGCCACGTGAATCGAGACAGCCTCAGGAACGATCACGTTGACATCCGGATGAAGATATTCGGAAAACGACACATCGGATTCGTTTAAGCGGAAGCTTCACGATGGAGCCCGACAGCTTTTATTTCAATCACGTGAAGTTTATTAATTTAAATCAAACTCCTATATTTAATTTCTTGTAAATGCCCGCACACATGTCGATTATAGACGTCGCTCGTAGTAGGAACGCGTGCAAGCGTGCCGTCAACGGAATTCCAATGCGATTCCGGCCAGCAAGAAGATCCGCTCCCGGATATCCCCAGGAACAGTTTCGGTTCGCTTGACGACGGCTACGGGGCTACGGCTGATCTTATTCTCATGTCCGGGTTACCGTTATCGACGCGACTGTTCATGCGAGGCATTCTCGAGACGCGAGTGGAAAGCGGATGATAGCGGAATAAGAGCGGTAGGACGACGGCATTGTTGAAGAATCGAGCGTGAAGTTAATCAGCGTCTGTGGTCCAGTCTGGTCTGGTGAAACAGCACGGCAAACGCATCTCTATGAGCGAATTTTCACATCCCCCTTCTGACGTTAAAGAGATTTATTGGGATGCAGGACTTCGGGATACTGACCTGGCGCATACTTTCGGGGGGAGATAATTGTCTGATAAACTGTAATTAATATTAGTCCAAGAACCTCGGCCAAACATTCTCAAAAGTGCATGCATTGTTTACGATGCATCGGAACTTTTATGGAACTCGCAAATCATCCAGATTGCATTTTTAATGAACAGTCTTTCGACTTTGCGAGGAGTAAAAATTTTATTGGACAACTGCATTCGATCCAATGTTAATTTGCATTCATGAAGATACAAACTTTTCATGATCTAAATTCTTATCATTTTGATTCAGACGACTTGATTCATGAATGTTAGCTTTTCGCGGGGAAGCATATCGTCTCTCGCATCCGCATGGTGGTTGCGGAAAACCGCGTGCTCTCCGAGCTCGCGTTATTCATCGAAAACGGGCCACCCGTGCGGCGTAACAGCGACTGCTGCTATTCGCGTTATTCTCGCGGCTAGCCTGGAGAGGATAATGTAGGGGCTGGAGTGAACGTGGCGGAGAGATAAACTTCCAAAGGGCGAGAACCGCTCGTGTAAGAGCGCGAACGCATCGGCCGTGAAGCGTCGGGCGGGTTCGGACCGCAGCCAGACGCGAAAAAGGGAACATCGCGGAATATAAAGGCTCGAAAGAGCGCGTCGAGGCTGTCGGATAATATTTCGCCGAGCATAACACGCGTGCGGGACGGTCGAGATACGCGAGGGATGCGGCGGCCGAGGGTGAAACTAAGCAGGATCACCCCGTAACGAGCGACGCGGCGTGGGTCTTTCACGCGGCCGAGACGAGTCTGGTATTCCGGCTTTCCCGGCATTCCCATCCCCTCATTCTGGGATCCTATTAAGGGTTCGCACGCGGCGATGCTCTCGCAGCCTCTAACGACCCGTGAGAGAAAAGTGCAACGGCGCGCAACACGCTCCGCGGCCGCCCTAATCTAAAGTGAATTTCGGCGCGGGCGACGCGAACGATTTATTTCCGCGCGATTTTTACGACACCCTTCCTCATCTTCCCTCCACTGCGCCTGACGCAGCGTATTACGCGACTAATGCGCGCTCGCGCATTACGTTTCTGCTGTTTCGGAATAGTTCCTGATGATCTTCTGAGTAGATGTGATGTTACTTGCCCTTTCGCCATAATTTATGATACGTACGAGTGTATTATGAAGCATATGATTGATAATGGACTTTACCTACAAGTCCGCGAACCCGCGGAACCCGCGAGAGCCGACTGAGAGAATCTACTTTCGGTTAACTAAGTTTCCAAGTTACATAATATTTGGCGCTGTTCGTGTACATGAGTAAATAGAACAAGATTGGCAAGTAGCTAAGATTATAATCTAGATAAATAGGATTATGATTTGTCTCTCTCAGGCGCGCAGTCGAGCACGCTCGGAGCTCTACCGGAAATCTGCCGGTGCGCACAGACTTTAAAGGTGCATCCTCGACGGTGGGCCCTCTCGGTCGCAGTCCACGTCCACGCGAAAGCGGACTGCCAGGAAACCCGGCGGCGATAAGCTCGTAAGGAGAGGGTCTACGACTGCCGTTAACCGTTTAAGACCCGCGCACGAGCTACCGTGACTCCCGCGGTCGCTTCCGTCCGATAAACCCGTGCAGGTGCGACGATTCGCGGGTCGACACGTGAGACTAGCCGGGCTTTATCGGTGGTACACGCGACCGACCAGGTGTATGTGTGCGTGTGTTTGTGAGATCAGCATGGATAGCGCGACTGTGTGCAACTGTGAGGGAGAGTGCTATCCGCGTTGGATCGCCCACGGAATTACAATGTAATTATACGTGATATGTGGATAAAAAGATGAAGGTAAGCCGAGAAAAAGAGACGAAAATGAGGATTCTTGATGCGAGCGCGTCAAACGTGTCTGAAATTTGACTAAAGAAAGCGTACGTGTGTGTACATATACCTTTCAATTATTTTTATGATCCTTTTACGTAATTTATTATTATTATTATTTCGTTGGAAACGCATGTCTCTCTCCCTCCGGAAAGGGATAGAAGAGTCTCGCTGCTCATGCTGCGACTCAACCTCGATTATTTCTTGTGCAAATCGCGCTCACCCATCCAACCCCTTTCCAGCGTGGCGTCGTACGTTACATTAACGCCGCGGAATAATTTAGCGGTGAGCTACAGGTCCTCTGGCGTGGCCATAAAGCCGTCGTGTAGTTGTTAGCGCTCTCTACGAAACTCCTTACGGTGCCATAAAACAGTAATGCAAGAGTCGCAGTAGCGACTCCTTCCCACCGTCCAGAAAGAATAGGATATGGAGCAAGTCGCTAATGATGAGACAAGCGCTTATCGAGTAATTTACACACGGCTAACTAGGTGCTGGCCAGTCGGCGCGTACTTGTGCAACTGGAATTAAAAAGAAATGCGCCGCTAATCACTGATAAGGATCTCAACTTCGTGGTGGTAGACGTTCTGCTATGCCTGATTTCTCCTCGTGTTTCAAACGAATGGATGAAAACGGCGGGCAAGCGGTACAAATTTTTGATTGCACGAACGTTTAGAATTAAATTACGAGATATGCAAATGTCTCGCCTATATATTTGCAAGTCTCATCGGGCACACTAGAATAAAGAATAAATTCGTGAGCTGCAAAATCGCTACGTTCAAAGGATGGGACGCAGCGCTAATGACAACATAAGCGCTTTTACCGAGTAATCTGATCTGCGAAAATTCATGTAGCTGACATGGACATAGGAGTAGTTTTCCCTTCCCTCCAACCACGGTTGGAATTAAAAAGGAATTCCGCTTATTACTGATGAAAGCAAGACCAGTAACAAAAGAAAGCTCCGTTCGCCTTACACCCGCGAGTGTCAAAAGCAAATGAGATGACGCAAAGCGTTATAAAGATAAAAATTGCAATGAAAAAGGCGTAAACATTCATGTAGGTGCATTTGGATTTTAATCATCGTTTGTCACATATCGAATAACTTCAGGTAAAATTTTACAATCAAATTACGGAGTATTTTTCTTCCTGATATTTACAATTTATCGCAAATACTGACAGAGTCAACTTTTAAACAAACCAAGATACATGTGCACGCGTATGTATGCGTATGTGTGAGTGAAATTAATTAACTCTAGAACCAAACAATGCGCCATGGGGGACGGGAACTGCAATATGGAGACATTTACGTATGTACATATCATTAACTAGTAATGACTACGTATGTAAGATACATATAACGTTTATTAACATAGTAAATTGTTCATTTGTAACGCAAAACGTTACTGTTTAATATCTCCCAGAGTTGCGTATTTTTGCTGTGTGAATTTCTCGCTTGTCGCATCACTTGAGTCATGTAACAAAACGGCATAAATCCTTCGCTGTGACGTTCATAAATAATCGGGAGCAAGAATTTTCGTGCTCTCGGCCTGCAGACGGCTCCGTTGTTCGAGGCGCGCCTGCGGTCCCCCGATCCCTCGGGGGACCGAAAGGCGCCGATGTGTCTCGATACTCGATGTTGGAATGACAATTCCCATAACAAATTCACAGGGCGTACAAGTTATAGCGCGCGGTACCTCGTCCTCCTCCTCCCTCGCTTCCTCCTCGTCGCTGTCGCCGAAAAAGAGAAGGGAACCGAGTTACAAGGGAGAGTCCCGGACTCGTGCATAAATTCGCCAGGGCACGGCGGTGCGGGATGCTTTTATCCTTCCGTTTCGCGGTTCGTATGTCCACACACGCGAGCGAGGGGGTGTCGAAACGAACCGAATCGAATGAACATGAGGAATGACGGGGACGGAAGAGGGGGAAGGGTGCAGAGGGACGGCAAACTCGGCCTTCCGACGAGGAAGGTGCGGAACGTGGAAAATTTCTGTGTGGTCCTTCCTCTCTTCTCTCTTTCTTTCTTTTTCTATCTCTCTAGCTTCGATTTCTCTCCCCCTTTCCTCTCACCGTGCCGGTTCCCGATTTAAATATCAAAGGCGGCTTAAATCTGACCTATACCACGCTGAATCATGTTACCTCTATAGGTTTATAAGGGATTTACTGGCGCGCTATTCCGAGGGAGGGATCCTCGTACAGCACCGTGTTGACCGAGGCGCTAACATCGTCCAGGACAAAGGTTCGCACCAGGGCTCCCAGCAGGGGAGAGAATACGAGTAAGAGGAGGAAGAGGAGGAGTAGGGGGAGGAAGAGGAGATGTGTTCGTCCTTGGGCCATCGGTGAGAAAGTTCCTGATCCCGCGTATGTCTGCAAACCGAATTAACGTTGTAACGCATTCAGCAATTAATCCTGTGTGTACCGGGTACATTGCTGCCCCGCATTCGATGCCCCGAATGTACACCAATACGCCGAGCATACGCCGGCGCATCCCTGCATCGAGATTTCATCGAATTGACGTTTCGACGGCGCACCATTTAGCTGCTTACGTGAGTTCTCTCTTAATCCGCATCCGGAAGTTAACGGCCAGCAATCTACGACATTGTACCACGTGATCAATAATTCATATCGCGGCAGACGGCGACGTGATTCACCATTCGAGGGCGCACTCGCGTATCTCATGTTCGGCAGCAGATGCGACCGTGCGCGTCGGATTTAATTCGTTTTAATATTCAAAAGCGCGAGTTCCAAATTCGGAACCGAGCGCGCGTCAAAAATCACGCCGCGCGTTCGCACTCCTTGATTCGTGAAAGTGAATTCGCGCACGTTGATTTCCGATATTATTGAAAGGAGCAGACGGCATTCGTCTTTGTTTGGCCTCTGATATCTGTGGTTCCCGATAGTAACGATTCTGTATAATCAAGAGATACAATCGGGAGCTTCTTACTCTCGCTCTTCCTCTTCCGTTCGTAGCTACCCCTCGAACCGGCCGGGAAATCATCGGTCGTCTGCGAGCGCACAAATAGATCTGTTTGACAGACGCTGCTGGAGGATCTTAGACGACGTCCGTAACGCGCGCCGTATCGAGACAACACAAGTTTATACCGGAATTGTATTGACAGTCAATTAGGTCGCCAATTAAATCTCGGAGAATTAATCCGCAGCTTCAAACCGACGTTGTTGTTCCAAGCTTCTGCGTGTTCGATTTATCGATTCAATTGCTCGATGCGCGGTTCGCGTTTTCGACTCGGAGTCAACTCGAATAAGAACTCGCGAATGCAAACGCATTCCGCCGATGGCAATTGACGTAATTGTCATGTAAATTCTCACGATGTATTCAATTCGGAATATAATAATTCACATAATATGGCAACCTAATTTTCCGACCTGGAGATCGAAATTGTGATTCTTCGGTATCAAAGTATCACTCTTCCTATTCCCGTTCCAATTTGGTAACTGCGTGAATTCTTGCGCCTACCATCAGGCTGTTATTGTACGTCGTTACCTTCGGATCTAGTTAATCAACGTCGAAAATTCTTTGCTGAAGTCGACGTCACTCCGCGCTTCGCTTCGAGCGAAGGATTTCGACCTCGTTCATCGCCGGACCCGAGCGCGCCGCGCTTAGATTTTTGCCGGTACTGTACCTTATTTGCCGATAATCACGGATCTGGATAGATCCCCCTTGCCGTCATCTCCCCTCTTCACTGCTCGGGGAGACAGGGTGATGGCTATTTTAGTGGGTGGAAAATTATACGGCGGCATCCGCAGGCTCTAAAATGGGCAGCTCTTCGGTTACGAACTATAATAATCATTTCGTCGGATGGGTTAGGGAGCAGGACGGCGAGGTAAAGGGGACTTGGCAAGACAGAGCGAAGGGAGAATGGCGAGGGAGGCGGCCGGGACGGATGCACGGGCGTATATATGAGCCGGCTTCAAACCGTTCCGATGTGGTAGTCAACATATTTACCGGCTCGTTAACGTCCCGTAGAGAGACGGCGACGTTCGTCCCCTTTCCCCCTGATCCCGCTCCGCCGCTGCTCCATCCTTCCCGAAGGAGTCCCACGACTTCTCTCATTCTTCCGCTCTACCGTCCGTAATTCGCGCCTCTGATTATTAACGCGGCTGGAAATAAGGTCAACCCGCTCGTTGAATACACCTCATTCCGTGTGCTTTTAATTCTCCGGTTTTTCTCAGTCCCGGATTACGAGCGAGCATCAACCACATGATGGCCCCGCATCTCCTCGTGCAGTGATTCGCGAAAACACAATGGAATATACTGCCGAATATTTCGTTTAATCAGTGATTTGATTATAATTGAATAATTGATAATGGATTATAATTGAAATCTTTGTAATTGCTATATCACATTTATGCTATTTTGTTATATTTTTATTCAAACAGTACAGTATTTTAATCTTTAAACGATATTGAGTTTCTCAAAGATCAATATTTGCCAATAAGATCAATTTTTAAAACTCGACATTTACAAATATAATTTAAAAGCATTATAGATTATTATTTTTCTTGAAATTTGAATACTATAGAATACTACAGAACGTATCTATCTTAAACAGAAATAACGAAATCAAGGAAAGATCACCTATCAGCCATATAATTTGCATAATCAAGCTCATCTTTGTCCTAAGTTTCGTGCGACAATGCAAGTGGAGATTCGTCGTCTTAATTCCCGTCGATCCGTCGCAATCGCCGGCAATGTCGCCGGCGATAACCGCGTCGGCGGTGGAGCGGAGCTTGAATAAGAGCGACGCGAGAAATCGAGAAAAGAGGAGGCAGAATGCGCCGATAAAGAAGTCGAAAATTTACGATCCCGCTTGTCGCCGTCCGGGATTGCCCGTCGTAATGTCACCGCCATTCTCGGCTCCCGTACCCGACGAATTCGTCCCACGGGATGCGCACCGGAGGTGCATCGGGGGTTGCGAATATCTACGACCTTTTTATCGCCGCGCTATCACGCCATCGTGAGATCGAAACAAACTCCGCCTCGCGAGAAATTCCGCTCGTCGCCGCGGCTCCTGCATCTTCCGGAGAGGAACGCGTTTCCGGCTTTCTAATCTTCCCGCTTGATTATCGCTCGTTCATTTTATCGTTCATCCGTTGCAATTCCCTCTCCCCGTCGCTCCGCTTTTATCCGTGCTTGCTTCCTTATTACCTGAGACCGTCTTTATCATTCTTCGCCAAATCGCTCTTTTTGTTGTTCTCCTGAATACATGAAGTCCCGCGATTTATTCACGCTGCGGATAATGGAAGATCCGCTCGTGATTTTCCAAGAGCCGCCGCCTCTGACGATTGATGTTGCTTTAACACGATTATTGCTAATAACGTGTCGATGTCATCGATATCTGTAGATTATACCACTGCGCGTGGTCGCTAATTGAATTAGCCAGTTAACATCAATCGACTCGTTAGTTTCCATACTTCCTATTGTTCCTATCATAATTCTCGATTATCCAATACGCGAATGTCAATGGTACGTAATACCTCAAGATTGGTAATACCAATCGATGATTTATGTATATTTATATAGTATTTCGTATTGCACTATCTCCGTCTTCTTCCTCTCGAAGCTTCCTCTCTATACCATACCTACACCCACATTCTCTTTTTCTTCTTCACTTGTTCGCCACCGATCGCACGCGGGAACGAAGGGGGCCACAGGTCCGCGGCTGAAATTGAGAGAGGGAGAGAGAGGAGGACTCCGAAAAAGGTCTCGGCCGATGGTGGCGGATCGGGAGGACCAAACGAGAAGAGCTACGGCAGCGAGGTAAGAAGAGGGAGAGGGGGAGGGACCAGGGGACGAGGAACAACCGAAACCGGGCAGTGTGTAATTTTGCGCCGGCTTAGGAAAACACGGCGGCCACCCGCGCGTTTCGCGAGAGCGACGGGGATTTAAAAATAGAAGGCCGCCGCGCCTGGAGGGTGGCGGAGGGCACCGCATGCCGATCGCGCCGCCGGCCACCTTGTTCCCCGTTCGGTCGTCCCTTTGTCTCCGGGTGGCGAGGGAGGGTGGGAGAAGAGAAGCCGGGGAAGCTACTTTGCATCCTGGCGCGACCCTGGTCTCTCGATCGTGCAGAAGTGCGAATTGAAGATGCCCGACAGAGAAGGAGAGAGAGAGAGAAAGAGAGAGGAAAAAAGAAAAAGGGAACGTCCGGAGTACACGTGGTCGGTATTTCTCTATGGGATTAACCTCGTTCTTCGTTACCTTCGTTCTGGGATAACGGCAATATCCCTTTGCAAGCTTTTGTACGGCGTGTAGCGCGAGGAGAGAGTACCGTACGTATCGGGTAGTTTACATGCATTTGAATATATCTAAATATATTTTCGACTTTTCGGCGTTCTCTTGGTGATTATTAAGTGCCGAAGCAGAATTTTGTGTGCAAACGTCTGCATATCGCAGTCGTGATTTTCTCCACTTTCAGAAGACTTATTTCACCTACAGCTCATCAAATTTCTACCTAAGCGTCTTGGAATTCTCCTATCTTGGATTACGATTACGATTAGATTAGAATTATAGGATACGATAAGATTGGATAAGATTAGAATCACGAGAATCAGATTACGCGTGAATCAGATTCGCATCGGATTGTATAAGCCTGACGTCATGTGATGCTTCTCGTCGCACGAAGTTCTACTGGATCCTTCGGACTTCTTTTGGCTGAACCGCTAATTTTGGTCCCTCTAACATCGGAAGGGTCGCGCCGGGCAAAATGATATGCGCACGTACGCGGTATACACGGCAGTTCTCCCTAAAGGAGAACATCTTTCCAGTTCTCTAACTTGTGCGGCACGGTCGTTCCCCTCCGCAACGAGAAAAGATCTCCTGCTGGGATCCTCCCGCGCGTTGTCCTTATCCCTCTTATCAGTGGTGCGTTGGGTCGCCGTATGAAAAACTTCCTATCACTCGCTGAAATCTTCCAGGGGGACCCGCGGCACGCCCTCACCACCCTGCTACCCTCTCTATCCCTCCGGAGTAAATCCCGTCTTATTTTTTTTCCTCTTCCGGTGTTCCACTCGCTTTATCGCGCGTAAAGCTTTCTCTTCTTGTAACAGTGCCACTCTGCGTTGTCGGATCCACTTCGCCGGCGATTTGATCAGAGTTAATTGGAACGTAACACGATTATCTGACAAGCGTTTTATCAAGTATCTGTTTAATCTCACTCGTTCGTATAATTATTTTCTCCGCATCGTGCGTGATTTATCGTAAGTGATATATGAGAATGATTCATCTTATAAATTATAGTTATATTTCTGTATATCGCACAAAACATTTTCTTGATTTATCTTGATTTATCTCGAGATTCATGAATCATTGATTGCAATTCGATATTTGTCCTACTTCAAGTAACCGTCATTATCAATCATTTTATGCAGATTTGCATTTTTAAAGGAGTAATGTAATGAAAAAGTCGATAAATAAGAGGAATAATGTATAAAATAAGGTAATCATGTCATTACTTAATTAACCAATTGACTAATTAGCCGGTCAGAAATCATCTAAGTTTGCTGCGATCGATAAATACATACATTAACCGTTCTATTCAGCTCGCCGAATAATCAAGTTAAACCTCGACACTGTAAATACGCTCGCTGGAGACATCTCGGTTTCGCGGACAGATTTAGTTCGCGCCGCGGTCTGCTTCCCTCACTCTCCCTCTGTCTCTCTCTCTCTCTCTCTCTCTCTTTCTTCATCATTCCTTTTTCGCATTCTCCCTTGGCCGGAGGACCAGGTAACCAGATACAGCGACGGCGGCACGCCGTTGGTGCCCAAAAGGGACCCCCGGGGAGTCGATAACGCGGTGGGTCCGCATACCGCGTACTGCTGCCCAAAACGGGCCCCTCGGTGCGCTCGTTCGCTTGGGGATAGAGACCTCGTCGCCGTCGTCGTCGTCATCATCCTCGTTGCATCCCGGTCGTCTTACCGTCGTCGACCACTCGATCGATATTCCTTCCCCCTAGAACCTGCTCCCTTAAGAACAAAGCGGAGGACGATCGATCGACCTATCCTACGAGCATGTAACCCGGAATTGCCGCCAGCTACTAGGATCACCTACAACTTCCTCTTATCCAACCGTCACCACCGTTCCTGATGCCGTCGACCTCGCCTTTAGATCCCTGTCCTCCTCCTTCTCATCTCAATCCCTGCCTCAATCAATCGATTAGAGACGCACTAAATACTCCGAGATTGATTTGCAATTTTGCCCTCTGAATCTCGAATCGCAAACTGTGAAGCTCCGGTGCAAAATATTATGACTTATATTTGTGTCGTTTGTTTTTTAGTACTTTCAATAACGAATATACAGGGTAAGGCACCTAAAACAGGCCACCTGAATATCTCAGCTGTTATTGGTGATAGAAAAAAATGTGTCAGACCAAACTTGCATGGTTTCGAGGGACACATAATTTGTTCTAAATAATTTTTTATTAGGTGGACGCGTAGAGGTCATATGAAGGTCAACTTCGTTTTTTTAAATGGTATGATATGTTTTTTTACGTACCATCTAGTAGAGCGTTTGAAGATGCTGCAATATAAAGTAAATTATTTTCTCTTGCAGTTGGCCTTCAGTAACCTTGAATGATTTTGACCCGTATATCAATGTGCGCATCTTCAAACGCTCTACTAGGTGGTACGTAAAAAAAACATATCATATCATTTAAAAAAACGAAGTTGACCTTCATATGACCTCTACGCGTCCACCTAATAAAAAATTATTTAGAACAAATTATGTGTCCCTCGAAACCATGCAAGTTTGGTCTGACACATTTTTTTCTATCACCAATAACAGCCGAGATATTCAGGTGGCCTGTTTTAGGTGCCTCACCCTGTATGTGACAACTCAATAGGTATATTTTGTCTTTAGAGAAATTATTTTCTCTAAAGACTTGTACAGTTTACATTCAATCCATATAACTTATTAAACGTTAGCACAAAACAAGAGAAATGAGTAAACGAAGCGCGGAAAGAAATCAACCCCGAAATCCCTCAGGAAATCACTTAAATTATCGATTAACTGCGACTAATAATAACTCTACGGTCGCGGCATAATTCCCGCGCGCGCAACTCTCAGTATCAATTTTCCCGTTTGTGCATATCATTCATCTTTAGCGAAGAGAGGGTGCCTTTAGCCACGAGGTCTTATTAAGCCGTTTGCTAATGGATAATTCAGCACCGGCAGCCACGCTCCCATGCAATTTCGCGATCGCCGGCTTACGCGATCTACATCAGGTGAGGAGGAAACGTATTATGCCGCGGTTCCCCCGGCATATTACGAGGCGTGCGGCGAGTAGTGAGTATCGATCGATTTCGGGCGTATTCTCGTGGGCCGAGATGCGCCGCTTCCGCCCCCGTCCCGGCGGGTGTAACGGCGCCGCGGAATCAAACTTCCTCCATTATAACTGGATCGTCTAAGTGTAATGGAGGATTGTGCCACGTTGTTGCGTCGCGCCACACAGACCCGATATCGTCGACGGCGTGGGATATCGTCTCATAAGAATAGCGACGACGTCTGACTACAGAGGAGCGAGTTCCACTGATGACTATGGGGGCGGTGGTAATGCGGTCCCGATCTCCCGTGCGGATGCAACGAAAACACGTGACACCTGCAATCTACGTGACATCACGAGCAGTATCTGCTTATGCAAACTTGGACGAGAGTGCAGTCTCACAACTGTACGGACTGACATAATAAACTCATTACAGTCGCGAGAAGTCGGAGAGCGCGGCACGATTTAATTAACGTATCGTTTCGAGAGTGTACTCCAGAAGACAAACGATAAAATGTGAATATAGAAATTATATTTGCCCTTTTTCTCTTTCTCTTATTTGAAAAGAACATTATGAAGATTATTTATTATTTAAGAGAATGCTTTATTTAAAAGGATGCTTCTTTGTGACTGTGAAACCGTGAGTTAAAGTTATATTACCATAAATATAAAGAATTTTATCAAATATTTGATTTTTGTAATTATATTCTCTCCTCTTTGAAAGTTTCAAGTTTATTCTTAATCATATTATCATGTACTTTTCTTAATTGCCCCGAGATATTGCTTCTCGAATACGGCACTGTTAAGGTTGCTTTTTAAGGTTCGCTGTCACGCTGGCATACATTATAAATGCATTTACAAATGGCTTGCATAATCGCGGCTTTCCTCTGACACGATCGTGCCGTGACCCTTCCTCGAGAGAGAACCAAGTTTCCAACTGGAAAATACAGTGCGCAATCATCCTGCCGGCATCGGAGATATTATTGCATGTGCTGGCAATGCGCGGAGCCCGCAGTCTTGTCGCGAAATTATGAATAAATTAAACACCACGTTTTTGCGAGAACTCAGCGAACCAGGAAAGGCGAATTGCACGATCAACCGGGTGGATCTAGAAATGGCAACACGGTTGGCGGTAAAAAAAAAGAGAGCAAAGGAGAGAAAGAAAAGTCGGCGGAATGCGATACGCGATCAGTGTTTCAGATCTGGAAACATTGTCTGTAACGGGAGAAGTCCCATCGTCCAAATGCAACGTGTAATCGGTGCTTTAGATCTCGAAGTGCTGCTCGACGAGCGGGAATGACCAACTCTTGAAAGCTCTAGAAAGCACTCCTGCGTAAGGTCCAATAATACGACCATGTAAATGAGCAGAAATTACAATTCCAACGCATGGTTGGAAATTACAATTCGACAAAAGTACATGCGCGCGCGCACGTACATACACGTGTATATGTACGTATCGTGCGAACATGAAATCATGCACGTAAAAATTGAATGCAATAAGAGCGGCCGAATAACATTTCGGGGAAACAAAGGTACGGGTGATCGAATATCATTGCAGCGGCGAGGAGATAAATTAATCACGACCCCCTGCGTGACGTCACGCGATAACACACTAAAAATAACTCTGTAATAATATCTTGACTATATCACGACATTATTTTTACTTATTATCATTGTTGCTCCAATATCCGTACTTGCTGGATTTTACCTTCCACTGTCTTCGTTCCTTCGGCGTTTCCACACGGATCACACACACATATGCGCGCACGTGATCGAGCGCATCCCCTGCGCGGGACGTGACACCAGGTCGGCGAGAATAATTCGTAAGACGAAAACGTTATTCGCGCGACTCGGGGATGATTTATAATTCGCGATTTTCTCGATGATTTCTTCCGGTCGTGAACGGGCGTGGGAGCGCCATAAATATTTCATTGTGTACTGGCGCGCCCGGTAGATTTCGCCGTCGGTAGATTCTCATTTGTATCGCGCTTAATTCCATTACAACCCCTTTTCTGCCC